>NC_059073.1:62460809-62761243 GCF_020497125.1 Mauremys mutica | reverse complement strand
AGAGCAGTGGCATGTGTATACTGAGCGTTTTGAGCTTTTTGGTATTGCAAATGACATTACAGAAGCGAAGAAGGTGCCAATATTCTTAACTGTTGTAGGGGCTAAAACCTACTCTCTGCTACGCAGCTTACTACACCCTGTTAAGCCTGAGACTAAATCTTACAGTGACATTGTGGAAATCCTGGGGTCTCATTTCTCCCCAAAACCACTGGTAATTGCTGAAAGATATAGGTTCCACAAAAGAGACCAAAAGGAAGATGAAACAGTTGTACAATTTGTAGCCATTTTAAAAAAGCTAGCAGAACACTGTGAATTTAAAGAAATGTTACATGATGCCCTGCGTGACAGGTTAGTGTGTGGCCTGTACAGTGAAGCTATACGGAAGCGCCTACTGACAGAGGCTCAGCTTACCTTACAGAAGGCTGTTGATATTGCTGTCTCCATGGAACTGGCTACAAGGGAGGCACAATACATCGGTGCACCCCCTAGGGTGCAAAAAGTGTCACAAGAACCGACCCACAAAACTGTGCAGAGTCAAGAATGTTACCGCTGTGGTAAGCCGGGTCACCAGGCATCAGAATGCTGGTGTAAGGACCTGGTGTGTCGACACTGTGGCAAAAAGGGACATATTGAGTGTGCCTGTAAACAAAAGAAAAAGAGGCCTGTGGTCTGGCCGACAAAAAGAGGAACCCTGCATACCCTAGAGCAGACCCAGGATGATCAAGGTGACACCTCATCGCAAGAGGAAGTGCCACTGCATGTTTTGTCTTTGGCAATGGGCTCACATGAATACTGGGTAACCCCGTTATTGGATGGCAAACGTATACGCATGGAACTGGACACCGGTGCAGCCGTCTCACTGATCTCCGAGACTGTGTATAAAGAAAAGCTACAGCATCTTCCGCTTAAGGCAACAAAAACTGTTCTGAAGACGTATACGGGAGAAGCTGTGCCTATGCTGGGCACTATTGATGTTAAGGTGGAGCTCAATGGACAGGTGGCTAAATTGCCACTGTTTGTGGTGAGAGGTAACTACCCAGCCTTAATGGGTAGGTCTTGGCTTGGGAAGATTCAACTAAACTGGGCAGAAGTGCACCGGATGACTAAAGAAGAAACCAGTCTAACCCCTATACTAAGGAAACATGCTGCTGTTTTTGGAGATGATTTGGGAAGTATGAAGGGAATCACTGTGACATTGAACATTAAACCTGGCAGTCCACCAAAATATCTGAAAGCCCGAACTGTGCCATATGCCATCAGGCCAAAAGTTGAAGCAGACCTGGAGCGCCTGGTCACCAATGGAGTCCTAATACCAGTTACCCATAGCTCATGGGCCACTCCTATCGTTCCAATCGTGAAGAAAGATGGCTCTCTCCGGATTTGCGGTGATTTTAAAGTCACTGTCAACCCAGTGTTGTGTGCAGAGCAATACCCGCTTCCCCGCATCGATGACCTCTTCGCAGGCCTGGCTGGGGGACAAAAGTTCAGTAAGATTGATCTGAGTCAAGCATATTTACAGATGCACGTCGATGAAAAGTCCCAAGAGCTGTTGACTATTGTGACTCATAAGGGGCTTTATCGATACTGTCGTCTACCCTTCGGAATAACATCTGCTCGCGCCCTGTTCCAGAGGGCTATGGACCAGATCTTGTGTGGCTTGTCAGGAGTTCAGTGCTATCTGGATGATATCCTGGTCACTGGAAGAAATGAAGAGGATCACTTAAAGAATTTAGAGGCTACCCTACAAAGACTGGAAGAGTATGGCCTACGAGTTCGCAAAGACAAGTGTGAATTCTTCAAGCCCTCTGTTGAATATTTGGGACACATCATTGATTCTGCAGGTCTTCATAAGGCCCCTGCAAAAGTTAAAGCTATTGTGGAGGCTCCCCCACATCGAAATGTAAGCCAGCTGCGCTCGTTTCTAGGACTCCTGAACTATTATGGAAAGTTCATCTCACAGTTAGCCACACTGCTAAAACCACTTCATGAGCTCCTTGGGCAGAACAAGGCCTGGAAGTGGACTGAAGCCTGTGATGTTGCGTTTAACAAAGCTAAGGATGCATTGCTAAATTCTGAAGTTCTAACGCACTTTGATCCATCCTTACCACTGCAATTGGCCTGCGATGCCTCCCCTTATGGAGTGGGAGCAGTCGTGTCACATATTATGCCTTCAGGAGAAGAGAGACCTATTGCTTTTGCTTCACGCACTCTAAGCAAAGCAGAAACTAACTATGCCCAAATCGAACGTGAGGTACAAGGAATTGTTTTTGGAATTCGGAAGTTTCATCAGTACCTGTTTGGGCGAAAATTTACTCTTCTCACAGACCATCGACCTCTGACATCAATTTTTGGACCTTACACAGGCATTCCCCCATTAGCTGCTAGTCGTATGCAACGTTGGGCATTGTTACTTTCAGCACACACATATGAAATCAAATATCGGAAATCCACTCTACATGGCAATGCAGATGGCCTCTCAAGGTTGCCTTTGCCGGTCAAACACCAAGATAGCGCCCACAAGGAAATCTTCTACTTTGAACAGGTAGAGAATACACCCATCACTGCTACTCAGATAAAGAAGGCAACTCGCGTTGACCCAGTATTGTCCCACGTTATGGACCTGGTGATGCATGGAACATCTCGACAAACCTCTCCGGTCTCATCCGACCTTGTTCCCTACATGTCCAAGTGGACGGAGTTATCGGTCCAATCTGGTTGTTTGTTGTGGGGGAGACGTGTCATTATTCCACCACCACTGAGATCACAGATGTTAGAACAGCTACATTCCGGTCACTGTGGAATAGTGCGCATGAAGGAAATTGCACGAAGCTATTTTTGGTGGCCTGGACTGGACAGCGCTATTGAAGAGAAGGCAAAAGCTTGTATGTCATGTCAGGGTGTGAGGAATGCACCCCAGTGGGCACCCCTACACCCATGGGACTGGCCTGAAAACCCGTGGCAACGTATTCACGTTGACTTTGCTGGCCCCCTTGAAGGAAGCATGTTCTTGGTGGCAATAGATGCCCATTCTAAATGGCCAGAAGTCTCTATAATGCAGTCCGGACTGCAGAGAATCTTACCTGGCGGCAACATGTAGATCAGCTGTTGCCAGGTCATGCCAGTCCTCAGGACCCATCTGCAGTTGAGGGGTCTGACTTCACCTCTTCTGGTGAGGGATCGAATCACGAGTCACCTGTTTCTGACTGTTCTCCTCCATTACTGCCGGCGGCTGAGATACCCCTTTGCCCAGCACGAGCTGATACCACCTCCTCACCTGTTCGTGCTGCGGACCCTGAGCCCCTAGTGCTTTCGGGTGCAATAACACCAGTAGTTCGCCGTAATCCACCTAGAGACAGAAGGCCTCCTCATCGGCTGGATCTTTAGCTAGGGCAAACCCACGGTTATGGGGCAAAATAATCCCCAGGGTTTAGCCGGGAATGGAGGCAGTCTACCCTCCTTCTCTAGTCTAGTGTGTGTTTTATTTAGGGGATGTTCTTATTAGGGGGGGAGGAATATGTTGTGTATTTGGTTGTCATGGTTTTGTTGCTATGGCAACTGAGTTAGATTATTATGGGTTAGCTCAACCGGTTTCAACCGGCTGAGGAGCTCTCTGTAGATATGTAAATAAAATGGAGGTTTTGGTTAGCTGCCTGCTCTCTGGCCTCAAGTGATTGTTTCCTACACCGGCTGCCCCAAGGATATAACAGCTGGAGAGTAGAGTAGGCTCATGAAACAAGGGGACAGGCTCCAGGGAGGCAGTCCTGGGGCTGGTATTCCAGAAGAGAAACAGGGAGCAGGAGCATCAGGGAGTTCCTCGGGAGAGGCTGTCAGGGGAGACAATGGGAACCTGGTAGGGAAAAACGGTCTCCAGGGAGAAAGCCCTGGGAAGTGGGGCTCTGTCAAAAGAACAAGGAAGAATCCTGCAGGAGGCCCTGAAGCGGGAGAGAATGAAAGAGACAAAAGAGAAAAATCTCCTGGGAGCTATAGCCCAGGACGTTCTGAGGAACTGTTTTGTAGTTTTTGCTTATATCCGGAAAAGAAAAGTGCCTGTAAAAAGATTTTGGGTCTGGCAGTGGGTCCTTTGTGGGCTGGGGACAAGCCAGAATTTTACAGGGTTTTTATTCTTGTAAATAAAAGTCATACCGTGACTATAAAAGAGAAATAATGCAACGACTTAAAAATGATCCCACATCTTCCTCTGCGCCTTAGGCAACATCCAATTTCAAACAGTTGATAGACACAGGGGTAAATAAATTAAAAAAAAAAAACACGATTGGAGCTGCCGCTCCCAGCTGTATTGATTGTACAATATTGAGTCTCCTTTACTTTTTAATGCTTCTCTGTTTTGTTTTGATGCTTGCTATCTTGTGAAATGATACTGTGAGAGGTTTTGGAAGTCAATATAGTCCCAAAGCTGTACTTTTAGAAATCTCAAGTTGAGTCTTAGAATTGACTTGAATGATTGATGTGTTTCTCTTTAAAACATTTTAAACATTTATCTTAAAAGTTTGTAACTATCATCTGATTTAAAACATAATGGACCTGGTATAGCTTTCTGACCGGTGTAAATCAAAAGTAACTCCTCTGAAATAAATAGTTACCCATGTGTAAAACTGGTGTGACATCAAAATAATTTCTTTATCTTGAAAAATATTTCTCTCATATACTGTTTTTCTTTTTACAAACTTAATGCTTTATATCTGTAACAAGACAAGACAGGCTGTGTATTACTGTCAAATGTCTTGATAACATCCACGAGGCCTTTGCCATTTTGTCTAACAATCACTAAGGTGTATCATAAGAACAGCCATACTGGGTCAGACCAAAAGTCCATCTATCCCAGTATCCTGTCCTCTGACAGTGGCCAATGGCAGGTGCCCCAGCAGGAATGAACAGAACAGGTAATCATAAAGTGATCCATCTCCTGTCACCCATTCCCAGCTTCTGGCAAACAGAGGTTAGGGACACCATCCCTATTACTATTATACTATGCTATATTACTATACTATATTATATCAGTATCATACTATGCACCCTGCCTTTTGTAATGTGTATCAAATCCTCAAAATAATGATTAAAGTGAAAAAATACTAAGTATTAAAACATATATTCTCATCACCATGACAAATACAGCTTGTATGTCAAGCACTAATCATTTTTCTCCATTAATGTTTGTACAATGCTTTCAGAATATAAAATCATTATATTTTATATGGCTTAATCCTGTATCCCCCAAGGAAATAAATGGAAGTTTTGCCACTGAATTCATTGAGAGCCAGCCTAGACCCATAAATGCTGAATAGTATTAATACCAAAAAGAGACGATGATATAGGAATGTTGCCAAAAATCGGATGGAGAAAAAATAAACAGTTACTGATAAGAGAGGGCCACATCTTAAGCTGGTAAAACCAGCACACCTACCTAATGATTAATAGAGCTATTGCTGGTTTACCCCAGCTGAGGATCTATTCTATATATAAACACACTGTGCCACAGAAATGCTAGAAGTCACCAAGGCTGCAAATCAAGGAGTATTGAATGAATGAATCTATGCATTTTAAAAAGGAAGGGAATTGATGGAAAATGACAAGGCAAGGAGACAGGGTTCAGAGAAACTTTTAAATTGTAGACATGCTAGTTGGGCCTAATAACCATATCCTGTCCCACAATTCATTGTCTTTACATTTACGTTAAGGTCAAGATTTGCTATTTCTAATTTTGGATTAATAATTATTAACACCGAGTTAGCCAGTTACTATTTTAGCACTGAAAACTGACTCTGTTGTTGTTTCCTCAGCAATCATACCATAATATTATTTCTAATGATAGAGGCTTTTAGCTCCTCTCTCTGTGTTCAAACATCAGTTATAGCATCCTTATTGAAAGTAATTTAAGATTTTTTTTCTGTATATTTTAAATTATAATCAGGTCTGGCCTTAGGCACCAAGCAAAGCAGCTGCTTGTTTGCTCCCACATAATTCTGCACTGATTTGGTAAGTCATGGGTTAGCCTATCCTCATCTCTGGAGACAACTCATAACTTAATCTGCTCTCCTCTCTTACATCTTAGGGATCTGCTTTTGCTTGGAGCCCTACAAGTCATAAGCCTGGTGCTAGATCTATGATTCCACATTAGGTAATAAAGTGCAACTTCATGACTCAGATAGAGATCTTAAAACACAGGATCAAACTTTCAAAAGTTGGAGCTTCAACTGTGCCTGAAAAATGTTTGCAAACAAACCTTCCGTGCCATTTTGGGGTTGTACAAGAAGCATCTTCTACTGGCACTAGATCAGAAACAGCAGCTGGAAAAATGACAAAATATTATGTCCTCCTGGGAAAGCTTAGCAGGGACCCTATGGGAAAACTCAGGAAAGGAGAAGGACCCCCTAACCTAGGTGCCTGAGACAGGTGTAGTCCGAGGTCTAGTGCGTAAAAGCAGCCAAAACGGGACATATGGTCACCCTAGCTCTCATGGAATATAGGAGTGTATTCTTCTGCTGTGCAGATGACACTGCTGAGCAATAATGGGTGTTCGCCTATATTTCTAAAACTAATCTGTCTCCTTATTAAGAAAGGTATTTACAGGGGTGCTGTGCCTGCAGCTAGCATTGCAGTCATGTGCACACAGACTGGCTTCCTAGTCCCTCCTCTAAACTCTTTGCTCCTGTAATCTGTGGTCCTCCCTCCCTTCATGCAGGTCGATACATGCGTTGAAGAGAAACATAGGGCTAGTCTACACTGGCAACGCAGAGAGAGCTCTCCCAGCGCTCTAAAAAACCCACCTCCACAAGGGGCGTAGCTACCAGCGCTGGTGGACTGTCTACACTGGTGCTTTACAGTGCTGAAACTTGCTGCACTCAGGGATGTGTTTTTTCACACCCTTGAGTGAGAAAGTTGCAGCGCTATAAATTGCCAGTGTAGACAATCCCATATTCACTAGTTTAAAAGCCCCTGTGTGTATTGGTGTTTGAATATCCTAGTGATTGATAACAAATAGTGATTATCACTGGGAAACTCCTCCTATAGGCACAACACAGCTGCAGTGATACTTTTATTTTATCAAAATGCATTCATGTGGTAAAAAATGAATAGCTGCAATCTGAATGAAAGTAATTTTTACCTTTACAAGATTATTGTGGGTTGTCATGAAGATGCAGTTGACAGGTTTAAAGCACACAACAAAAATAACATATCTCCCTACATTAAGAAGCTGCAGATAATTTTATCTCTTTTTTTGCTGCAGAGCAAAGGAAAAAATACTTTACACATTTTTCTTGGTGAGCAGAACTGGACTCACTATGGACCAAAAGAGAAAAAAAATTTGCTTTCCAAAGCTACTTATAAAACAGTGCCTCAATCATCACATGCCTCATTGTGGTGACAGTGAAGTACTACACTCAACGTTTTTATCATTTGCTTAAGAGTTTATCCATTAAAATTACACTCATAATTAGGGGATGATCTTGCAAACCCATGCTACCGTGTACAGAGCTTAGCTCCATGGAAATCCACTTGCACTAGTGGCTAGTAGCAAGTATTTGCAGGATCAGGCAGGGATACACATCCAGGGGACTTTTGAGTATTAGATTTGGCTGAGGTTTTGTGTTATAAGTACAAATTTTGAAATAGAAAAATATATTCAGAGTAAAGCCAGAAGAGAGATCATTTATGATTATCTACTCTCATCTGTATAACAAAGGCCACAAACATGTGTGCATGTGCACACAAACACACATTACATTTAGAACAGCCTTTCCAAATGGAAAAAAAGAACAGTATTTATTTAAAAAAGGTAGGCGTGGGCCTGCACCAAATTTTTAGAGGAAAACATCCTAAACTGCGTAATGTGGGACCAGCTTTACACAAAGGAGACCGACTCAGACAAAGAGAGGCATTCTCTGATCAACAGCAAACAGCAGCTGCCTGTGGTTTCTAGTGCATGTTAATATAAATAAATATCTGAATATTTAGCATCTTAAATACATAGGACAGTGTTGCTTATTCCCTAGTATTGTTAAGGACCAGATTGCGTCTGGCTGCCTAGTGTAAGCAGGGCAGGCAGGAAGAGTGCAAAAATCCACCATCTTATGGAGCCAGGTTCAGCTGCAATCCACATGCTGTCGGTGTGCTCCATAGGGCACAAGACACCCCAAAGGGAGAGAGTTGGGGAGGAGGCAGGGCCATGACCAGGTGCAGGGGCGGCTCCAGGCCCCAGCACGTCAAGCGCGTGCTTGGGGTGGCATGCCGCGGGGGGCGCTCTACCGGTCGCCGGGAGGGCGGCTCCTGCGGACCTCCCGCAGGCGTCCCTGCGGAGGGTCCGCTGGTCCCGCGGCTCCGGTGGAGCATCCGCAGGCACGCCTGCGGGAGGTCCACCGGAGCCACGTGACCAGCGACCGGCAGAGCGCCCCCCGTGGCGTGCCGCCGTGCTTGGGGCAGCGAAATGGCTAGAGCCGCCCCTGACCAGGTGGGCAGGGTGGACTATGCTGCAACCTCTGAAGAGGCGTAGCAGCAGTCACACTTTCCCAGTCTACTGTAGAGCTCCAGGAGAAATTCTACCTCCTTTAGGCAGAATTCCTCCAACATCTGCCCAGTGCAGATATATGCCTAATTGGCACAGGGCCGAGCCCTAACATGCATTGACTGCAACAGCCACTTTACCCAGAATTTAAAGATACACACTGAAACGTACTGAAAGGGTACCTCACAATAACGTTTTATGACAGCACTTTAATACTAAGATAAGAAATAAATACTTCATCTTTCATGAACACAAGTTTAATATTTGTTTTCTTTCCAGATAAAATGCAAGGGAGAGGGGAAGGCAAAAAATGGCAGATGACGACAATCTGTCTTTCTGCTATCTACAGAACAGCAGGCAGCTTGATAGAGTGGTATAATTCTCTCTCTGCATTATCAGAACATGACACCTCTCCCCCTTTTCCTCACACTCTGAGGAGTCATCATTTTTTCTGCTTTAGAAAAGGGAGCATAAATTATGACTCTGGTATATCTACACTGGTTAGACTTTTTATTCATGATTTTCACCTTTTTTATTTTCAATAAGGACTTGTGTTCACTAGAACTTTAGAGAGTTAGAACATGACCTTAAACTAACACAACATTGATTACAACTTTGCTGTCACACTAGGCAGCCACAAGCTGTATTTAATATTATGTTAATGGGTCATGAGTAAAACTTGGTTCCAGTGGGATTTACCCACAACCAGCTGCATGATGTTAAACACAACTTGTCCCTGTGTGCCATGACAGCAAAGTTGTAGTCAGCATAACTTTAGTTAACAGGACTCTTCAAGGTTGTGTTCTAGCTCAATGTAATTTTCTAGTGAAGATAAATCCTTAACTGGTCCTAGAGACCCTCCATTCCACAAGCTGACTTTTCATAGCCGAGAAAGCTTGACTGAGATGCCTTCAGTACCAATCAATGTTTTTCTCAGTTTGGACACATGGGTTGCTATGGAGCCCTCCTCTCACTATGGCTTGAATTTGCTGCCTCCAGTGTTCTCAGCTCTTGCAAGAATGGAGAGTAACTTCTCCGTTTTCTGAAAAGCAAATTATTACAGGGTGACTGGCCCTCTAAGGGGAGATGGGCACAGCCCCACTATCCTTGCATTAGTTGGAAGAGCTCTCCTGGCCCTTCCTGCTTGGGGTCAGTATTGAGACAGAGTGTATGGATGTCCAGAAAACTTGCCTCCTAATGGACTGCGTTTTCCGAAACTCAGATTGAACTTTGGAAGGGATGGACTGCCTGCTTCTGGGCTGCATACACACTTACAGAGAGGACTTGCTAACACAAGAGAATTGCAAAGAGCTGAGAGCATCTTGAAACTTGGAATGTTTCTGGAGCTCTCGTTAAAATGGCTAATCATTTATTGGGAAAATGACATCCCAATCCAAATATCTCAAGTTCATAATTTTTTTGTTTTTGTTTACTCTGGCCAGAAACTGTGACTATAATGGAGTCCTTTCCTGTTGTGCTTTTCTAAAAATTGGGATTACACATTGCACTGAAGAAGGGGGATAGAAGAAATGCAGTATGTGAACAAATATGATGCATGAGAAAGAGTGACAGACAAATTCATACATTCATTTACTCTAAGTAAATTCTGATCTGTGCACATTTTAATTAAGCACAGAAAGCATATGTTAAATATTTAGTGAAACAATGATGCAAGCAGTCTAGTCTTCAATGGTCTCAAATAACAGGCAGAAAATTATGTATTTTACTTCCTGCTGTGGACTTTAAAAGAAACCTTGTCCTAGTTTCCTAACCGCAAAATGAATTTAAAGCGCTAAATGAAAAAGACAGGCACTTGAGGGAGTGCCTCACACTGCTTATTTGCTACACCCTCTTCTCCCTCATTTCAAGACTGGGACTTGGATCCCAATCCTGCAGGCTGCTCTGTACTTGCAAACTATTATACTAGCATAGAGTCCTATTAAAGTATGCCTTCCCTGCACAGTAAACTCAGGTGATTGGCGCCTACTTATGAGTAGCAACACTGCAAAGCCATATGCATGTTACCATGTCCTCACTGGTGCTGCGCTTCCTCATATATATCGCTAGGACCAGGGGCGGCTCTAGCCATTTCGTCGCCCCAAGCATGGCGGCATGCTGCGGGGGGGCACTCTGCTGGTCGCCGGTCCCGCAGCTCCGGTGGACCTCCCGCAGACGTGCCTGTGGATGCTCCACCGAAGCCGCGGGACCAGCGGACCCTCTGTAGGCACGCCTGTGGGAGGTCCACCGGAGCCGCCTGCCGCCCTCCCGGCGACCGGCAGAGCGCCCCCTGTGGCATGCCGCCCCAAGCATGCGCTTGGCGTGCTGGGGCCTGGAGCCGCCCCTGGCTAGGACTTCTCGAGCCATATCACGTTTTTTTGCACTGCAGTAAGCTGAGATTTCCTATAATTCTTTCCCAGTGAATTGTGGGAGAACTTGTCTGTCCTTCTGGGCATGTGGCGGAATTATGGGAAGGCACTGGAGGATTAGCATCGCTAGAGTGGTTTAACCTGCTTTCTCACTGCAAAGTGCGTGGGTGACCAGCCTGACTGAAAGCCTCTCTTGGGCGCTAGCCTACAGCCCCACTGAACTACCTGGTGTAGGTTAAAAGTATCATTAAACTTGGCTTTAGAGTATATTGTGTGTGGATGGGAGCAAGAACTGAAAGATCCCAAGTTAGCACTGCAGTGAATACACTCTTGAAGTCTACAGGGCATGGATCAGGAGTTACCACAATGCTGATAGGTTGGAAAACCAGAGGCAGCTTTCCTGAGTAAGAGACAGTGTTGCTACAATGTGGGCTTAGAGGAGAATCAAGGAAAGAGGAAAATGTGTGTGATAGGAAGACACTTGCACTCAAAGTTACAGCAGTAGTTTAGGATAGTTTGTGTATGAAGGATTTTGAGCATTGTTTGATTCCATAAATCGTGCTGATCTAAAGTGACTACCATTTGGCAGGTAAGACTCTAGGCATTAAATAAAAATCTTGCAAAATTGTCATGTGTCTGAACTGAGCCCAGAGTGAAAATGAGAGTAAGTGGCGACATGAAAAAGAATACTGGTGTACTGGAGCAGGCAAATGAAATGCTGAATTTTAATTGGTTTAATTTCCCTGCTTCATTGTTTGAAGAATGACTAAGGGAATGGGAGTTTATTTGTGAGTATGTATGTGATGTTTAGACTCCAGATAAATCAAGGTTTAAGGGAACAAAACATCGAGTGGGGTGGGGGCAAAGGGAAATTAATGAGACGTGTGTTCAGACAATCCAGAATTCATCATTTTGGACCAAATTCATCCCTGGTGTTACTCCACTCACTGCAATTGAATTACACATGGGATGAATTTGTCTTTTTCAGGCTAAGTTTCAAGGACAAGGATATTGCCAGATTGCAATACACTACTAACAAAGGTTAGTGCTGGGCCTGGCATTGACTTATCTGGACCATTGACAACATATCAGTCTCCATAGTGTGGGCATTCTCAATAGACTCCCATTCCAAATCTCTGCTAATACATGTAGGGCATGTTTTTATCATGTGTACCTAGCTTTGTCTAAGGTTGCATGCAGGGGTCACGGCCCCACTCAGGTTTGGCTTGGCTGTCCCTCCATTATGACAGAATGGTGGCCAGACTAAATCTGAGTGGTGCTGTGACCCCACATGCCAGGTTGCAATGCCCAGAGCAGGGAACTGCACCCAGCTTTGTGTTGTGGGCTGAATGCAGGGTGAGCAAACTCTCTAATACTCCTCCCGCACAAGGGTCTCCCCTGTGCACTGAGCCCGCAACCCATCTACAATCTTCCTGCAATGCACTTGTGGGTCATGACCCATTGTTTGGTAAACACTGCTCTAAGGTAAAAATACTGTAAGGCATTGAAAACTTACTTCTTTTACAAACCATTGGCAGAAGGCAGGACCAATCCATTCTCTTGCATGAATGCCACAGTCTATCCAGACAGCTCTCTTGTAAGGCCGTGATCTTTTACCCAACTAAAAAAGTAAATATTCATTGTTACCACAGCAAGTCTTAGTGCTTATTGACATTTAGTGAGCAACAATAGTAGAAATGAACACAGTTAATTAGCTACAATAGACATTTTGAACTTTTCTTGTAAAGAGTTACAAAAGAGATACAGATCTGTTATTTTGGAATGGGAATTCTAGGTATCATCCATGCAGATCATTTCAAGGTTACAAACTGGAGAACTGAAAAAATAACAGGAAAAGTCAGAGCTATCAACTCCTCTTTATATTGAAGAAATAAGTCCTTATATGCCACTTGGAGTAGGGCTAGAATAATGTATTTTGGGGAATAATTTAAAGATTTTTCCAGAAATAAGCATGTGATGTGAAACCAAATTTTAAGAAATAAGTGGGAAAGGATGCAAGGAAAACATATAGAAGTACTAACTTTTCCTTTGTAGGCTTTGGTTAATTTTAAGCATTGAATCCCAGCATTTCATCATCAATAGCTCAACAAGAATTATGTGTGGCACAATGTTCAGAAGAGGTCCAGGGTTTCTTGTGGTCCATCCATCCTTGAGGGTACTCATTCTAGAAGTCAGCTATAAACACAGCACTTTCCAACTCTCTTAAAGCCAAATCCTGCTTGCCTTACTCACACAAATATTCCAGTAGATTGCAAAGAGAATACATGCAGAGGTAAAGACAGCAGGATTTGACTCTTAACTTTCTAATGTGTGAACTATTTTCTCACAGGTTATTGCATTGTTAAGGGTCTGATCCAGAGTGGTGCTGAGTTCCCACAAATCCTGCTGACTTCATTAGGAGATGTAGGTGCTTAGAACCGCTCATATAAATATGCTGTGTGGAATAGGTATTTGAGTTTGGTTTCAGGTGTTAGATATAACTGCTTTAACTATTTAATTTTTACCTTTAGTACAAACAGAGGTCTCCCTTCATATGATTTTCCAACAGAGAACATATGAACGAGATCTGAATGGGTTTTGTTCAGACGATACATCCAACTTTGAATCTGAAAACAGAGACATAAAATTGCTGCCTCAGTCATTAACATTTCTGGGAAAGAGATATTAAAGTGAAGGAAGAAAAAAAGGCTAGTGAGACCTGTCAGGAATATGTTTTGTTTTCCAGCTGTGTCCTGTCTGTCACTTAGATTGTGAGCAATGTGGGGAAGGGAGTGGAACAGTCTGTTTTGTTCCATGTCTGCACAGTGCCTAGCACACTGGGGCCCGGAGCCTTTAATAGGGTTCACAGGTGCTATTTTACTACTACTTTTACTACTATGACTAGGCCCTCAGTGTGGTTTTTGATTTGGTCTTTCATTTGTACTATCTCTGTGCTCTAATAAATGCTCTAGACCTTTTTGTCCCCCCCTTGCTTCTTCAGAAACTTCATGTCCAGTCTTCCCTCCCTCTAATTCCTCCTTGATGGCAGCTCACTACAACAAAGTGACCGCTAGCCTCGCCCTTGGAAATCACAAAGAATTTGGAAGGGAGTTTGTCTACTTTGAAGACCCCTCCCACCAAGAAGTGGTATGGAGGAAGCAATCTAGGTAGCTTCCCCCTGTGAGGCCAACTGACATTCCCTAAAGACATTAGGAGCTGAATGGAGAAAGAAATCTCCCCTCTGGAAGATGGCATCAGGTAAAGATGGGAAACGGGCTTGTTGGGAGAAGGGAGGGGAGTGGTAGAAGACACTAGTGTCAACAGTTTCATTTTTTGCTGTGAGTGGATAGGATACTGCAACTAAACCGCAGGGGCTGCAGATCCCCACAAACTGAACTCAGTGGTTTTGATTCTAGTGCAAACTGACATAGGTGGATTTCACAGAGCTCTAGCTAACACCCTCTGCACCGGCAGCACTAGGTTCTGTACTTGCATGCACATTGTCAAATGGGAGGATTGATTTTTCCTTCTTCCTCTCCCTACTCAATGTCTCAGGGCCAGATGCAGAAGAGGCTCTGCACGCATAGCTTCAGAGGAGGAGAAGCAACAGCAACAGGCCATATCATAGTTAAAAAAAACCAATTGTAACAAGAAAATATGCAGAAATTTTAAAACCTTGGAGCCTATTCTTAAGTTATTACTCAGAGAACATTCCCTTTGCCTTCAGTGAGAGATTCATAGAATCACAGAATCATAGAAATGTAGTGCTAGAAGGGACCTAGAGAGGTCATCTAATCCAGCCACCTGCACTGAGGCAGGACCAAGTAAACTTAGAAGACCATCCTTGACAGGTGTTTGTCCAACCTGTTCCTAAAAACATCCGGTGATGGGGATTCCACAATCTTCCTTGGACAATTATTCCAGACCTTAACTACCCTTTATAATTAGAAAGTTTTTCCTAATATCTAACCTAAATCTCCCTTGCTGCAGATTAAGCCCATTATTTCTTGTCCTGCCTTCAGTGGACGTACAGAACAATTGACCACTGTCCTCTTATCAGCTCCCCACACAGTCTTCTTTTCTCCTGACTAAACATGCCCAGTTTTGTAAACCTTTCCTCATAGGTTTTCTATACAAGGTTTTCTAAATATTTTTTATCATTTTTGTTGTTCTCTAGATTCTTTCCAATTTGTCCACATCTTTTCTAAAACATGGCACCCAGAAGTGGACACATATTCCAGCTGAGGCCTCACCAGTGCCGAATAGTGTGGGACAATTACATCCTGTGTCTTACATATGACACTCCTGTTAATACACTCCAAAATGATTAGCTATTTTTGCAACTGCATCACATTGTGACTCATATTCAATTTGTGATCCATTATAACCCATAGATCCCATTCTACAGTACTACTGCCTAGTCAGTTATTACCCATTTTGCAGTTGTGCATTTAATTTTTCCTTCCTAAGTGAAGTATTTTGCACTTGCCTTAACTGAATTTTATCTTGTTGATTTCAGACCAATTCTCTAATTTGTCAAGGTCATTTGAATTCTAATTGTATCTTCCAAAGTGCTTGCAACCCCTCCCAGATCTTGATGTCATCCAAAAATTTTATAAGCATACTCTCCACTCCATTATTGAAGTCATTAATGAAAATATTGACTAGTACTGGACCGAGGACTGACTCGTGTAGGACCTATTGGAAACGCCCTCCCAGTTTGACAGCAAATCATTGATAACTACTTTTGAGTACAGTCTTTCAACCAGTTGTGCATCCACCTTATAGTAATTTCATCTAGATCACATCTCTCTAGTTTGCTTATGAGAATGTCATGTGGGACTCTGTCACAAACCTTACTGATATCAAGATATAATTCATCTGAATAAGAGTGAATTTGGCTCCTAATAATAATTTAATTAATACAACCAGTGTCTATCTTTATTTCTCTATTGGTCCACTGAAATCCATGGGAGTTCTTCACATGGAAAGTTTGCAGGCTTGGGCCCTTAGTAGATGAACTATTATCTGAGTACTTTTATCTCTTTGGGCCCCATCCTGCAGACACTTAAGCATGTGAGAAAATTTTAATCACAAGTAGACCTGTGGACTTCAATGAGACTTCTAATGTGAATAAGGTAACCATGCCCCAGACTCTGAAGCCAAAAGAATTTAAACCAAAGTCATATTAACAGTGACCGGTTTAAAACAAAGAAATTTCTAAGGGAAATTAGTTACATTTTTAAAAAGGAAAAGGAACATAAGAACGTAAGAATAGTCATGCTGGGTCAGACAATTGGTTCATCTAGCTCAGTATCCTATCTTCCAACAGCACAGATGCTTCAAAGGGAATGAATAGAACAGGGAAATTATTGAGTGACCCATCCAGTCTCAGCTTCTGGCAGTCAGAGGTTTAGGGATACCCAGAACATGGATTGGCATCCCTGACCATCTTGGCTAATAAACCATTCATGGACCTATCCTCCATGAATTTGCCTACTTCTTTTTTGAGCCCAGTTATACTTTGGGCCTTCACTAGATCCCCTGGCAACAAGTTTCACAGGTTGACTCTACATTGTGTGAAGTAGTACTTACTTGTTTTAAACCTGCTGCCTATTAATTTCATCAGGTTACCCCAGCTCTTGTGTTATGTGAAGGGGTAAACAACACTTCTTTATTCACTTTCTCCACGCCATTCATAATTTTATAGACCTCCATTATATCCCCCTTTAGTTGTCTCTTTTCTAACCTGAACAGTCCCAGTCTTTTTTATTCTCTCCTTGTATGGAAGCTGTTCCATACTCCTGGTCATTTTTGTTCCCCTTCTTTGTACCTTTTCCAATTCCAATATATCTTTTTTGAGATGCCAAACCTTGAAAGAAAATATTGCAAATAATAATGGATTTAAAAACAAACTTTAAAGGGGCTATATTTGTATTTTATATAAAACATTTAGAAAACTTGCTGAAAATGAATATGTATGTTTAATTTTTAATAGCATTTCTATTCATTAGGATCAGAACACACTTCTAAATAGATAGATAGGAGTTTAGATAACAGACACCATCTTCATTTTTGACATACTTCTTCCAGTGAGTGATACACTTCATAGTTGTATCCTGGTACTGATCTACGATTCCTACATGATCGCAAATGACTTTGTTTTTCTATCGCTTTCTGTAGATCAGATATGATGATCCTAGATTAAAAAAAAAGCAGCATTATTAAACGGCATGAATAAAATAGAGTGCAGTGCAAAATAAATATCAGATTTAAAGAGAAATAGAGCCACAGTAAAATTGTGCTGATGTTACATCATCCTTTTTTATTTTAACAATAAAAGTTTGCAGGCTTATTAGAATACATGCTGCCAAATAAGTAGTCCAATTGCTTTGAAACACAACAGTGCTTTAAAAAATGGAGGCAGCTTGTTTTTCAGTGAATGAAACAGAATGATGTAAACAACTTAGCCTATTCAAGTTATGCTTGTATGGCAGCATTTGCAGCTTACTTTTATACTTGGAAAAAATATGTGCAAAATATGCATGCCTATGTTTTTTCTCCGTGTAGAAGTGCTGAACCATACATATAGATACGGGGGTCAGACACAAAACAACAAGGAAACATCAGACTTGGGCATTGGAAATATTCCATCTAAAGCAAAAATGAATGTGTAAATTTGTCCTTAGTTTATCATGTATAGTTATACTACAGTTCTTCTAAGAAATATTCATCTTGCAGTCAGTCCTTTTAAAAGTTTCTAGCAAAAAATGAGAAACAAAAATTGCGTAATGTAACCTAAATATACGGTCACACACTTAGACATAGACAGCAAGAGGGGGCTGGTATTGAAAGAGAAATGCAGAAAAAAGCTTTTCTATTTTTCTGCCAAGACCAAAGAATAGCATAGAAAGGTCACTAACTCATGGAAAGAAGTCTATCCAACATGGTGCAGTGCTGTGATCTCAAACATTCAGGGCCAGATTCTGATCATACAATAGCTTAAATCAGGAGTACCTTCACTGAATTCAGTGGCGATATGCTATGTCAGTGTAAAATTAAGAACAGAATCAGGTTTTGAGAATCGTGGTGCTACTCTCTCGAACTGAGTTGCTCTAGCATTGCAACTAATGCCCCCAGGTGTCATTTTTATAAAATGAGGATGATGCGCAATCTTTTTAATTCTTAAAGTAGCAATGATTAATGCAGAAGAAAGAAATGCTCTATTTACTAATTTTATAAACTACTAACTATATCCTTTAATATGTAATCAGCATATCAATATGTGTACCGAAGTAATGGTTACTTATGTTCTTCAAATAAATACCTCAGGGAAGTAATATATATAATTATGATTGAAGGCTTTTTTACAGTAATATATTTTTAAATAAATTCCAGGGTTATAGCCTTGATTTTCTGAGCACTCTGAGCCCAGGCCAACAAAGCACTTAAGCATGTGCTTAACTTTAAGCATATGAGTGATCCAGCTGAAGTCATCTGCTCTGTTGAATCCTGGGTAGAATGTTCAGCACCTTTCAGGATCAAGTCCTATTTGTTCATCTTGAAGTGTGTGGATTTAAACAGAACTCCCCATGTATAGATTTCTGTGTCTCAGAATGAGAATACACTATAGGGTCTCTTATTTACTTTCAGTGAGCACATACTATGTTTACTTATTGTGGCCCAGGGCTCTAACTTCAATTGCAATCAGATGTCAGGGACTGAATAGTCAACCTATACACGGCAGATACAAGAGCATGTCACAAGGTGACCGGTCCCTTTCATAAGCAACAGATCCAGTTTCCCTGTGACTAATTAGCTGCTTGCAAGTGGGATCTCATAGAAGGCACTTGGTATCTATAACACTTCAGGCACTGGTTAGGACCAGGAGGAAGAAGAGACAGGAAGTGGTAGTGGTGGGAGGAGGAAGATGGAGTGGAAGAGATGAAGAAGGTTCTCTGGAGCAAGCTGCATGAACCCCTTACAGAGCAGGAGTTGGGAGCTGCTGTGGGGAAGAGCTGGGTCAGAGAAAGAACTGGAGAGCATTGGTGGGACAGGGCTGGCTGGAACTAGGGAATCCTAGTGACTGAAAGGCTTGTGTAGCAGCCCCTAGTTAAAAGGGAAGAGCCGACTCAGCTAGGGCCAGGCTGAACATAGAAGAGAGTGATTCTGAAGAAGCTCAGCAGAGATAGGATTCCTGGGCAAAGGAGACCTGGAGTATGGAACGCAATGAGGAGCCCACTCGCAGGAGCTATTTGGGGGTCTGTGAACTGTTTCACATTGAGAGTCCTTTGAATGGATGCACTTATATTAATAAATGATGCTTGGAAACAGAGCTTTTATTAGACTCCGAGAAAGATCTCATTCCTTTCCTGGCAGTGATATAGCCTTTAATCTGTGGCAGAAAGGATAGGCACCTTGAGTGACTACAGGGACTGAAGAAGGAGAAATTGAAGCAGGACTTGCCTGTATTGCAGAAGTTAGCTGCTTGATGGTGCCCTGGTGTGGTGGGCCCTGGGACAGAGACTCTTCAATAAAAGTTGATCTGGTGCATAGTCTGTTTTCATGGCCATCTTATTGCTAGCTAAATAAGAGTTTCATAAACTCAAGGGTCAGATAAAACTATGTATTATATATGGGGCTGGTAATACTGCCTATTTATTTGCACATTTGCTGAGCCAAACAATAGCATTCTTAGTGGCCAAGTGGAGCTCTCGGAACCCCTTTTGAATCTGGCTAAGGGGCACTCCTCAACAACGTTTATCATTGTTTGATCTGCGCAGCAGCTGCAGCTTGGGTTGTCTTGAACAGAGCTGGCTCCAGGCACCAGCTCAGCAAGCAGGTGCTTGGGGCAGTCAAGGGGAAGAGGCAGCAGCTCGGGCTTTTCGGCGGCATTTTGGCGGTGGGTCCCTCAGTCCCTCTTGGAGGGAAGGACCTGCCTCTGAAATGCTGCCAAAGAAGAAAGCGGCGAAATGCCGCCGATCGCGATTGTGGCTGTTTTTTTGTTTTTTGTTTTTCCCCGCTGCTTGGGGTGGCAAAAACCCTGGAGTCGGCCCTGGTCTTGAAGACCCCAACAGTGCTGGCTGACTGCACAGAAGCCTTGCCCAGTTCAGAATCAGTTAAGAACTGAACCACTGGGCGGCAATGGATGCACGTTCTTGCTGTGCCACCTGTCAGTACCTGGCACAGTCCAGGAAAGCTAATGATCCTCCTAGCAAGCCGAATTCTGCAAGCTTGAAGAATCCTGGTATTGCCAACTCCAGTTATCCTAAGAATGAGCAATCTGAGTCTTACTACTAAACATTGAGGGTTTATCGACAGCCAAGTGATCGATCAGCACTCTTGCTCACTGCCTATTAAAGTCGCCTGACATGTCCCATTATGAGACTTTGTTTTCACTTGCTTATATTTTTGCCAAATTTTAACTGTTCTGGTTGAAATTTTATGTCAGGTGTCTGCCTCAGGCTGAATATTTTTAGAAAGTTTTAGCCAGCAGTTAAGTTGCTTCTTAGGGTATGTCTACACTACCCGCCGGATCGGCAGGCAGCGATCAATCCAGCAGGGATTGATTTATCGTGTCCAATCTAGACATGATTATGGACCCCTGAGTGCTCTCCCGTCGACTCCTGTACTCCAGAGCCACGAGAGGCGCAGGCAGGGTCGATGGGAGAGTGGCAGCAGTCGACTCACCGCGGTGAAGACACCATGGTAAGTCGATCTAAGTACGTCGACTTCAGCTACGTTATTCACATAGCTGAAGTTGCGTAACTTAGATCGATTCCCCCCCCCAGTGTAAACCAGGGCTTAGAATCAGACTAGTGTCAAATACATTGTTATACCATGTTTTTTATACCACGTTAAAAAAAATCTGGCCTGCCTGCCTGCTTTGGAGCAGAGACTTGAAATCTGGCACTTGGGTGACCTGTGCCATATCAGGGATATGCCTTTTGAGGCTTCCATGAAAATCTGCCCAATTTAGGTCAAGTTATAAACCTTTTGAAAAAGTATCATTTCACACATGCTAAGTAGAGATTTCATAGAGCTTTGCTGATGAATGGTCCAAAGACTGGTTGGGCAAGGAGATTGGAACTGAGGGCTGTGGGTAGACCGGGACTGGTTGGGCAAGGAAATTGAGACTGAGGGCTGGTGGATGTAGATAGACTGGGACTGATGGGGTGAGGACACTAGGAATGGGGGCCTGTGGGGAATGGGGGAGGTTAGGACTAGTTGCACAAGGAAATTGGGATTGAGAATTGGGAAGGGGAACAAAATATTGAACAGCTGCTCATTAAGTGAACACTATCCATTCTCTACACTGAATGAGGCAGAGGTCCTGTGGAAAAATATTATGTAATCACTACAAAATTGGGAAAAACTGGCGAGGTGGTAGTACTGCTGAAAAGGATCTGGAGGTTATAGTGGATCACAAATTGAATATGAGCTAACAATGGGATGTAGTTGCAAAAAAGACTCATATAGTTCTGGGTGTATTAAAGGAGTATAATATGTAAGACATGGGAGGTAATTGTCCCACTCTACTGGGCACTGATGGAATACTGTGTCCAGTTCTGAGAGCCACATTTTGAGAAATGTGAGCGAACTGGAGGAAGTCCAGAATGCAGAGCAACAAAAATAATAATAAAAGATTTAGACAACCTGACCTACAGGGAAAGGGTAAAAGAACTGGGTATGTTTAATTTAGAGAAAAGAATACCTGAGAGTCTTCCAATATGTTAAGGGCTCTTTACAGTGATCAATTGTCCTCCATGTCCACTGAAGGTAGGACAAGTAGTGGGTTAATTTTCAGCAAGGGAGATTTAGGTTAGATATTAGGAAAATCTTTCTAACTATAAGAATAGGTAAGCACTGGAAAAGGCTCCCAAGGGATATTGTGGCATTCCTGTCATAGGAGATTTTAAAAGACAGGTTGGACAAACACCTGTCAGGCATGGACTAGGTCTACTTGGTCCTGCCTCAGCATAGGAGGCTGGCCTAGATAATCTTTTGTGGTCCTTTCCAGCCCTATATTTCTATATAATTAAAGACTGTATCATAATGCATAGGCAGAAGGGATGAGTTCGGCATTTCCTAACTTTTGAGTACTTGATTTTGCAACATTAATAATGTTTTTTAAAGTAGTTTTTTGATGACAATGACAACACTTGTGGAACTTTTTTATAGACTTTTGCTGAGACAAGGAACAGCAGCAGGCATATGAATGCAAGAAACTGGACATGTCAATTCCTGTATAAAAATGTAACATAAAAGTTAAACATAATTATAAAAATCACATAATCATCTCATTTTTAAATGCAAGCAAAACTGCCATAGTGTAGGGCCCATAGCAAAACAGCTCTGATCTCAGGCTACTAGACCTGCATACTTAATTGTTTTAAATTTGCGTTTATTTTGAGGACTACAAATGTAGTAATTTGAGATCATTGTAATCTATAAGAAATAATCATACTGACAGTGACTTCCAGTCAAAGCATACTACTTTGTTTGTATGCTTTACAAACATTAATATTTTATCCACACTGAGATAAATACAATTACCGCCATATAGGACCTGATTCAACAAATTACTTAAGCACACGCTTAAGAATGTGAGTAGTCTATTGGCTTCAGGAGGGCTACTCGTGCTTAAAGTTACATATATGTAATGTAGGTGCCTGGCTGAATCAAGGCCATAACCATAAGATCACCCTTTCTCTCTACATGAAGAGTGTGATCAATACAATTTGAAACATTCCTGAATACTTAAAAACCTTTTTGTGGGATGTGATCCTTATTCAGTCTTTGTTCTATGTGACCTATATTTTGTGACTAGAACAGAGCTATAAAACAAATCAGTGTATTCCTTTATATAATTAATGAAGCATGTGAGCTCTCTCATTTATAGTATACTTATAAGCAAACCCAACTCCTGTGAAGTGTATGTACAAGCAAAGCAGACTATAGAATGGGAACAGTAATTACCATATTTCTCACAACAGATACAATTTTAATGCATTCCAGAGACACTAGTCTGCACTCTGAAGGCGGCCATTTAATTAAACTGTTTGCCTGTGAGAGACTCTGTTATTCCATAAAATGACTGTCTTCTTGTGAATATCTAGCTACCTGTCAGACAAATTGAAAATATGCTGTGCTGTAACAGTATTTTTGAAAACACGCTTGGTATTATAGACATAAACCTTCATTAGAGGTCAGATCCCACATTCCACCAGGATAACTCGCAGAAATGGAAATGGAAGCTTACGTGTAGTTGATGTTTGCTTGTTGCAGGTAGGGTAGCAGAATTTGTGAACTGTTCCCTGGAATATGTACGTCTGTGACTGTACCCTCTGAGATGTGGAAGATGCTGCTGGGCTGCCATAGGTCCACCTGTAGTGCAGGAACCAACCTGTAATTCATATTTATTCAGTGTAGGTGGGGAAATCCAGGAGTTAGCGTGATTGTAATTTTCTTCTCTGTATCTAATATGGCATGTTGTTGTTTATTTAGCATTGCTGGAGTACTACTGCTTAGTGCACTGGTCAAACACTACCTACTTACAGT
The DNA here is from genome assembly GCF_020497125.1 of Mauremys mutica. Classification (NCBI taxonomy): domain Eukaryota; kingdom Metazoa; phylum Chordata; order Testudines; family Geoemydidae; genus Mauremys; species Mauremys mutica. The sequence goes on along the minus strand of NC_059073.1, from coordinate 62,737,795 downwards.
AGTTAGAGAATGACTCAAACTTTTATTTTTGAAACAAAAATGTTTCACTTTCAGTTTAACAATTTTTTTTGACCTTTTCTTGGTCTGAATTACCTGGCATCATAATCCAAGAGATGTTTAAATATCCAGCACTTTTCTGTATCAGTTTTCTATACATTATATAGTACATTTCTTGTCAAAATCCCTTAAAATCTTGCACATTCCCTCTGTATCAGCTTCCCTATGGTCAGCAACTTTTGTTTTCATTTTTTTCAATAGGTCAATGCAAGGAAAGAAAACTGAGGAGAAATGGAAAGTGTTCAAAAATATATGAATGTGGTATTAAGTGTATGATAAAGTTCTGCAATGACACTTGGTAATAAATATGCCAGAAGTACAACACAAGTTTCAGTGCAGATTAGGTTAGCATGGGGCTGTAAAATAGGTAAGATTGTGTTCATACTCAAGGGTTATCTGTGGTTTGAGTGTATGGTCAGGATGCAGTCCTAGCTCAGTGCTGAATGACAATATCTAGATGGTGCTGTGGTAGATAGGAAGAGTCCTACATTGCCAAAAAAAATGTAAATAGAAAGGTTACAAAATCAAAGAAAGATAACATATACCTAAGTGTAAGTGTCTGCACCTCCAAATTAATGTGTAATTTTTTTTCTAAGTATAAAAGAAACGTGGTATATTTTATTTCTGGGCACTTTAGCACTGTTGCCCCTTTTGTCCCAAGTGGTTAGCCAATATTTGGGGCCTTGTGGGATTGTTTCCTCTAGGAGGAGAAATCAATGAGTCAGGTATATTCTTTGGCGCAATTCTGTTTATTTACAAAGAATATAAACAAAGTCCTTTTCTGCTGAACACAGTAGGTAGAAACAACAGCAAGCTGTTTCCTTGCTCACTATTTTCGAGTCTGCCCCTCCAGTCAGTTCTGTGCCCAAGAAGTTCTGTCTCTCTGCTCCCTCTCGGGGTCATGTTCATGACCATTTCCCTCCCTGCTGGCTTTCTGCCTCTAACACACTCACCCACCCAACCCTCTTTCCAAAGAACCTCTTTGTTCCTGCATTTGGCACAATCCCAGGGAAATCCCTCAGACCACCTGGTTTAGCCCTGCTCTGGCTTTGCCATGTGACCCATGGCCTGGACAGGAATCTCCTTTTGTTTCCCGTTAATACTACATGAAGGGGCATTGAATTGCTCCTTCCAGTTAACCTGAAAGAAACATGCTTAACACACCAATCGGCTTTAACCAGGTCTGTGATTTGTTTTTAGATCAAAGAGCCATTTGTTGTGCTGAAAGGTGTTAATTGTGCCCAATAATATTATAATTTACTCTTAATTTCCAGATTAAGTTGTGTCTATTTATACATTCTGTAGTATATACAGGTAATGGTTTGCTATACTAGTTTTTTAACTAATAGTTTAACTTTTTAAATTGATTGAATTAGGTGTGGCACTGCAGGTACCAAACCTTTCCTTGTCCATAAGATCATTATGGGATCTGGTTTCCCCTGCCTCTGAGGAATGTCAGGTTCATAATACAACTATTGTTGTGATGACAGCTGTTAAAATGGCCTAGTGAAGAGCTTTTATGCCTCTGATATTATGTAATTTATTGCCAGTAACAAAAACAATAGAGTTTCTTTCTTCTCGCTTTATTTATGTGCTCTATCAGTGTGCATGCTCATGCCCACACACATACTCTAACCAACATTTAATTTGTTTAATACACTTTCAAATAGACCATTTCCACAGTCACTTAGTCAAGTCACTTCCACTGGAATTTTAATCACCAAATGTTTTGATTACTTAACTCCCAAGAGATACACTGACTAAACAGGACATTTTGGATTTGCATTAACACCTTAGCGAACGGTGGGGTATTATACTTGGTCAGTGCTGGGAGACTGGCTGTCAGTAGGTAGCAATCTGATTTCTCCCTTCTTGCAGATGAAAAACACTGAACGATGGACACCAACCTATGTGCTAATACTCTGATTGAAAATAATAATAATTAATAAAACAATGGAAGGCCAAGCTGCAGTAGCAGCATGTTAAAATTATAGGATAGAGGACAGAAGAAATGATTTAGGCCTCCATCCTGCCAAAACTTTCACAGTTGAGTTTCCTCTCAACATATGAATTGTCCCACTGAAGTCAGTAGAACTACTTGTTTGTGACATTATTCACCTGCAAATGTGTTTGTAGGATCAGGACAGTAGACTGATGAACTGATCAACTCCTCCTGTCAGGTAAGGCTTTCTAACTTCTATTATGTCTGGGTGGCCAAAAATGAGGGAGCCAAAACTATCTTTTTACTGCCACCACTCTCTACTATGTAGAAGTGGAGTTTGAAGGTAGTGGTGAATCAGGGCCAGCATAGTTAGAGAGTGAGCACATAGGAGGCCTATGAATTCAATAGGTTCTGAATGCAGTCCTGTCCAGCTGTCCTTAGTTGCAATGATAATGGGCCAATTAAAGGATAAGAGGTGTGTGAGAGTCTCTAGGGCTTCTGTAAGGACTTGCATGGCAACCAGGAAGAGGCAAAAAGTAATTAAAACTTTATTTAATATATTAGACAATAACTGCTCAATAGACTCTCTCCTTTGTTTGCTTTTCAGTGAGGCTGGTAAAGAGAAGTGTTACATAGTTAGTGACTCAACCAGTTGCAGTGACCACCGTACCAATTGTAATAGAATACTAACAATACATAACTTGCAGGTTCAAGTTGCACAAATCTCTGGGAAATTGTAACATGTTAATGATCTTGCTGCTTTATTGCAACTGGTATCATTTTACACAAGGTTTTACCCTGTAATAAAGATATTTCTTTTGAGAGTTACTGAATAAAAATTTAACTCAATTGTATCCTAAAAAAATATCTGTTTTTACAGACGTGTATAAGTATCACAAACCTAAATGTATATGAAAGATTTGAAACAGGTACCATATAGGGTCTTGAAAGAAAAAAAAGTTTCTTACTAAACATTACAATTCAGACTTGATTCTTATTTCAGAGTTACCTCTGCACAGCACCAAAACATGGAATATTAAACCACTGAAGCTAGTAAGAGTTTTGCCATTGACATAACAGAGTGGAACCAGCCCCCCTCCGCATTTGGGAGCCAGGTGAATACTTTCACCTGAACCAGGTATTTCTAGTTGCTGTGTTTTATGAATGCAATGTATGTACTTTGTGGACTAAGCCTTTCCTTCTTTATCTTACATCTTCCTGTTTGTTGCTTTTCCTGCAACAATCCTTCCCTTCTACCCCCTCAGTATTTAAGTTACATTCATTTATGCTCTCTTGCACTCATTTATGCTGATTTATCAGGATTTAATTTATTCCAGCACCATCATGTCCCCTCTGAATTTGAAACATTGTGTGGATTTCTGATTTACCCTTGTGTAAGTTAGATCAGAATCAGGTTTGACATCTACAGCATCTAGCTACACATGTATAAGATGCTTACTTTGTCTGGAACTCTGCTAGGGAGCTGCATCCACTCTATGCCTCTGGCGTGAATGTCTCCTTGGGCAAAGAAGGCAAAGCAGCATTTATACTGAGTGGCTTTGTTAGTAAGTACATTTTCAAACAGGCATTTATCCTCTGAAAACTCATTCAGAATTTGCCTTAGGAACTGCAAGGTACCAACTGATCCTTTCCCCCTACAAGGTACGGTCTAAATTTCCTGAGCAGCAGAGCCAGGATCAGTTCAGGGATTACAATGTCAGCAGCTGCTGTAGAGGCAAGACAAACAGAAGGGAATGGGGATGTGGCTGCTAGGTCTGTTACTTCGGCCCCTTCTGTTACCCCAGGGAGGGCCTGTGTGCGCTTGTATATTTTTGTAAAAGCGGTTGGAGAATCAGGGTGGTGTAACTCCATCTGTTACACCAGAATTACCATGGAACAGCAGCTGTAGTTTACAAATGCAACTCAGAATATCTGAGAAAGAAATGGCTAGAAAGTCGTTGGCTTTGGGGAGAGCAGCAACTGGCCATAAAGGTTGAAATGAAGTAGTTCTTCAATAATTATATTGACCAAAAGGGTCCCAAAGCAGATAAATAGCTGATGAAAGTAAATTAAACTTCAATTATCTGGAAAACACTTTGGAATGTGGCATTTGTTCCAATCAGTCAACTGGATTAAAACCATGAAGGAGTTTATAAATCAACAATAGAACTCTCAATTTATCCTGGGCAATGGAAAGCAGATGGCCGTGGACAATCAACTGAGGTATGTGACGCAGAGGAATACTGGAAGGATGACAAGAATGGCTGTCAATAAGCTAGATATATACTGCAAAAAAAATTGTGAGTTTTCATTTGAATTGTTAAAGAATTTGCTTTCAACATGCTGGATTCTCTAGTCTACTAAGGTCTCTTAGTGGTGCAGAGTGGACTTAAAAGTGCTGGAAATACCCAGTGGAAAGTTCCCCTGGTATAGGGGAACTCAGCTGGGATGGAAAACTAAAGGAGGCAACTCCACCACCACCAGCCACGTCTCTCTGCACCTCTGGCATACGGGAGGGAGGGAACAAACTGGTCAGGTGTGTTCTAGGCAGTAGGTGTGCACAAGGCAGGGATGTGATGGAGCAGAACCCTCCACCCCCAATCCTTCACTGGCATATTGTCCAAGGAGCTTATACCAGTGGCAGAAGTTAGAGTGGGTCCCCTTCTGCTCTAGTGGGGCTGGGTGGCCAAGGATCAGGGAACTGAAGCCATCTCCCTAGTGCAAACACCTTTAACTATGTCCTACTGCAGTTCTGAGGTAATGGTGAATTGGGGGCAGTTTATTTAAGCCTCCCTTGTGCTCACTTTCTGAATAAGTTTACTAGTGGGAATATTGGCAAAAACAGGGAATTTTAAGCAAGTATTGGAGAATCTGTAGCAAGCAAGCAAGTTTTGAATTGTAAGGGTGAGCATTCTCACTAGAAACCTGGTTAACAGTTATGGTCATCCAGTCAACACTCTGTAGTCTGTGTGTCCAGTCAAAGCTATCCAGCTCAGTTTCCAATACTGGAGACTCAAAATGAACTGCTGACAAAGAAGCCACAGGCCAAACTAAAATGAATAATAAATTGGAGGAAGTTGTGATTTGCCCAAGGGCAATTCATAGTCAGAAAGTTAAAATGTGTGGAATTAATTAATCGGTATGTATTATTCACTCAGTAAAGACAGTGACATTTGAATTGTGATAGGGACTACAGGTCCTAGTCACGTATTGGTCCAATTGTGCTAGGCCCTGTACAAACACTGATAAAAAAGGCAGTCCCTGCCCCAATCAGCTTCAGATGCTCTGGTTGAAACCAAAACATTAAAAAGATACACTAAAGAAAATAAAAAACACAGCAAACTCCAAGAGTACCCTGCTTGGAATTCTTAGTCCAGGCTTCTGTAAGCAGACATGTAAGAAAGGATTTCCTTCTTGTTGGGCTACTCTTGCCACCAATCTATCCTATTAATCCTAGATCCAGAATACCCTTTCAAAACCTGCTCTGAATTGCAACTAGCTGGCTTCTTCCTAGGAAAGTATAGGCTGTGTCAGTGCCAACCTCTTTCTCTCCCCCAGTTGCATTTTTTTTAAATATCAGATGTAGTACCATGGACCACAGGTTGAAAACCACTGTTCTCTGGTAACAACAACCTTTCGTGGACCTCTTAGATGTAGTCTGCAGACTCCAGGGGTCTGCAGACCACAGTTGAAAACCCCTCTGCTAAACAATCTGTTCTACCTTGTATTTAGCTGTGACACTGAGTACATTTCCCAGACCTGAAGAAGAGCTCTGTGTAGCTTAAAAGCTTGTCTGTCACTAATGGAAGTTACTCCACCTTGTCTCTACAAAAGAGTACACCTGCTTGAGCTGGATGGAGATGAGTCTACCTTTAATTCTGCAGGCTGTACAAGTAGGTCTGAGCCAAGTGATAACAGGTATCTGTCCCAAAGGCTTAGAGGGGGTTGGTCAGGATGAACAAAGAACATCAAGGGCCCAAATTCAGAAGCCAAAATCCTCAGGGACACCAGCCAGGAATGGTACAAATGTGGCTTTAAGCCACCTTCTCTCAACCAGGACCCAAGTTAACTAGGGGCTGATTTGGTCCCTGACGTTAGCTAGAGCAACCTGGTGGCTAGGGTTCACTGGAGCACAGTGTGCTTTAGGCTTGCCTCTCCTGGCTCAGTGTGCCCCCATCACTATGAGCCCCAGGATGGGTTCTGTAGCACTTAGGGGAAGGATGGTGCATTGGTTAAAGCCCTAGCCGACAAGCCAGAGAGACCTGGGTTCAATTCTATACTCCACCATAGGTTTTCTGTATCATACTGGGCGAGCCCCTTTGCCTTTCTATGCCTCAGTTCACTATCTGTAAAACAGGGATAGTGGTGGGGTGTTGTGAGGATAGATACATTAAACATGGTGAGGAACTCAAATACTACAGTGATGGGGGTCCTACAAGTACTTAGTGTAGATAGAGCTGGCTCTGTACCAGCCAAAGGCTCCCTCATGCAGCCAGTCCTGGGCTAACCCTTTTGGGCAGCTTTACAGCCCATTTGTGCCAGACCTCTGGCCAGAATGAGGCCTTGATTACCCTGAGCCTGCACTGCATTTAGGACTGAGGGAGGGCTTTTAAGTTGTGCATACACCACTCAGGGTAGACTTGGGCCCTCAGATGGGATTTTCAAAAACCCAGCTCCACTCCTTTTAAAGGCAAGGGGAGCTTTAGCATTGACTTTAGTGGGAGCACAGTTAGACAAACATTGGAAACCTTTGAAAAGCCCACTCATGTGTCTAATTCCTAAACCATCACATAACAGAGGCCAACCTGTGGCCCTGATTCAACAGCATCCATAAGCACACTGCTAACTTTAAATATATACTTAAATAGCTTGTTGACTCAGGGGCTAAGTGGCTACACTTTTTGTTTCATAACTTTCTGGCCTATTTCTCTCCTGGTTGTGGTGGGGCAAAACAGTAAGTAAACACTGGATTTCTTTAACTCTTTTTTTAAAAAAGCACTTGTGTTCCTGAAATAGCTTAAAATTATTTGCTAAGGACCAGATTTGAAAAGGTATTTAGGTCCTGTACACAGGCATGGCTGCCCTGTAGTGTCCCCTGCTGACCAAGCCTGTCTCTGCTGAGGTCTGCCTCACTTTCTCCTTCACTGAGGGCCCCTTAAGAAATCCAGACATTCAAAACACTCTCTTTCTACAGTCCAATTTATTAGGTCCTGTACAAAGTCTTTCAAAATGGACCTCAAACCTACAGTCTTCATCCCAGTTCCAGTTGGTCCTGGACCCTCCTCCCTGAAGGTCTATTATTGCTTTAAAGTTCATTTCTTTTCCTCCACTTCCAAGGTGGACACAGTGCCTCCTACTTGGGAGTCTGTCTTCCTGCTTTTCCAGTACTACTTGCCTGAAGTTTAGTCTTCATCACAGGCCTTCCCCAATGATCTTTTCCTGCTGAAGACACCTTCTTATTCTGTGTAGGTATTTCCCTAGTAGTTGTCTCCTCCCTTTATAAGGCCCAGATCCCATCCCATCCCTTCAGCCCAACTGGGCAACAGGTTATCAGTTCAGGTGCACTGGACTCTGCTCCCTCTTAAAGGGGCCAGTCATCCTGTGATAGTGCCTAACTCCCTTTGATTTCACTAGGAGTTAGATGCTTAAATACCTTAAAAAAATCTGGCGCTAATATACCTCAGTAAACCAGGTTATTGTATCCAATATTGAAATAGTGCTGGGCAAAAATGTAAAGTTATTGGTGTTTGTAGTTATTTAATTAAAAGTGTGTTAAATCTTGAAATGATTCTGAGTTTTATTACACTTTTTTTTCCCCTCGAGGCATAGAGGATGCGAGTAACATGATACTCAGGTGATATAAATTTACAACTCAAACCAAAAAATATTCAAAGTAAATGCCTCTTAAAACACTTCTGAGTTCTTGTGTTAAAAATGTAGTAATCTGAAACTCCCTGAAGGCCAATATAAGAGAATACATAATTAAAGTAATTTGTACATTACTGCTATAGCCTACAGGTTTTCTTTTCTGTGTCTGTCACTGTGTTGATGGATTTGTAGAAACAGAAATATGTCAGTGTCTTGTTTTTTCTTTTATTGTACATAAATGTTTGTTCATACACTGGTTTCTATTTTTACTTTTTCAGTGTGCTATTAACAATCTGGTCATGTTTAGATGCAGTGCTCAGGAATGAAAGTTCTTTCTTTCTAGGGCAGGATTTGTTCCTGCTCTGAAAACTCGTGCACGCTCTCTCTGAATCATAAGTTGGGATGGGAAGACCAAGAAGGATTGCAGAACTCCCATGGCCTGATTTTCAGAGGGGCTGACTACCTGCAGCTCCAACTGACTTCTGCTGGATTTGTGCACTTATGAAAATTGGCCATCAGTTGTGGAGGGGTTTGGAAAAAGACAAAACTGGATTAGTGACAAGTATATCCAGGACTGTGTAAACCCACTGACATCCCTAGTTTGCCCCTCATATAGATGGGAAGTGAGGTAGCTGCAGAGGGAACTGCAGCCCTGAGACTTTGGAAGCAGCCAAGCTTAGCTTGTTTCCACAAGCTGGGCACAGGGACCAGGATTTGACCCTGCGGGTGAATATTACTGTATGCAGGTACATTTTCATTTATTAAAAAAATCTTCCTTTCAACCTTTTTAGTTTATTACATCGACCTAATCAATCACTTTCTAATTAACCCGTCAGATTCCAGTGCACCTTGCCAAAATTGTATTACCCTGTTGAAAGAGTTACAACATGTGGTTATTCAAGTTTCTAATGCTCCCACTTTGATGGAGATGGGAGAAGGAATCACTTTCTGTGAGCCTAAGGGAGCATGTAATGAGAGAGTTGGGAGAGGTGCTTTGTGGGGATTGCTGTAGTAGAAGAGAGAAAAACACAGAGGGGAACAAAATAAAAATGTCACCAGAAACACCATTAGTCCAAGGGAGTTGTGGAGGTTGGCGTTTGCTTTATTTATTTATTGCCACTGGCTATTAAAGTTATTATTTATTTGTATTACAGTAACATCCAAAATTGCTAATTAGGACCAAAGCTCCACTGTGAGACTGGTAGCTACTGTAGAAACATAAATAGACTTTTCCGTGCCCTGAAAAGCTTATGTCTGAGACTATTCACAAGAATCCACCTCCAGGTACCTATAATGCCAGAGTTCAGTGCATGTGCATGGTGGTCCTCTTCTCACATTATCTTGTGTCACAGAGGGCTGTGAGTATGGGTAGGAGGAAGGTTCTGTGCATACCTTCATCCTTCTCTGTGACCATGGTCATTGCTGCTGGCAGAGCAGTTCCTACCCGTTGTTAAGCTCTGCCAGAGAGGCAGCATTCTGGACAGTGCTCTTGTGATAACCTGATGCAATGGCACTAGGTACAAACAGGTGGAAACTTTGATTTCCCTGCTTTTAAAGTGGGAGAATCTTTTATTTGTAATAGTTGTAAAGAGTTTGAGCTTGGCTGAAATGGGGATTCTTGCCACTCTATTTTAGGCTGAGGCCTTCACTCTTTCTTGTGCTTCCACTCCTTTCTCCACACTATTTTCAGTTGAATGTAACAGGATTTGAAACAGTCACCCTGGGTGAAAGGCACGTGAATTAACCCATTAAAGGCAGCCCTCAAGAAGAGCACTTGTATTGAAACCACAAAGCGCGAACTCACCGTAAGCTGGTGAAATATGGCATTCAGTGCTTGTGCTTCTCTCTCACTCTCCGGAACAAGCCGTATTACTTGATCACTGTTGGTAAGAGAACATTGAATTGAAACTTTAAGGACTTGTTTCAAAAACAGGACCCAGAAATAAATCTATCATTTACAGTCCATATTCATTTTGTCTCTTTCTAAATACTGTTAAAATAACAGGTGCATCAGAAATCTGCTTTCAAACTTGACGCTACTTAACTGTGCACTTCCCAAGTCCAAGAAGTACGCTGATTATAGGTGGGGATAGCAGCATCTGTTATTAAGGTTTCCCAACACTTCTCATTATAAGACCCTGTTTTCAGTTGCTTATATCTTTGCCAAACTTAAACCATATGGGCTGAAATTTTCCATAATATGTGTCTGCTTCAGGCTGAATTTTTCTGGAAAACTTTAGCCAAAATGATACAGACATTTCTGAGAACGAAGATAGGGAATAACACACTGTTTTGCTAGTCTTAGCAACATTCTGTCAGCCTTTTCTTTGCAAAGCTCTAGAGCCTCCTTTCTGCACAACAGGGACTTGACATTTGGCCTTTGTGTTACGAATGTGCCTTGTGCCAGCCCCATAAAAATCTGCTCAAATGTGGCCCAGTTGAAAGATTGCAGTTCACAGATGCTCAGTACAGATGTCTTAGATTTTAGCTGGGACTGAGCATGACTTTTCTTGCAGTTGTTGCCCTTGGCTACTGCAGACCAGGCTGGGTCTGGATCTGCGTACCTGAATTGAGAGCAGGGAGACTGTCTCTCTTGTGTTCTAACAACAATCCTGTTCAGCCCAGGTGCATGAAGGAAGCAGCCTGATTAAGGTGCACAGGGGACAAGATCTGGTCCTGCAGGGGTGAATTCTTGGGGAAAAGGAGTAGCCGGGGGAAAGGGGCAAGAGAAACTGGAATAGGAGTTGGTGCAAGGAGGCACAGAGGCAGAGTCTACACAAGTGAGATTAGGACTTACTGTGTGAGGAGACTGAGACTGAGATGAGAGGGGTGAGGAGAATGGGGCTATTCTTTGAATCCTAAAAGCCTTTGCTGTAATATATGGTGTGGTCTGTTTGGGGGAAGTGTGTGATGAGCCTAGCAGTCTCCTGAGCAAGGCTGAGAGCTTCTTAATGAGACTTTGAGCCCTAATCCCTTCATGATCCACTAAGCCAGGAGTGGGCAAACTTTTTGGCCCAAGGGCCACATCTTGGTGTGGAAATTGTATGGTAGGCCATGAATGCCCACAAAATTGGGGGGTCGGGGTGTGGGCAGGGGTGAGGGCCCCTGCTGTGGGTGCGGGCTCTGGGGTGGGGCCAGAAATGAGGAGTTCAGAGTGCGGGAGGGGGCTCCGGGCTGGGGCAGGGGATTGGATTGCAGGGGGTGTGTGTGTGAGTGCTCCGGCTGGGGATGCGGACTCTAGAGTGGGGCTGGGGATGAGCGGTTGGGGGTGCAAGAGGGTACTCCGGACTGGGACTGAGGGAGTTTGGAGGGCAGGAGGGGGATCAGGGCCGGGGCAGGGGTAGGGGCATGAGAGAAGGTCGGGGTGCAGGCTCCGGGCAGTGCTTACCTCAAGCAGCTCCCAGAAGCAGCAGCATGTCCCCCATCCGACTCTTATGTGGTGGCACGGCTAGGTGGCTCTGCGCACTGCCCAGTCCACAGGCACCGCCCCTGCAGCTCCCATTGGCTGTAGTTCCTGGCCTATGGGAGCTGCAGGGGTGGCGCTTAGGGTGGGGATAGCATGTGGAGTCTCCTGGCTGCCCCCACGCGTAGGAGCCAGAGGAGGGACATGCCACTGCTTCCCAGAGCCACGAGGAGCGGGGCAAGCTCCCAACCCCGCTCCCCAGCTCGAGCACTGGAGCAGGGCAAACTCCTCACATGCAGCCCCAGGCCATAGTTTGCCCACCCCTGCACTTACCCTTAATCAGGGGCAGGGTTACTCAGGTAGAACAGGAGTTTAAAAAGCCAGCACCTAAGCAACCGGAAGAGCTAGTGAAGAGGGAAGTTTTGTGAGGGAGTTTAGAGAGGGAGTGTGAGAGCCAGGTTACACCCAACATTCTATAAACTAAGGTCAATAAACACCCCCTCCCTATTGGGAATGGAAGGATGGGCTCCACCTAAACCAAAATGGAACCAGATTGCTGTCATGAAAAATTAAAAAGATCATAGAGGAGTTTTTAAACTAAGACGTGTGGGAAAGGTGACAGGTCCAGAGTAGCACATGGTTTGGACAGAGACACCCCATAGGCAGGGGTGAAAGTGAGCTGGTACAGGCCAGTACGGTGTACCGGTAAGAAGCCTGTACCGGCCTACAAGCTTTAGCTGTCCCTGTCCCTTTTGCCTCCCCCATCGGCGGCCCTACCGGCAGGGTCCATTCCAGCAGGGCCTCCAATGGGGGGAAAGGGGCAGCAATGTCAAAGCGCTGCCATCATTGCCCCTTTTGCCCCCCCCAGCCGCCGATGGGACGGGAGGGCAAAGGGAGCAGCTGCCTCAGGGACAGCGATTTAAAAAGGCCTGGGGCTCCGGCTGCCACTGCTGCCACTGTGGAAGCAGCTGGAGCCCTGGGCCCTTTAAATCGCCACTGGAGCCCTGGAGTGGTGAGGGTCAGGCAGCGTGGATGGGCTGGCTGTTGGACGCTGACCCCCCCCCAGCTCCGCCTCTTGTGCCGGAGGCCCCGCCCCTTCTGGGGGCTGGAGCTGGCCCCGTACCAGTAAGTCTTTGGAGTTACTTTCACCCCTGCCCATAGGGGAGGATCTATGAATGGGGATTCTCTATGTCCTAGTGAAGAGGAGAGGATAGAAATTGATAAAATACAGGTAAGAACTGAAGAGAAACAGTCAAAGGAAAACCAGTCCCATTCAGTTGCATCACATGAAGTCAGGCAACTAAAAAGTGAAAAATTTTGTAAGTGCTTGTATACAAATTCTATGTCAAATACTATGAGAGGTGAACCTGAGTGCATAGTATTGAATGAGGATATTGATATATTAGGCATCATAGAAATTTGGTGGAATGATGATCATCAATGGGACACAGTAATACCAGGATACAAAATAAATAGGAATGACAGAATTGGTCACTGGGAGGAATGGCACAATATGTGAAAGAAAACAGAGTCAAACATAGTAAAAACCTTAAATGAATCAAAGTGTACCATAGAATCTCTATGGATAGAAATTCCCTGGTTGAGTATAGCAGTAAGAATATACTACTGACCACCTGAGCAGAATGGTGATAGTGACCATAGGCGCTGACTTCTGCTCGTGCTGGTAGGTGCTCGGCCCCCCTCTGCCCCGGCCCTGCCCCGACTCCACCTGCCCCAACTCTGCCCCCGCCCCGCCTTCATTCCAACCCCTTCCCCAAAGTCTCTGCCCCCTCCCTGCCCCTATTCCGACTCCTTCCCCAAATCTCTTCCCTGGCCCTGCTTCTTCCCCGCCTCCTCCCCTGAGCGTGCCACATTCCCGCTTTTCCCTCCTCCCTCCAAGAGCTTGTAGCAAGCTCTGGGAGGTAGGTGGAGGAGCGGGGACGTGGCGCACTCAGGGGAGGAGGTGGCAGAGGAGGAGGTGATGGTGAGATGGGGAGGGGAGCTTGGCTGCCAGTGGGTGCAGAGCACCCACTAATTTTTCCCCATGGGTGCTCCAGTCACAGAGCACCCATGGAGTCGGCACCTATGATAGTGACTGTGAAATGCTCAAGGAGATTAGCGAAGCTTTAAAAATAGAAAACTCAATAATAATAGGGGATTTGAACTATCCCCATATTGACTGGGTACATGTCACCTCAGGACGGGATGCAGAGATTACGTTTCTAGACACCATTGATGACTGATTGTTGGAGCAGTTATTCCTTGAACCTACAAGGGGAGAGGCAAGTCTTGATTTAGTCCTAAGTGTAGCACAGGATCTGGTCCAAGAGGTGAATATAGCTGAACTGCACGGTAATAGTTATCGTAATTAAATCTGAAATCCTTGGGGGAGGAGGGGAAGTACCAAAGAAGCCCATTACAGTAGTATTTAATTTCAGAAAGGTGAACTACACAAAAATGAGGAAGCTAGTTAAATGGAAATTAAGAGGAACCGTCACAAGGGTGAAATGCCTGCAAGCTGCATGAAAACTGTTTAAAAACACCATACAAGAGGCTCAAATTATATGTATACCCCAAATAAAAAAGTAAGAGGATCAAAAAAATGCCACCATAGCTAAACATCAGAATAAAAGAGGCAGTTAGAGGGGAAAAAGGCATCCCTTAAAAATTGGAAGTCAAATCCTACTGAGGAAAATAGAAAGGAGCATAAAATTGGGTGGCAAGTCAAGTGTAAAAGTATAATTAGGCTGTCCAAAAAAGAATTTGAAGAGCAACTAGCAAAAGACACAAAAACTAACAGCAAAAGATTTTTGACGTTCATCAGAAGCAGGTAGCCAGCCAAACAATCAGTGGGGCCACTGGATGATCAAGGTGGTAAAGGAGCACTCAAGGAAGACAAGGCCATTGCGGAGAAGCTAAATGAATTATTTTCATGGTCTTCACTGCAGAGGATGTGAAGGAGATTCCCAAACCTGAGCCATTCTTTTTAGGTGATGAATCTGAGGAACTGTCCCAGATTGAGGTGTCAGTAGAGGAGATTTTTGAACAAACTGATAAATTAAACAGTAATAAGTCACCAGGACCAGATGGTATTCACCCAATGGTTCTGAAGGAACGCAAGTATGAAATTGCAGTACTAACAGTGATATGTAACCTCTCTCTTAAATCAGCTTCTGTACCAGATGACTGGCAGATAGCAAATGTGACTCCAACTTTTAAAAAAGGCTGTAGATGTGATCTTGGCAATTACAGGCTGGTAAGCCTAACTTCAGTACCAAGCAAATTGATTGAAACTATAGGAAAGAACAGAATTATCAGAAACATAGATGAACACAATTTGGGGGGGGGGGGAAGAATCGACACGGCATTTGCAAAGGGAAATCATGCCTCGCCAATCTATTAGAATTCTTTGATGGAGTCAACAAACATATGGACAGGGGTGATACAGTGGATATAGTGTACTTGGACTTTCATAAAGCCTTTGATAAGGTCCCTCACCAAAGGTTCCTAAGCAAAGTAAGCAGTCATGAGATAAGAGGGAAGGCCCTCTTATGTGATTATTTTTTCCAGTGTGGATTACTTTTCACTTATCAACACTGAATTTCATTTGCCATTTTGTTGTCCAGTCGCCCAGTTTTGTGAGATCCCTTTGTAACTCTTTGAAATCTGCTTTGGACTTAACTATCTTGAGTAATTTTGTATCATCTGCAAACTTTGGCACTTCACTGTTTTCTCCTTTTTCTAGATCATTTACGAATATATTGAACAGCACTGTTCCTAGTGCAGATCTCTGGGAGACACCACTATTTACCCATCTCCATTCTGAAAATTGATAATTTATTCCTACTCTTTGTTTTCTGTCTTATAACCGGTAACTGATTCACGAGAGGATCTCTGACTGCCAGATGCTGGGACTGGACGACAGGGGATGGATCACTTGAAAATTGGATCACCAGCAACCACACACTGCACCATAGTAACTCTAACTCAGGAACCAATCCATGCAACAAACCTCGATGCCAACCCTGCCCACATATTTACACCAGCGACACCATCACAGGAGCTAACCAGATCAGCCACAACATCACCGGTTCATTCACTTGCACGTCCATCAATGTAATATATGCCATCATGTCTCAGCAATGCCCCTCTGCTATGTACATTGGCCAAACTGGACAATCCCTACGTAAAAGGATAAATGGACACAAGTCAGATATTAGGAATGGCAATATATAAAAACCTGTAGGAGAACACTTCAACCTCCCTGGACACACAATAGCAGATTTAAAGGTAGCAATCCTGCAGCAAAAAAACTTCAGGACCAGACTCCAAAGAGAAACTGCTGAACTTCAGTTCATTTGCAAATTTGACACCATCAGCTCAGGATTAAACAAAGACTGTGAATGGCTAGCCAACTACAAAAGCAGTTTCTCCTCCCTTGGTGTTCACACCTCAACTGCTAGAAGAGGGCATCATCCTCCCTGATTGAACTAACCTCGTTATCTCTAGACTGATTCTTGCCCGCATATTTATACTTGCCTCTCGAAATTTCCACCACATGCGTCTGACGAAGTGGGTATTCACCCACGAAAGCTTATGCTCCAATACTTCTGTTAGTCTATAAGGTTCCACAGGACTCTGTCGCTTTTTTGAAAATTGTCATGTTCTGTTCATTCCCTTTGAAGTACCTGGCATTGGCCACTGTTGTAAGGCAGGACAGTGGGCTAGATGGACCACTGGTATGACTCAGTATGGCTGTTCTTATGGGTTTTTTTTCTATTACTTCTGCATTTATCCCCTCACCTTGTTTTTTTCCTGAGGCGTTCCAGGATCATGTCTGCTTCCTTATTGTCCAGGAAGATTACGCATCAGAGTAGCCTTTGCTGAGGGGCATTGTGGTTCCAAAGTAGATGTGAACCCAGATGCCTAACTGAAGTCTCTGGAGCCTCCCAGAATAGCGTATTCAGTTGGTCTTAGATGGGTCACCAGATAGCGAGTGCTGCCTTCCGAGCATGCTCCCAACTTCTGCCCAGCTCAATTGTCGGGGACCAACTTAGATTTCTAAATGTGATGTACTGTCCCTAGAATACTGGGCAGGCTTGTCCCTGCTACAGGACTGCTTTATCTGTATCTGTGCAAATAGTTATTTAACAGAAAAGGTGCCAGTCAAATATGTGGAGAGTGCCTGGGTTCCATAGGACCAATAAGTGGTGGTGGTGTGCAGTGCAAATGGCTTTCTCTAGCTGCTCTTTACACCATCTCTTACCAGACCCCTCTTCCTTTGCGAATGACTCTTCCTCCTTTTGTCTCTTCTCTCCCTTCACCATCTGGTCCTTTCAGTTTGTCTCTATCTCCTTGTTTCTCTTTCCACCCTTTCATTTTGGCAACATCCCTGCTGAGCATTCCTTGTACTGCGGACCCAAGCCCTGACATCCTTATTCAGGCAAAACCCCAGTGACTTCAAAGGGTTTGGCCCATAGTTCCACTAGTGCCAGTACTATTTAAAAAAATGAACCTGGCTCAGTTTCACTCTGCTTCTCTTGACACCACTGGCTCAGTGCTGTGTGCTGGAATAGCAAAGGGATAATCTTATTTAGGGGTTCTCCTGCTTGACAGTGCTAAAAATTGGGAGGAAGAGGTGGCAGGGATTTGGGAAAATTACCCAAAGTTTAACTGTCCAGACAGATAAGAGAGAAGGATATTTTACAAAGGGATATGAACCTCAGAGTACTAGGAAGGCTGCACTGTATTAAGGGAAATATCTTTCCCAGCTTCACTTATTGTATTGCACTAATTCTCTTTGGTATCACTCACTTCTTTCTAAATATCAAATAGCTATTTAAAAGAGTACTGGACAGACAGGCCTACTGTGTACACAGGACAGATACTGTAGGACTGAGCTGCTTAAAGGTTATGTGCAGAGACTAACTAAAATCTCCACTGGCTGAATGTAAATTAAATAATAAACATTTATCGCTAGTTTCTGCAAGTACTGGGGAGAGGCAGAACATATGGAACAACAATTTCAAATGTAAAATAGTTAAACCTGGATTCAGTAGTCGTTACAACTCAGAGTGAACTGATATTATTTAGGTGTGGTTTTCTTTTTCTTTTAACGGACTAACATGTAGTCTAATCTGTCTTTTGGATCTGGCTCAGTTGCTATGTCATGCCCGACTTGATTAAAGACCTGCCAGAGAAGGGAAAATGTCAATGGTAACATGGCTGGTTGTGACAGATTAATTGTTTGATACATTGCTGGAAAATTGCTGTGACCAGGGCTTCTCCTAGAGTGTGCAAAGAAAGCACTTTGGCGTACTTCATACTGTCAGGTTTTTATGAAATGATGGATAATTCAACCTAGCAATCCAGTTTCATTTTTGTGAATGTAAGATGCAAAGTGACAATGAATTCCTGAAAACAGTATTTTAATACCAGCTTTTATAGCCAATTCAAAAGGCTCAGTAATTCTCAAGAAGCATTCCAGCATTGTCCTTCTGCAAAAGAGCACAGGTATCAGACTCTGCAGTGCACCTAATACCTACCCGTCTGTAGTGGGGTAACGACTCACCAGCACAGCGCCTCCTGCTGGTCATCCTGGGAATTAGCTCTTTTAGCCCAGAGCACCCTCTACAGGCCAGTGTCTTGCCTGCCGCTGGCTCCCATGTCCCTCCCAGACCACAGTGCCCCTCTCTCAGGATTCTGCCCTCTGGGTCCCCCCATCCAAGGGAACCCCCAACCCTCTATCCCCACCTTGCCTCAGTGGCTACTGCCAGTCACCATCTAGCCCCTGCTTCCTGGGGCAGACTGCAGTCTATAAACCACTCATCATCAGCAAGGAAGGTTGGACCAGCTGCCTCTGCCTATATCTGGGCTGCCCCTCTGCAGCCCTAGTACCTTTCTGTGGGCCCTTAACTCGGCCTGCAGCCTGGGGCTTTGCCAGGCTGGAGCTCCCCAGCTGTCTCTTCCCTTCTCCAGCACTGCTCCACCCTAGGTACCCTCCTCAGCTTCCCAGGCAGCCAGGTCCTTCTCTCTCAAGGAAGCTAGAGAGGGTGTTTTCTGCTGCTTCTGGTCCACAGCCCTCTTATAAGGGCCAGGTGGGCCCGGATTAAGCTGACCACAGCTGTGGCTGCTTTCCCAATTAACATAGCTTTCCCTGCTGCCACCCTCTCCAGCGCTGCTTTATCCCCTTCAGGCAGGAGCAGGGTGATCACCCCTCTACACCATCAAAGAAAGCAGTCCTGAGGTTGATTTTTGGCTCCAGATCCTTTGTAGGATCAACAAATCAAAATGTTCTATTAAATACTTTCTATGCAATCACCCTTACTATAACATAATGCATTTAATGTGGGGATTCAAAAGTCTACCATGTATACCAGCCAGACACTAAATCTATCAGCCATAGGTTGATGTGGGAGATATATGGTGGATCTATCAATAAGCTTCATAGTCAATGCCATGGTGAGATTCCCAGCACGTACCTCTAGTTGCTGAGAAGAGGGAGGTGTTCAGGGATGATAATCTGAGTGTGATCTCTGGACTCTACTACAGAGCTCCATCTTTCATATTGACCTCTGGAGAGAGGATGTCTGATAATATGAAAATCCTTTCCCTAGTCTGGCTGTTGGAAGAGAGAAACATCTGTTTTTTACTTCTTTGCCCTCCTGGCTGCTCTCAATCCCCTGCCTTTCTGGGGGGGGGGGGGGGGGGGGAAAGGAAGCTCCTCTCCCCTATGAATAGTTCCAGTGTTGACCTTAGATTTCCCAAGCAACAATAGACAGAAATTGATACGATTCTGGTCAGTTTCACGGCTGCACAAGAGCTTCAGATGAGTGAAACTGAACAGAGTGGTGTTCATTACATATTTGAAAAGTCTATGAACAAAAGAGATGCTGGAACTGTCTGCCGATTCAGGAAGTTGGCAATCCATTGATTTATGCTGCAAGGTTATCTCTCGGAGGTAGCCGTGTTAGTCTTTATCCACAAAAACAACAAGGAGTCCGGTGGCACCTTAAAGACCGGATTTATTTGGGCATAAGCTTTTGTGGGTAAAAAACCTCAGCATCTGAAGAAGTGAGGTTTTTTACCCACGAAAGCTTATGCCCAAATAAATCTGTTAGTCTGTAACATGCCACCGGACTCCTTGTTGTTTTTAAGGTTAACTCTGCAAGCATAAGGGCTAGAAACGTCTTTTTTTAAACAAACAAACAAACAAACAAACTTATATTTTGCAGAAATTGATGGTTTAGGACCTTACACTTACCAGGACAAGTTGTCCATTTACCAGTGGGGAACAGGCGAGTGGAATTTTCAAACTATGATTTAATGGGCTGAATTGAACTTGTGTAAACACAACTGAAGGCATTTGCATACCCTTCTAAGCAAACAGCAATACATTAAATGAACTGACTAGAAGAGACTGGTGGATGAGGAGCAGAATCCAGGCCTTTGGCTTCCCTGGAGAGTGCTCTGCTACTGAGCAAAATGAATAGCTGTTAGCTGATGCCAGCTCTAAACACCTTTTTTTTTCCCCCCCCCTCTCTAAGAACAGTATAGAAAACGATGCTCTGCTTTTGGACTATGTGGGATGTGCTCTGTATAGCAAATGTCTGCAAAGGCAGATATTTTCTTTCCCCATGAAGTGAGAGCAGTGGCGGCTCCAGGCCCCAGCACGCCAAGCGCGTGCTTGGGGTGGCAAGCCACGGGGGGAGCTCTGCTGGCGCCGTGAGGGCGGCAGGCAGGCTGCCTCCAGCGGTTTCCCTGCGGAGGGGCTCCTGGTCCCACGGGTTCGGTGGACCTCCTGCAGGCGTGCTTGCGGGAGGTCTGCCGAAGCCACGGGACCAGCAGACCCTCCGCAGGCAAACTGCTGGAGGCAGCCTGCCTGCCGTGCTTGGGGCGGCAAAATCCCTAGAGCCGCCCCTGAGTGAGAGTAGAGTTATGTTGACCACTGGTTGCTCTTCTTTGAACAGACCAGGCAGATTCAGTGAAATAATACTGCATAATATACACACATGTGAAGCTTTTCTGCTGGAGAGACAGGACATTAACTTCATTTATGTCATTTCCACATTTCCTGGAGGAAAAATCTTTTTGTTGTTTTTTCTGTCTAGTGCCAACTCTGATCAGAGCCCCCTGCAAAACATATTTACACAGCATTACCAGTACAGTTCTTTAGATCTGGTTTGAGGGACAGCATGTTATGAATCAAAAGCCTAAGGAGATATTCTAAATGAAAATAAAATCCTACTTAAAAGTATTTGTTCCTAATTGGAGAATGAAGAATGATAGCTTTGAAATTATTTGGTTCTTACAAAACTACTACACACAACTGGTTGTGCAAGACAGGAGGTGCAAGATTGAAAGATGCATATGAAAAAATATTTACACTATGGGAGTCTCTAAGGGAATATACAGGATTCAGCTGTGATAAAATGACCAGTTGCTTCATTCCTTTTCTCCCTGTACTAAACACTTTTGCTTGACAAAATCCTAAGAAAAATTGTCTGCTATGGAATTACTTTGTATCTTTCAGTTATTGGCACAAAGAGTTTCAGAAATAGATTAGGTATTAAAATTAAGTACTCTATATAACACTGTAGGAGTACTCTTTTTTTTAATCTTAATTTAATTTTAGCCCAAGGCCAGTGCTTGGAAAAGGTTACTGGTACTAAAATTATTGGTACTGGTTCACCAAAGTTTTTTCTAGCCCCAGCAGGTTATGAAATAGGGCCTTTAAAGTGTGCGTATCATCTAATTTAACACAATTCATGCAGTATTTTTGCTCAGCTATGTATTATCAACTGTATAAAGATTCAGAAGTGTTAGAGTAGTACTGTCTTCTATACCTTTGTTTCCCAAATCCTGGGTCAGCCATACACTAGTTCAGCCCCCCGGCATGAGTTAGAAAAGCTTGTAGACTGCTCTATATTATGCTGATTGACAATGTCCCCAAGGAACAGTTATGGGAGCCAGGTATTGCAAGGGTGCCTGGCTGCTCTAGCCTACCCTTTTTCTCCTGGGTAGGTCCCTTTATGCTCCTTGCAGGGAAAAGTGTGTTTCATAGCAGCGTCTCTATATCATTGGAGATTTCCCCATGAGGTGATTCTTCCATGACAATAAGAACAGGAGTACTTGTGGCACCTTAGAGACTAACCAATTTATTTGATCATAAGCTTTTGTGGGCTACAGCCCACTTCATCGGATGCATAGAATGGAACATATAGTAAGAAGATATATATACATACAGAGAACATGAAAAAGTGGAAGTAGCCATACCAACTGTAAGAGGCTAATTATTATGATGAGCTATTATCAGCAGGAGAAAAAAAACTTTTGTAGTGATAATCAAGATGGCCTATTTTAGACAGTTGACAAGAAGGTGTGAGGATACTTAACATGGGGAAATAGCTTCAATATGTGTAATGACTATATGCTCCATTCTGTGCATCTGATGAAGTGGGCAGAAGCCCACAAAAGCTCATGCTCAAATAAATTGGTTAGTCTCTAAGGTGCCACAAGTACTCCTGTTCTTTTTGCAGATACAGACTAACATGGCTGCTACTCTGAAACCTTCCATGACAATCTATCTTGGCACTTGGGCAGCTTTATCCCTACAGTGTGAGACAAAGTGGCTGCAGCACAGCTAAAGCTTTGGGACAATATTTATACCTCCACTGTGGTTACTTCTTACAGCTAAGGACCAGTCTGACATTACGAGGAGTTACTGTATCTGTGTTCAAGTTATGCCAAGCTACTCTGTGGGATTGAATGTGAGATGCTGAAGGCTTCTGGATTGAGAATTGTGTGTGAAGGGCTGGCTTTGGGCTTGTTCTCATTGGCCAGCTAATTGTGAATAGGTAGACAGGTGTGTAGAATGATAATTACCCTATGAGTTACAGCTGCGGCTGTGTGGGTTTAATTAACTAATTAGCAATTGTGATTGCTTATCATGTTGTATATAAGAGCATGCTGGGAATGAATAAAGATGGCTGCATACACACACACTCTCTCTCTGCTTGGACTTCGTTCCTACTCTTGCGATGCAACAAATGGTGACCCCGATGTGATACAGACTTACAGTGCAGTGAACTAGTCAGAACAAGCTGGATCATCATTGAAATAAAACACAGTGAGAGAAGTACAGCTGTGGATGCTTCTCTTTTGAAGGTAATCATCAAAAATGAATTTAAGGAGCGTTACTCGCTGAATCCAGAGTATATAACTGATGTTGTGTATGAAAAACCTTATATCACTATTGAACTGAAACAAAATGTTTCCCAGAAGTCTGCCAAGAGTGTGGATATATCTGACGTGGCTTACTACTTTGAAAAAGATGTCAAAGGTGACTCACACTACAGATAAACATCAGTGAAGAACCTCTAAAATTTGATCAAGCTCTAATCTACTATGTTGATGAAAAGCCCCCAGAGTTTTCCATGAAACGTCTGACTGCTGGTATTATTGCAGTCATTGTAGTGGTGGTACTAGCAATTGTTGCTGGAATTATTGTACTGGTTATCACTAGGAGAAGGAGAGGAAAGTATGAGAAGGCTGAGGCAAAGGAAATGAATGAAATGCAAAAAGAACTAAACCCATAACTGAAGTCACTAGAAGACAAATCGTGAACTATCAAGAAGGCAAACAGAACTAAAACAAGATAAGTACTAGTACCACTGTTGCCAATCTTGAATGAAGATAGTGTTGGTGGCCTGAATTGATAAAAAGAAAAAGAAGGACGTGCCTGAAGTCCCAGCGTTGAGCGGCCGGAGGAGAGAGAGAGAGAGAGAGAGAGAGAGAGAAAAAAAAAAAAACGCACGGCGTCCGAGCGAGCAGCTGAGAGCTGCAGGGCGTCCGAGAGAGGAGGCGTGCCTGACAAGCAGCTGGGAGCCGCAGGGAATCCGAACGAGCGGCTGGGAAGCCGCGGGACGTTCGAATCAGGGAGACGTACCTGACAAACGGCTGGGAGCCGCAGGGTGTCCAAGTGAGCGGCTGGGAAGCCGCGGGGCGTCCGAAGAAAGGAGGCGTACCTGACAAGTGGCTGGGAGCCGCAGGGTGTTCGAGTAAGCGGCTGGGAGCCGCAGGGCATCTGACAAGGGAGGCACACTCGAACCAAGAAGTGAACAGCTAATATGGGAACTGCTGCGTCAGCAGATTTGATACGCATTACGGAGCGGTGGGGAGAAAAGTTCCCCTCTGATGCGTTATCCCGCCTGTTGCGGTGGGGACGAAGAGGGGGACTTTCCGTTCAATCAAGTAGTAATACTGTTTGGGAGCGGTTGGGCTGTGAGCTCTGGAAATCAGTGGCTCAGGGCGATAAGAAGGTTTTCTCCCTGAGTCCAGTATGGCTCACCGCGCAGAGACGATTGAAGGAGCAGTTCTTACAGCAAAAGGTAATGGTGGAAGCTTATCAAAGAGATGCAAGTTCACAGGACCAGCTGATTAGTGAATTAAAATCTACAAAGAAACGGCTGGATTTGGAAGTGAAAGAATTAAAACGGGAGTTACTGAAACTTCGAAGTGAAAAGCAGTCCATTGATGTTGAATGCTCAAGACTTCAGAAGGAAGTATCCCAGGTTCACCAGCAGATAGTGGAGTTAGAAAGCCACCTCCAGTCAGTGCAAAAAGAACGGGATGCACAAATCGCTGATGGAGGAAATAACCAGGTTTCCCATGAACGGATTCAAGCTTTGGAGATAGAGCTGCAGGCTGTTAGCCACAGTAAGATGATGTCAGAGAAAGAGCTGCAAGAAGTAATTTCACTTACCAGCCAGGAGCTTCGAGAATCTAGGAGAAAGATAAAACTTTTGGAAAGAAGTTGGCCCTCGAACTGGAACATGAACGGGGGAAGCTCACTGGTTTTGGTCAGTCTAACATTGCTTTGCGAGAGCACAGCACCATCCTCGAAACAGTACTAGCAGAGAGAGAGGCAGACCTGGTGCAGCTGAATCTCCGGGTTCAAGCAGTCTTAAATATTCAAGCTTTACAGACTGCCTTCGAAAGAGAAAAGTCAAACGTTAATAACCTTCAAAAGCAGGTTGCGGCAGCCAAAGTAGATGCAGCACATAACCGTCGTCATTATAGAGCTGCGGTTCTTGAGCTGAGTGAAATTAAGAAGGAGCTACAAGCCAAAGAACTACTTGTCCAAACCCTTCAGGCTGAAGTAGACAAACTACACGCTATTATTGAATGTGCTCATGCCTCTTTTAAGGCGCTCCTTTTAAGACAAAAAGGGGGGATTTGCAGTGAGCGGGCAGACGCCTTGGATAAGACGCCTGCCGCTCGGTTGCTGCAAGCTCTTAATTGGTTACATCTTGGTAAAAACAGCCAGGTGCCCCCCGCGATTAAACATGTCAGCGGGATGACTGGGGAAGAGCAGGGTGCGGCCCCCCGACCCTCGGTCAAATGGTTTGATTATCAGCAGCAAATATGGAAAGGACCAGTTGACTTGCTAACGTGGGGCAGGGGTTATGTGTGTGTTGCCACTGATGCGGGTCCCAGGTGGATGCCAGCGAGGTGGGTCCGGCCTTGGTTGCGTCCTCCGGAGTGACGACAGGCAGATGCGGAGGAGCCTCACGAGACGCGCTCAGATGTCGCGAAACCAGAGCCCCCGGAGGAGAGCTGTTTGTTAGCTCTGCCAGGACTTTTTCTGTCTGATCCTCCATGAATGAATTACTCACTTGAGATGATTTTTTGTGTTTGAAAGAAAATCTGTGTGGTACCATGCAATTATTATTTAGAACTAAGATTTATGTTTTATGTTCCTTGTTATGTTTTGTGTTGTCTGTTTTCTGGCCAGAATTGTTGTTGTATTGTCATGTGGTTTGATGTTTTTTCCTTAAGACCCCCCACCACCCTCAGTGTCAGTTTGATCACCTGACAGCTGAGGGATGAGTCAAAAAAAAAAAAAAAAAAAAAAAAAAGGGGGGGGGGCCTGCAGAGGTTACATCATTTGTTTATTGTGTTTTGTTTTGTTCGTTTGATGTTTTTGAAATTATATGTTAAGGATTGAATGGTCATATAGGTTGATCTTATAAAGTTTTGTTTATGATAGGTTATAATGTTATGCTGTTATGAGTTGCAAATGTTTAATAACATAATATTTGATTAAGATAGATTGTGGTGTTATGCTGTTATAAGTTGAAAATGTTTGGTGAATGTTTTTATCTTGTTTTCCTTTTCCCTTTTCTTTTGATTGTAAATAAAGGGGGGAGATGTGGGATTGAATGTGAGATGCTGAAGGCTTCTGGATTGAGAATTGTGTGTGAAGGGCTGGCTTTGGGCTTGTTCTCATTGGCCAGCTAATTGTGAATAGGTAGACAGGTGTGTAGAATGATAATTACCCTATGAGTTACAGCTGCGGCTGTGTGGGTTTAATTAACTAATTAGCAATTGTGATTGCTTATCATGTTGTATATAAGAGCATGCTGGGAATGAATAAAGATGGCTGCATACACACACACTCTCTCTCTGCTTGGACTTCGTTCCTACTCTTGCGATGCAACACTACTCCAGTTAAGTGGAGCAGATATTGGCCTTTAACTTCCCCCACTTCTAATTCAGTATTTTCTGTACTCCACTTAATAAGGTCAGTGTAGTGCCCTTGTTAAGTGGCATGAGCAATGACTTATAATGTTGGTAGGGCAGGAGGACTAACCCTTTCTGACCCTTTTTGGGTAGTTTCCCAATAGGGGCAGATGCTGTCCCAAATAAAGATGAGACAGTGAGCGGTGTTGTCTTGGTAACAGCGTGTATACTCTCTGTTTGTGATGTAAGTTATTTATAAAGGGAGCAAAACTTATTTTTATCTTGCTACAAAGACCTCACTCATCCATAATTTTGAATGAAAATTATTTGCTTGGCTGGCATGTGGGAGGAATGCTGAGGAGGCAAAGATGTGATTGCGTGATGTTTATTAACGTAGCAGAGATGACTTCTCTGCAACGTGAATGTGTATGCCAGTTGCCCAGCATTTCCCAGTTGCTATGTGTGCATGGAGGAGCGTGCCAGATTAGTGCAGCTGGAAACAGGACAGAGGAGTTGGAAACATCAGGGCCCAGATATGCCCTGCCTTCCTCTTTGAACATGTGTCTGTGGCTGTGTGTAAAGCAGCAAGCAGTCCCTTAAAGGCCAACTCTCCCTTCTCCTGCATTAGGTTGTCCCAATAAAGCTAGTCACAGGAGCTGCTTACATGTATGTGGTGGTGAGGGGTTCAGCCTGCCAGCCCAACCTACTCTCTTTTTGTGGCATTCAGACCAACCTTGTGTTGGGTTGCCAACTTTCTACTTGCACAAAACCGAACACTCTTGCCCCGCCCCTACCCCACCTCTCCTCTGAGGCCATGCCCCTACCCCATCCCTGCCCCTGTTCACTCCATTCCCCCTCCCTCTGTCGCTCGCTCTCTCCACCCTCACTCACTTGCTTATTTTCACTGGGCTGGCTCAGGGAGTTGGGGTGAGGGAAGGGGTGAGGACTCCAGCTGGGGGTGCGGGCTCCAGAGTGGGGCCAGAAATAAGGGGTTCAGAGTGTGGGAGAGGGCTCTGGACTGAGGCAGGTGGTTGGGATGCGGGAGGGGGGTGAGGGTCTGGCTGGGGGTGCTGACTCTGGGGTGGGGCTGGGGAAGAGGGGTTTGAGGTGTAGGACGGTGCTCCAGACTGGGGGTAGTGGTAGAGATGTGGGGTTTGGAGGGTGGGAGGGGGATCAGGGCTGGGGGCAGGGAGTTGGAGCACAGGAGGGGGTTGGGGTGCACACTCTGGGTGGCGCTTACCTCAAGCAGCTCCCAGAAGCAGCAGCATGTCCCCCCTCTGGCTCCTACACAGAGGTGAGGCCAGGTGGCTGTGCGTGCTGCCCTATCTGCAGGCGCCGCCCCTGCAGCTCTCATAGGCCACAGTTCCCGGCCAATGGGAGCTGCAGAACCAGTGCTTCAGGACTTTGCATAGGAAGGAGGAGGGGGTCCAGCTCCAAGATAGAGTTTAGGAGTCACCTGGGCAAGTCACATGTCCATGCATGACTCAAAGTTTTTACAGGTAGCATCCACTGTTTACATGCTACCTTGAATGTCCTCAAGTAGACTTCTTCTGTGGAGTGGAGCATTCCAAGATCCATTGTCCTTTAAGTGTTTCTTGATTAGGTACTCAATTTAGGAACTGACCAAATGCTCTGCTAAGGTTATTTAGAAATCAAGCCAGTACACAGCCAACATTCATAACATTCATAACTTTGAATAATGATACATGCATACAAATAGGATTAATACATTCAGTAGATCATAACCTTTATGGAAATATGTTACATGGCATATGTAGCTTAAAACACATTCTAAGCATATTTCCATAAAGCCTTATGGGAGGTACCATCACAGCATGCATGGTAGGATTTTCTATTATGTTTCTTTTCTTGACTAATCCTTGGAATGCTGTGTGCGTGTGCACAGTAGACCTTGCTGTTCACTTCAAAGGTGCTACAAATATTGGTGGGGTGCTGTGGAGGACTTTAGCTCATTCTTTAAGCTTGTAAGGACTTCAGACTTTCTGGCAAGACTTAGGTCATGTCTACAGTGGGGTTATTTGTTGCTGAAAGAGCTACATTGATGTAACCGCACCAGGGCAAATTGTGGCTTGTACCAGTGCAGTTCACCTTGGTTTGAAACATCAGGGCCAGGTTTGCCACTGCCTCTTGGTAAAATGCTATAGAAATGTAAATGTTACCTGCTTTTGCTGTCGCCACAAAAAAAGAGGCAGAGGAGCGTTTTTTGCTGTAACATAATCTCTCCTTCTACAGTTTTCAGTAGTATTACACTGGTGTAAAAGTGGACTTGGGCAGTGGTGATTCACAGCCATTGCTCAGTTAGGCCCCACAATGCCTTTAAGAAGAAGGCAAATATCAGGGCTCCTATACTGTATGTAGGGAAAATGAGGCTCTGCTGGATTAGTGTTTCAAACTGGCCACCTAAAAAATATGACTACTTTGGAGCCTTAACTTTCTTGTCAATTTTGCCTGTAGTAAAATGAAGTTACCACCCTGCCCTACGGCCATCTTGGCTTTCTTAGTATATTTCCTTGGGACCTAAAATCAAGCCAAATCTGTTGACAGAATATAACTTAGTACACTTAATATTGTATAAAACAATCACATTTATATTTATCTGACAAATATATAATGATGTAAGGAGAGTTTATATTAAGGGATTAATTATATTTTTTGCAAAGATTTATAATCACTTATTCCAAACACTTTAAGATTGTCCACCTCTTGAGCTCAGTTCTCATAAACGAATCTTCAGAGGTTATAAAGAAGTTGCACAAAATTACTTTGGATTGTTTTCCTGAAGCATAATCCATATAATGAATAGGAGTACTCGTGGCACCTTAGAGACTAACAAATTTATTTGAGCATAAGCTTTCGTGGGCTACAGCATATACATATATTTGTATATATATCTCCTTACTATATGTTCCAGTCTATGCATCTGATGAAGTGGGCTGTAGCCCACGAAAGCTTATGCTCAAATAAATTTGTTAGTCTCTAAGGTGCCACAAGTACTCCTGTTCTTTTTATGGATACAGACTAACATGGCTGCTACTCTGAATCCATGTAATGTTATACATCCTCTGAAGCTTCATGTACGCAAAGTGATCTCAAGAGGTGGAAGAGGGCCTACAGTTTTGACAGCTCATTAGAAAACTTTTGAATGCTGTGCTTCTTTTCTACTGGGTGTTCTAGATGCGTACAGCCTGGAAATTGATATTTTCCAGGTATCATGGGTTGCCAGTAGTTTTGAAAGTATTAAAAAGGAGATAGGTGTCTCCTGCCTTACAACATTTCAGGTACAGAGTTCTGTTGTTTGGTTCCTTCATTGCTCCCGTAAGATAAAATTTAAAAGCATTCTTTTCTAAATGGAAATTGAAATTCTCCTGTAATCCCATCACTCTAGGAGTTGGGGCTTCAAGAAAAACATAAAATATTGCTAAACATGATAAAATTGAAAGAGTTGCCATTGCCAATTACCCATGTAATTGATTTACCGTAGTATGTTTCTTTAAAAGGTGCCTACATTAAAAAGTATCTTAAATTCTAATCAGGTAAGGTACTTATGATATGTTCTATGAGACCAAGCTGTATAATACATGAGTTCTGGGGCCAAAATGTTTTTTTAAGTATTGGCGGTTTGTACAAAAATCTTGGTTTATAGAGGATGAGCTATGTTGCCTTCAATTTATATGATGCAAGGTTTTTGTATGAACTGCAAACATCTGAAGATGGGACCTTTTTAGTCTGAAAATTTGTAAATTATGTGCCACTACCCTACTATAGTATAAAATGTATCTGCCTTGCTCACTTTTCCTCAAGGACCAGTTGGCTCCCAACATCTGTGTCTTTCAAAAACACCATTGGTCAGATTCTGATACCCTTTCTCACACTGGACAATAGCTTAATTTGTGTTGTTTTTGCATACACAGAGCGCATACACCCTTAAATCTTAATTACTTTTCTTTTAGAGCAAAAATAAAATCTCCATAAGAACATAAAGGGTCCCTGTTAACTCAGAAGGGGTTGTATTAAACTCAACCCAAAATAGCTGACTGTCTCTGCAGATAGCGGTGTCCTTAGAGCAGTGATTCCCAAACTTGTTCTGCCCCTTGTGCAGAGAAAGCCCGTGGCGGGCTGGGCCGGTTTGTGTACCTGCCCGCGCCACTTCCAGCAGTTCCCATTGGCCCGGAGCAGCGAACTGCGGCCAGTGGGAGCCGCGCTTGGCCGAACCTGCGGATGCGGCGGGTACACAAACCGGCCCGGCCCGCCAGGGGCTTTCCCTGCACAAGTGGTGGAACAATTTTGGGAACCACTGCCTTAGAGACATAAACTGGGGCAGAACTTTTCATACCCTAATTTGGGCAAGATGTGTCTCCAGCAGGGCCAGCTCCAGGCACCAGCGGAGGAAGCACGTGCCTGGGGTGGCACATGCTAAGGAGCGGCAAAAATGGTAGAGCTGGCCCTGGTCTCCAGCCAGCTGAAGTGATGTGTGGGGAGGGGGCGCGTGAATCACTTGCCCTCCCCCCCCCCCCCGAGTTGCAGTTTGGCTTGTATTGAACATTCTCACACGGACAGACCATGCTCAGTAACATCTGTTGAAGCTGCTGCCCTCACTCCCCCCCCCCCACACTATTGGCAGCTCTGGGTTGTTTCTGCTATCCAGCAATGTTGCAGCATCAGTTCCCATAGAACTTGGTTCTGTGGGATGCCTTGTGTGTCTAAACTACATATGAGTTGTCTGACAACTAAAGGTTAGCATCATGTCACTAGTTGTTTGAAGGACATAAAGCCAGGCAGGCAGCTCAAACCTCCAAGAACTGACATGTCAGTTCTTGTGTATCAGTGAAACTTTTACACTGTAATACTAAAATGTTTATTACCAGATGATATTATGACAAGGTACAACTTTAAATACAAGGCAAAATGAGAAGGAAAAAATAGGACAAATGGCCAGAGCTCATTTTAAATGCCTAATCAATTTGGCTCAACTTACACTGACTTCCCATCTGAATGAAATATCTGGTCTAGCGATAACCACAGCTGAGCCAAGTGTATCTAATCAGACACAACCTTGTCCCTGCTGGAAGGTCAGGCTAGCAACAATAACCAAAACATTGGCCCCAAATTAGACCTAAGTGACTGGTCCTTTCATGGAAAAAGATGATCATTTGTTCCATACCAGCTGTTTCCTACACCTGCTACCACCAAAACTACTAATATCTGGGATTGTCTTTCATTTCCTTGCAATAGTATACTTCATTCAGCATGAGAGATCTGGGAGCTGAATATAGATTTGCTGGGGGGCGGGGGGGACCATGTATTGGAGTTACTAATTTTCCTTCAGGAAGTTGTTTTCCTAAGTAAACATCCCTTCCCTTTAGGTGGATGTCTGTGATATGGAGTGGCCCAAGTAAACCACTAATGTGACTTTATGTATAAAGAATTTTCCCTGATGAGCTACTCTACCGGTTTAGAGGCTTCTTTACAAAATATGCAATTGCTAATTTCTTGATCTGATGGTGATGGGGTCCGTTGATCAGAAATAATCCCTGGGAGGCTCCTGAGTGGAATTTTGCCCATGAAATGAATCTTGTCTGTAAGGCAAAGCAAGAGGCCCTAGAGCAGACATGCCAAAAAACGCAGAAATTGGGCTTAGTTTTGGCTTAATTGGCTTGTGAGTTGTTTGTTGGTTAGTTTTTGGCTTGCTTGTTGCTTCTTTTTTTTTGATCGGCTCCCGGCAAGCAGGGGCAAAGGGGGGAGAGATTCAGGGGCACACAGCGGGCCCACCATAGTCCCAGACTGCACACCGGGGGGATTTAGTCAGATAGAGTGTTGGGATTCTTAGGGATTGGCTTGTTTTGGCCTTGTTTTGAAATGGGATTAGCTTGATTTTTGGCTTATTGTGAAAGTGTGGACGGGAACTCCATGCTGTTTATTTGCTAAAATGTAGATTTTTCACCTATGCCCCCTTTCCTGCCAAAGAATGGCCATTGGCCTTGTTTACAACTGGCTGAGGAGTAAGTTTGCCCTTTGTCTCTGAGGAACTGGTTTGGCCCACTCCGCACACTTGGAACATATGTCTTGAAATCTTGGAATATTTATAACTTTTACAATGTTGCCACACAGGACAATAATGACCAACAAATAATGAGTTTTCAAATGATACCTCACAAAGCATACTTTGTACAGATTATTACAAGAGTTTGCAAGGGATGAATATAGGAATACAGTCTATCACAGGTGCATGATCAATACTAATTTGCTGGATTAGCGTCATAGGGTTTAAGGACAGAAGGGACTACCAGATGATCTAATCT
The DNA here is from genome assembly GCF_020497125.1 of Mauremys mutica. Lineage (NCBI taxonomy): Eukaryota > Metazoa > Chordata > Testudines > Geoemydidae > Mauremys > Mauremys mutica. The sequence continues at coordinate 62,705,682 of NC_059073.1, read as the reverse complement.
GACCTCTTGTGTATCACAGGATACAGGTACCACCCGGCACCCTCACACTAAATCCAGCTAAAATTAAACCAAAGTATTACAGCCCGCAGGAGACTAGTGTTATGTGCCATAGGAGAGACTGAGGTGCACCAATGCTTGAGGGCCCTGCAATGGCAGGGAAATGATTAAGTGAGATATACCCAGATAATCCTGGAATGTGACACACTGCAGAGGAAGGCCAAAGGCCCAAGGGCTCTGTGACTGTGACCTGGGGGAAAATTCTTTCCTGATGCCACATATGAGAATCAGCTAGACCCTGAGCATGTGAGCAAACACTAGCCAGCCAAATATCAGAGAGCATGCTCGGTGCCACCTCAGAGCACTGGCTCATCCTATCCACTGTCCCATCTCCCGCCATGGCCATCTCTGATATTCATAGGAAAGACACACACACACACACAAACCCACAAACCAGATACTTGGGGAGAGAGAGGAAGAAATCCCTCCTGGCCCCTGCATGTGGCCGACTGAAGCCTTGAGCCATGAGCTTTTAGGAACATAAGATATAAACTAGAAGTAAGCCCTAGGGTTGCTGAGCCCTTCCTTCTACCATCACAAGCAACCCCACCATAAAATCATATTAGTAAATTTGTTCAGCTCGCTCTTAAAACTAATTAAGTTGTTTGCCCCCACAATCGTATTGGAGTGCTGGTCCAGAATGTCACTCCTCTGATGGTTAGAAACCTTCTTCTAATTTCCAGTCTGAATTTGTTCATGGTCAGTTTATACCCATTTGTTCTTGTGCCATCATTTGTCCTTTAGCTGAAATAGCTCTTCACACTCCCTGGTGTTTATCTCTTGATGCATTTATGGAGAGCAATCATATCCTCTCTCAGCCTTCTTTTTGCTAGGCTAAAGAAGCCAAGCTCTTCCAGTCTCCTCTTATAAGGTAGGCCCTCCATTCCCCTGATCATCCTAGTAGCTCTTCTCTGTACCTGTTCCAGTTTGAATTCATCTTTCTTGAACATGGGTCACCAGAATTATACACAGTATTCCAGATGAGGGTCTTACCAGTGCCTTGTACAATGGCATTATTACTTCTCTATCTCTACTCAAAATGCCTTGCCTTGATACATCCTAGGGTCGCATTTGCCTTTTTCATTGCTTCATCACGTTAGTGGCTCATAGTCATCCTGTGATCAACCAACATACCTATGTGTCTCTCTGCCTCTGTTGCTGCCAACTGCTGCTTCCCTAGTTTGTAGCAGAAATTCTTATTATTAAACACTAAGTGCATGACTTGCACTTTGTACTATTGAATTTTATTCCATTTCTGTCACTCCAGTCTTCAAGGTCATCCAGATCTTCTTGTATCATATTCTGGATCATATGCTGGCGATGCCTCCCAACTTTGAATCACCAGCAAATTTCTTTAGCGCACTCCTACTTTTTGTGCTAAGCTCATTAACAAAAATATAGAATAAGATTATCCGAAGACTGATCCTTGAGGAACTCCATCAGGATCTCCCTCAAGTCCAATAGTTCACCTTTCAGTCCAATCCATTGCCTTCTCCTCTTTAGCCAGTTCCTTATCCTCCTTACAATTCTTGTACTAATCCCCATCTTCTCTAATTTAACTAATTATTTGTCTGCTTGATTTTTTAAAACTATTTTTGGAGTACATAATGCTTTTAAAGCTGCAGTACTGGTCTGTAAAACTGTCCCATAGGCAGAAGTTTTCAAAACTACTGAAAGGATTTAGAAGCTTACTTGCTATTAAAGTGAATGTGAATTGGGTGTCTAAATCCCCTAGGTGTCTTTGAAAATCTTAACCTATTTTCTCAGAGGGGGAAAGTGAGGTTGGTCAGGGTCAGAACCAGAAAACAAAGAGGGAACAGTTGCACATTCTGCCTACTGCATTTACAACTTTTTCTTTTCTTTTTTCATTTTTTAAAAATTCCATTGGAAACAGTTACATGTATTCCATTACAGGGCTTGCTCCCCAACCTGCAGCTCTGAAAATCTGAAAGTGAAAATGCCTTGATTAATCTTTTTCATTGTCCAAGTTGAGATAAATACATAAAGGAAAAAATAAGGAGAAAAGCTGGTTGGAAAAATTCAAATTAAACCTTTTTTTTTTTTTTTTGGATTTGCCAAGTCTTAAAAATCATTTTTTTTTTTGCTGAGACAGTCCGATTTCGATGAAATTCCAGCACACACATGCCTGGTTTCCTGCCTACTTGGAGCCTGGGCTCCCTATTTGGAGACTCCAGGTCATTCAGGGTCTGGGGCAGCCCAACATGTGATATCCCTTTAAAGCCCAGACAGCTTCTTCTTTGGCAGAGATTGCCAAGTTGGGTTCTATTTTTAGAGTCAATAAATGCAGCAATAGTGTATTTAAAAAGTCTTAATCTCCCACCCTCTGTGGAAGATTGGACATGGCATCCCCTAAACCCTTCAATACCATATTGTACTGTATGTTTTCCAGGAAGAGCAGTCACAGGATAGTCACTTGAAATTGTCCCCTTCTGTTTCTGTATTACTAGTTTGTACAGTTAGTAAATTTTTACTCTGAATGATTTGATCTGCTTGGTAAAATAAAGCCTCTTTCAATGTTTTCACTATAGTCCTTGAGGATGATGTCTGCCCAATTCAAGGCAGAGAGGTTGGAGAGTGAAACAGCTGGGAAATTCTTAGGGCAAATGTGACAAATCTTAGAGGTAACTAGTTGCTTCTGCCTGACAGGTCATTGAGCTCCAACTTAAGGCCCCAGTCTTGCAAGCTCTTATGCATGTGAGTAGTTCAGCTGAGAAAGTGAATACTCACGTGCAGGACTGGGACCAAAGAGTCTGTATTAGTCACAGTACTTGGCACAGAAATATAAATCACTGGCAAGTATGTGTGAATGTGGGGGGAGGGGGAAGGTGTGGAAGGAATTGTGTCAGACACATTAAAAGAAAGTAAATGTCATTGGTTTCACTTTAGTTTGAACCTAAGAGTGATCGTTAATGTCAGTTGGAAAAAAAATCACAAATTTCAGCACGGTAGTTGAGACTTTGCAGTGGAATAAAGCAAAATGTTATGAAACATCATTTGTATCAAGCTCTGTGAGATGTGCTAAGCTAAGCAAACTATCCTGTCATGTCCAATTTACTGTCTGCTTCGTCAGGATGATTTTGTGGCTTTTATCTCAGTGACTCACTACAAAGCATGATACATTCTATGGATAAAGGAAAAACAAGACATTTGCCTTTTCAGTTTTGCCAGAGGACAGGAATCATGAGTTTCAAAGCAGGTGAATTGCATCACAGCACTTTATACAGCAAACCTAGTTTAAGACTTGAGTATGGAAAACCTAGAGCCCAATTATACTCTGACATGTGAATTTAACACCCTGGTGTGATGCCATTGATTTCAGACGTTACTCCTCAATCTTGTTAATGTTAAGGAAACACATGAGGCCCCTTTATTTTAGTTGCATGACAGGAGAATGAGATAGGGAGGAATTACCCCCTGTTACAGATGGGGCAAACTGAGACACAAGTGGGTTAAGTGACTTGTCTACTAATGATGTGATCTTGAGGAAGAAACTGTAGGTCTCCCTGCAAGGACTTACTCCTGAATGGACCACTCATGATAGGAATCACTAAGGTCCCAGTCCAGTGACTGATCAGTGCATTGCCACACCTATGCAGTGCCCCACTGATTTCAGTGAGGCTCCACGTGGGCACAGCAGTCACTTTTGTTATTTGGCCCTCACTTCTGTAAGCTGATATGGGTGGGGAGACCTCTGCACCCAAGTGGATCCACGCTGACTGCAGTGGGCTCTTCTGCACAGACACGCAGTTCTGCCCATGCAGATCAGCTTGCAGCACAGGGGCCTATGCTCGATAGTGTTTGCAAGACTGGGCCTTTAATTCTCTGTACCTCAGTTTCTTCATCTGTAGACTGGAAATAAGGTGTATTTCACATGGGTTTTGTGAGGCCTTGATCCTGCAAAGACTTACAAGCATGCTTAACTTTATGCACTGTGAGTAGTCAAGTTGAAGTCATTGACTTATGACCTTCTGAGGTCCCTTCCAACCCTAATCTTCTGTGATTCTATGACTTCAACTTATCAGTCATTGACTTCAGTGGGATTACTTACAGTTAGGGTTGCCAATTGTCTAATTGCACAAACCTAAACACCCTTGCCCCACCCCTGCCCTGAGGCCCTGCCCCTGCCTTCTCTGAGGCCCTGCCCCCTCACTCCATCCCCCCCTCCCTCTGTCACTTGCTCTCCCCCATCCTCACTCACTTTCACCAGGCTGGGGCAGGCAGTTGGGGTGTGTGTGTGTGTGGGGGGGGGGCGCTTCCGGTGTGGAGCCAGGGCAGATAGGGAGCCTGCCAGAGCCCCACTGCACCGCTAACTGGACTTTGGCCTATTAAAATCTCCCGGATTGTCTTTAATAGTCACCAGGAGATTGGGTCCGATTCTGGGAGACTCCTGGCCTATCCGGGAGGGTTGGCAACCCTACTTACAGTGTGAAAGTTAACCACATGCATAAATCTTTCAGGATTAGGGCTTTAATATTTGCAATGTAGAGATGGTGAAAAACAAAATAAAAAACATTGTCAATTTCAGTTTATTGTCCAGTTTTTGTTATGGCTATCGCAATCAAAATTTTTCATTTAGTGTTTTAGGTTTTTTTGCAAAATGAAATATTTAAACTTTTTTTGTGGCCAGTTTAGTTACATGGTGGGACTTAAAAAAAACCCTCTTCAATATTTAAAATATATTTTTTTCAAAATCAGAAATTTTGTATGGAAAATGATAAACAATTTTTAATGAGAATTTAATATTTTTGTGAAAAAGGACATCTTTTGATGTGTGATAACATTTTGTTAAAAAAAAATGGTGACCAACTATGTTGCAGAAAGCCTGAGATGGAGGTCACTAGAAGCGTAAAGTATGACTCCAATCCTGCAAACGCTTACTCATATGCTTAATTCTAATACTCTGTGCTTAACTCTTCTGCCATGAGTAGTCCCATGGAAATCAATGAAACTACTCATGGTGATAGGATTAAGCACATGTGTAAGTGTTTCCAGGATCAGGGCCTAAGATACTAATTATAGCATGTTTTTAATATTGAAATTTTTCAAGTTATACAGATAGGATTGGAAGATACTTTTTCTTAAAGTATCTAATTCAAAACAATTTTATTGGGGTCTGATGTATTTCAAAGAGAAACCCTTCATGACTAATGAAATGTCTACCCTTTTAAGAGCTGTTTCATGTGCTGAATTTATGGACATACATTTTAAAGTCCTTCCAGGAATGGGATTTTTTAAACTTGAAGCCCCTGATCTAGCAAACACTTATACAGGTACTTAACTTTCAGCATAAGAATAGTCCCATTGACTACCGATAAGTTTAAACTAGTTTCAGGTACTATAACTTTCACTTAGGGTATGTCTACCCTTCAAGCTGGACATGTAACTTGCAGCTTGAGGAGACATACTCAGGTTAGTTCTGATCAAGTTAGTGTGCTAAGGATAGCACCCTAGGGTAGCTGATGCAGTGCGAGTGGCAGGAGGGGGCTAGTTGCCCTGGTCAGTACCTGCCTAAGATGCTAGGCATGATTGCCAGGCCACACTCTATATTTTATACAAGCTATCATGGGTGTGCCTCCTTGAGCTGAGAAATACCCTTAGTTTTCCTGCCAGTTTTTGTGGCTTTACAGTTGTGCGTGTAAATATCTTTACCAATGCTGTGTGAAATCCCACATAAAGAGAGGAACTGACTAGTCACAAAGGACCTGATCCTACAAACACTTCTGTGTGTAAGTAACCCTCTCTATTGAGTTCAGCGGGACTGCTCACTTGTACGTAGTTATTTGTGTGAGTGTTTGTAGGGCCAGTGTGCTCTCAGATGCACAAAGTACTGAATAAATATAGATCATATGTTTTAAACTTTCAGGTAGAGCAAGCTTAGGCCCCAGTGCTGTAAATATACACACATGTAACTTCATCCATATGATTAAAGTTAAGCATAAGCACTTGCAGTATCTGGGCATTAGATGTTAATTGTAATAATAATAGGTTTAAAAAAATTCACACAGAAGAGTGACTTTTAAGTTGTGTCCCTTTAAATATTTTCTTCATTATATTTTTAATAGGGTCTGAAAGTCAGTACAATAGTTACTCCAACCAAGTATTTGCTTTGATAGCGCTCCATTTTGAACATGCTGTTCCTTTTTAAGCCTTTTAGTATTGCCCAAAGATGAGGTTGAGGATTGCACCCTAGATGGAACTTGTAAGGTCAGCTGTATTTAACAGTAGGAGTGTGGAAGAAACATTGCTTATTTTGCTGCAGATGGAGTTCATTAACATTGGCTCCAGCAGGGCCTGAGTAGCTTTTGCGTTTATCTTGCCCAGCAGGATACTTCATGTTGTCAAGCCCTTATATGTTTAGAGCAGCAGATTCAGGTTTTTTTGATCCTGCAAAAGGATCCCCATGTGCAGAACCTTCTGTTCATACCGAATCCTGGTGACTGACATGGAAGTTTGTGCAGGCCAATTCCTTTGCAGTTTTAGGGCCGTAATCTGCCCTTCAGTCAACTGGATCCACACTTGTTTTGTTTTTCTGTGCTAAAAGTAAGGAATTGGACAGCTTGCTATAGGGAGGTGAAATGGAAGTCTTCCAGTGGAAGGGCTAGCGGTGGAGGCTCCATGTTAAATGAAAAGGTGAGCCAAGGGAGTTCTGGTCTTGTGGTGTTGCTGTCTTGCTGTTACTTAGCAGGGAAATATATTTTTATTACTATTATTCATATTGTGGTAGTACCTAGGTGTTGAACAGACACACAACAAGACAGGATCCCAATTCAAAAGAGCATACAGTCTAAAGCATCGACCTTGCAAACTCTTAAGCACGTGTGAATCAAACTGACATCAATGGGGCTACATACATGCTAAAAGCTAAACTGTAAGGGTTTGTAAGCTTGAGGACTAGCTTCAAACAAGGTGCCACAAATGAGTGTATAAAACGATAGCTAGGAAAGGAAGTGGGAGGGAAAAAGACAGTAACAGTAATAAGATCACAAAGTTACACTGAGCATAACTTGCTGAGCATAACTTGATGGGCCCGGATTCTTTGAATTTATAGGGGTGTGTGTGTGTGTGTGTGTGTGTGTGTGTGTCTAGACCTCATTAGTCTGGCTGATGTTGCCAGGTATAATGGCAAAAGTGGGTCATGAGTAGATGGTAGATTGCACAATTTAGAGATGGGGATGACCTGTTGGGTCATCTAGGTTCACCTCTGTATATATCTGATTTGTTAAAAATCATTATCTGGCCTAGGGTAATAACTGTATCTATGGGGAGTGCACTTAGCAAGGCTGGGGCTTGGGTTTTACTCTTTTGTTGTCAACCGTAATTTGGGTGATATTAGTGGGGTCACTCGTAAGCGTCTTGGTTTTGTCAGATGTCCTGACAATAAATGGCGTTATAAACAAAAGCTCTTCCAGGTGAGAGTGTTTTGGTCTGTTTTTCTGAATTTATGATTGTAGCAGGGTGGATACCCACTCCTGCCTAGGAGGGCTGGAAAGCAGCCCTGGAGAGGGCTGCAGCTCTAAAAGCTGGGCTGATTGGGGAAGCAGCCGCAGCTGGGCCACGCCCCAATCAGGCCACAACTGGCCTGTATAAAAATGCTGGGAGCCAGGAGCTTGAGACTTTCTCTCTGCTTGTAGAGAGAGAAGGGCCTGGCTGCCAGGGAGCTGAGTAGGGTACTGGGAATGGAGCAGGGCTGGGAGAAGGAGAGAGGAGCTGGGGAGCTCTGGCCTGGGAAGGCCCCAGGCTGAGGGCCGAAGACCAGTACCGGGGCAGCAGAGGGGCAACCCAGCTATAGAGAGAGGCAGCAGGTCCAACCCAACCTTGCCTGTGATGAGTGGCGTATACTGCAGTCTGCCACAGGGAGTGAGGCTAGATAATGACTGGCAGTAGCTGTATACTGAGGCAAGGTGGGGATAGTGGGTGGGGGTTCGCTGAGGAGGGGAGACCCTAAGACTGAGGGGTTACTGCCAGGGGGCAGTGCCCCAGATAACAGGGCACTGGGTCCGGGAGGGATGCGGGGGCCAGCAGTAAGGCAGATCACCAACCTGCAGGGGGCGCTCCAGGATGCTGGAAGAGCTAATTCCCATGGACGATCAGCAGGAGGCGCTGCAGGGGTGAGTCCACTCCCTTACAATGATGTATGTCTTAAATATAGCTTGATTGCCTAAAAACAGCCGAATGCTACAGCTATCCAGCATGTGGCATTCCCATTGACTTTATCAGAGATCTATGGGAATGCATCATAAAGTCAGAAAAACAGACCAAAACAATTTTCATATTTGAAAATATATTGTCAGATTTGACACTCCTTTTCACTACATGTGTGAATCAGTTAGTGTGTGCAGTTTGTTTTTACAAGGCTTTTTTGTGTGTGTGTGTGTGTGTGTGTGTGTGTGTGTGTGTGTGTGTGTAAAACAACCTCAGCAGATTTTTATTGGCCACCAGCCACCTTCTTCCTTCCCTGAGAACTGTTTCTGAATGCTTGGGTGTTCCATTTGTTGGCATCCTCTCTACCACTAGTTCTGAATGTAGACTTCATTTGCTATGTAAAAGTAATTAATTGTTCCTCTCTGATACTGCTGTTTTATGGTATGTGGATTTTTAATTGGTTATACAGATTCTCTTTCACTTGTTAAATAATATTTGACTTATATTTTCAGTATTGGATTTATAAATGACTGACTTAATCTGATGGAAAACAATTGGCATTGGAATGTGTTGTGTATTATTCTGCATGCCAGAATTTTTCTTTATGAAGGTGGGCCCTGGTCATGCAAATACTTAAGCATGTACATAACTTCACTCTCAGGAGCAGTTGCCTGGAGTACTCTCGCTGATTTCAGTGGGCAGCTCACTTCTCCTGTCTGTACCTGAGTTATAAAAAGGGAAAATAATACTGATGTCTCTGTAAAGTGCTTTGAGACCTACAGATGAAAAGCACTGTATACAAGAATTATTATTATTATTATTTATTATTATTATTATTTTAAAATGGGATGACTCACATGAATAAAGTTACACCCATTTAACTGTTAGCAGGACCAGTGTCATAATGTTTAATTCTCCCCACACTGGGGCAGGCTTAGGCTCCGACTTCCAAAGTTTTTATGCACGTGAATAGTTGGTAGAACTGGTGGCATGTGCATGAGTCTTTGAAGGATGCGGCCTAAGTAGCAATTTACCTCCAGCTCTTCACCTTCAATTTAGGGGGATGGTGTTTTAGAACAGGAAAGACTGGAATAATTTTGCATGCACCTTTTATATTTTAACTCTTAAAGTGCAGAGAAGTGCAGCCTTCATGAATGGGAGCAGTACTTACATGTGTTGGAACCTGGTGGCTTAGCCCTGGGCAGAGCCTCTTTAGCAATATGTCCTGGGGGCTTTACAGGTGTAAGATGCTTGTGGGGAGTATATAGCTGGCTAGTTTTAGGGGGTAAAGGCCAGGCAGTACATGGTCCACTCTGCTGAGAAGACAGCCAAAAAAAGTCTGACAATTTGCTGTGGACTTTAATGGTGGTAGAACTAGTAAAACTCCCCATCCTCCGAATAGTATTGACTCCTGTTGCAGCAGGGGTCTGGAATGGGCAGCCACGAGGGTGTGCTAGGGGCAATGGCAGCACAGGAGCCAGCCATGCTGGAGGGCAGAGAGGGAATGCCATAACTAGCTTGGGCCCAAACTTGCTGTGGCTACATGGGGAAAGTGGCCCTGTTTCCTGCTGTGAGGTGGCTGTCCTTGTTTAACTGAGGAGATGTTGCATTTCTTCTCCTCCCAAGGATATTTCTGTGGAAAGGGATTTTCAGAGCTACTGTGATCACTATATACTCACCAGAGGGTCTGCTGAAAGCTTGTTCTCAGGAAGACAAATTCATTGTACCACAAACTGTGCATAGGCTGTTACATATTCCTGTTGTCTGTCAGCTTTACTTCTGGGATATTTGTTTTATTGGCTTTTTTGCCTGTTATGAGAACCAAACTTCCGGTTTTATGAGTCCAGAGCTACTTGCTGTTGGGCTTTGCACTAATGTTGTGCATTTTAGTATGTTTCTCTGAATTAGTTGAGAATGATTTTTATTCCTATCCATCATTAGATTATATTTTATATAGTTTATATTTTAAAAATATATAATGATGATGAACAGAGATAAGATTACCAGGTAATAAATTAATTGGCCAGTCTGAATGATATCTCTTGCCACAGATATGAAAGAAACATAGTTTCTACTAACAGCACAACTATAAGGCTGACTTACCTTTTGGTAATCACAATCCATTGTTGTTAGTTAATGGTAAAAGATTCATGTTGCATATTGACATCATAATTTGTTTTTAAACTTTTATGTTCTATATGGATTTAGAACTAGATTCTTAGCTGGTGTAAATTCCCCTGGCTTCCTTCAAGTCAACTGAGTTATTTCTGTTACAGAAAGTGAGAATCTGGCCTTTAGGTTTTTATGCCTGCCGACAACTGATGTGCAGATGTTAATGCTGAATGTTTATTGCCCTGTAGTCTCTTACTGGTATGTATTTAACATTTACTCAACCATTCATAGGAAAATAAATCTCTCTGGAGTACAGCAGTAGCGGTAGCATTACTAACCATGATGCATGACTGTTGGCTTTTTCTGTTCTAAAATCCTGATTTGGGGTAAATATTGGACATAGAGGATTAGGAAGTGACTACAAGTTTGGTGCTTACTGTGATAGTAGAAGTGAATGTTAGGATCATTGGATGAAGGGATACAGGAATGATGGTGTATGTGCAGAACAGTGTTATGACAATATTGCTGACCTCTGTTACTGTGTGGTGTGGGGCTTCAGCACTGGTACCCATCCTTAGTGACGCTAATACTCAGCTACTCCTCAATCAAATAAATGGAACAAAACCATCCTTTAAAACGCAAGATCAGTTCCCCTAAACAAAAAATGTTTATTCAAAGTAGGGATCTTTCCTCACTCTTCCCTCCTTTTGTTTGTTACACTTGTGCCTTTGCTTAAATTAGGCCCAATCCTGCAAACATATATGCATATTTAACTTTACTTATTTAACTACAGTTAATTACCTTTGGAGGCATTTGCAGGATTGGTGGTTTAGTTTGTAAAAGCACTTTCAGGCAGGGGCCATGTCTTCCTTTATGATGTGTATGTTAGAGTTGGTTAGAACATTTTCAGTTGAATTTCATGGTGTTGAAATATGTTTAATTGAAGCTGATGTATTTTGTGGTAACAGGTCAGTTTCAACAAAGTTTTCATCAAAGGCTTTTTGGGTCCAGGGCTCTCTGGGGAGAAGCAGAGGGAGTGGGAATGTGTGTGATGGACTGATTGACATCTGATGTTTAGGCCACTGATCTGGGATGTGGGAGACCAGGTTCTAGTCCCTGCTGGCTGCTCTGCCTGACTTGAAGGGATCTGGGATGAAAAATTTTGCTCTGAATGAAGCAAAGCAGGGACTTGAAGCTGGGTCTCCTGTGTTGCAGACCAGTGACCTAATCTCTCTCTCTTTCTGATCAGAAGTGATCAGAAAGCCCTGGACCCAAACACCTTTGGTAATGGAAACGCTCAGGATTTGATTTTAAAATGGACTTTTGGGTACAATTTGGTTTTCATAGACATTTGAAAGATTTTGGGTTTGTTCCAATGCAGAATGAAAACAAACGTTGAAACCTCAAAGGTTACCACAAAATGAAATTGTCCTCCTCTGGACAGCTCTAGATTGTACAGTGCCTCACACAATGGTCTGAGTGTGAAGTTCCTTGGTGCTACAATATAAATAATTAGAGAGGGGACTGTATTAGTGATTATGTGAATCCAGGGGGTAGGCACACAGAGGCTGCAGCAGGAATAGTAAACATGGAGGGGTTGCCCTGTAGCTGTTGGGTTAGGGTGACCAGATGTCCCGATTTTATAGGTACAGTCCCAATTTTTGGGTCTTTTTCTTATATAGGCTCCTATTACTCCCCACCCCCCGTCCTGATTTTTCACACTTGCTGTCTGCTCACCCTATGCTGGGTTGGCTTAAAAGATTTTGTGCCCTTGTCCCTTATAGAGCCACACAACGTCCAGTTGTTTGGGCTTTATATGGCAGTTATGAATGTCACCTTTACATTGTATGTTAATACTGTGAAGAACTGTTTGAGAGGAATGCTATAGTGAAGCTGATCAGCAGTATCCCATGTACAAAAATTTAAAAGTCTAATCCTTTTATGCCTCTTTTGTCCTTGTAAAAATGGTAAAAAGCCTATCTAGTCTTTGATTTAAAAAACAATAACACAACCCTTTTCAAGCTATAAAGGAATTACTGGAAAGGTATTGCATAAAGAAATGTTAGATCCCACACTTCTTGTTAGCTAGCTCACGTCCATAAAAGCTGAGAGTATTAAAAGTCAGATCTCCATGTTTGCAGATGTCACTAAATTGGGAGAAATAGCTGATAGTGAGAGGGAATGATGCAGTCAGTGATGGAAATTAAAGTGGCCACTCCAAAGGATGGCAAACGCAAGTTGAGTTTGTTAAATGTAAAATGAATCCAGCCTCAGTAAAAGAAGAAGAAACTTCAAATAAATGGGAAGGAACAAGAGCATAAAAAGAGAAAGATTAAGGTGATTTTGCAAAAGAGAACTCCTGAAGGTTTTTAGCTCTGTTTTTTATAAATTTACACTTTACAGTACTTTTTTGGGAAAAAATGCTAATAATGCTGAACATTCAGAAAAAATAGTGAAAGCTAAGTGTTTTTAAATGGAGAGATAAAATGCTGTAAATCTACCATCAAATGCTGAAACATCTATATATTAACGGTTGCACTAGTAAAGCATCAGTTTTATGATATCCCTACTTATTGGGACTGCAAGTCAAAGGCCTATGTTCTGTTCCTAACTCAGGCCATGGCCTTGCTGTGTGAGCAAGCACACTCATCTGGAAAGTCAGTGCAATAAATACTTGCCTTCCTCGCAAGAGAGTTACAAGACTTAATTTATAGTGTATGTAAAAATTACTTTGAGACCCTCAGATGAAAGGTGCTATGGGCCAAGGTTGCCTGCATGAAACCACAATGATGGGGGGGGGGGGCTTGCATCTGGGACCTACAGCGCAGTTGGGATAACAGAATACAGACATACACACGGTGACAATGTATGTAACATCTGCACAGCCACTACTATAGCCTGAGGAATGTAGTAGCAACTGTGACCCCTGAAGGAGTTATAATGGATCCATGCATTATGACACCATCATTTATTACATAATCCCATACTGTTTGTTCTAGAGCAGTGGTTTTCAAACTTCTTAGTTGGGTACCCTTTTCCAAATAATGTAGTCTGCTGCGTACCCCCATCTAAGAAAGGGTCATAAGAGACCTATGATTAGATTGCCAAGTCTTACTAAATAACATGTGTTGCCCATCATTATGGGATTTCCCTCAAACCGTGCACAGGGTGGACAGTGAACAAGGCAGAGGGTTGTAAAAAGAACAAGGAAGTCCTCTTGTGACCACAGCACTGGACTGAAACCCATGAGAGTAGGACTCTGTAATTGGCTATGAAATAGATCTTCCCATGTGATCATAGAAGATTAGGGTTGGAAGGGACCTCTGAAAGTCATCTAGTCCAACCCCCTGCTCAAAGCAGGCCCAATCCCCAGACAGATTTTTACCCCAGTTCCCTAAATGGCCCCCTCATGGATTGAATTTACAAACCTGGGTTTAGCAGGCCAATGCTCAAACCACTGAGCTATCCCTCTTCCCCCATGATGCTGGCCAGACTATTGTAACACACATGCTCTTCAAATGTAGGTTTACCTATGTGATGCTTGATATATGTTGGCTAATTATTAAGTCAAAGTAAAGAAATTGAATTTGCCTACTTGAAAAGGAACTGCAGGAGCACAAAGGCTGGCTTTGTGCATGAGACAAATCTTGTCCTTGCAGTAATGTGCTAATGTAATGAGTCCCCCTGCTCCCTTTTCCTATCCCCTTATGCAGGGTTTGAAGTTGGGCCCTACTGAGCCAAAGCATGGCCCACTATTCCTTGAGCAAAATAAGAAACTTCATTGGCTGCTAACAGTAATAGGCCATCTTTCTCTAGTGGACCAGTCACTAAAGAGTGACGTCACCCACACTTTGCCAGTGTATTATGCTTAGTCTTGGCGCTGAACATAAGAGTTTCAATGTCACTCCTGAACCCAGTGCCATGGATAGGGAATTCTCCGTCTGTGACAACTCCAACAATAAACTAGTATGATGGTTTTTTTAGTAGTTTTCAGACTGGTGAAGAGGAAATCTAAAATCTGTCCTCTTTGCCTATGAAATCCTAGAAAAAATGCATGCGATGTAAAAGTGGCAACTGAAGTAGCTTGAATAAGAACATTGAATAGTGTGTGGTTGGGGATTTCTGACCCTCCACTCCCAGACAAGAAGCTGTGAACAGTTGTGCTCGGTTTATAAATGTGAAGCTGCCAAGCTCAGGCAAGTCTGTCTCTTTTCTTAAATCTTCAGCCCAATTTCAATAATTTTTTAGGACTGCTGGAACATGTCTTTAAATTTCTTTAGCTCATTGGTGGTAACTTGATTCCAGTTATAGTGACTTCAAAAGTTAAAACCTGGCATAGACTACTCTTGTTATGGGGGAGAAGAATACCCCCACCACATTGCTCTCAACTGTGACTCAGATACAACTTCTAGAGGCTTGTTTGGGTTTGTTTGTTTTTTAAAAGGGAGAGATGAAAAAGAGATCTAGTGTAAGTGAATGCAAGACAAACAATATTGCACTAAATACTAAGTGTGATTTTTTTTTTTAAATAATGGGTACCATAGAAGCATGTGGTCATACCCAGCTAAAATAATACACCGGGCCTGATTCTCCTTTGCCTTGTGTAGACATATACATCTGTGCAAATGAACCTATCCACTCACACCAGTGGTAACATTTTACACAACTGTAAATGGCTACACAAGGTGCAAGGCAGTGGAAAATAGGGGCCACTATGCTTTGGGCCAGATAATCTCAAGGAGGCTGTGTTTGCTGGCTATGCAGTAAGCTAACCTACCCAGAGCAAAGACCAAAAGACTCTCCAAGACCAAAAATAAAAATAGGAACTTAATGCTGCTGGATAGTTGGCATCCTAGCTCTCTGTACAGGATTACATACTCCCCCCCTGCCCCCCCGCCACCCCCAACTCAAGCGGAGTGTTACTACTCCCACCAAGTTATGGGAGAGGAAAAAGTCTTGCCAGTATAAATATATTCCTTACTCTAGATAGGCTTTTATGGTGCAGAGGGTCTTCACCCTTATTCACAAGAGAAAGTGGTAGTATGGAGATCCTGAGTGAAGGAAGGGAGGGCTCTAAATCCATTTCCATCTGTATGTGGTTTGAAGGGATCCCTGGTCCCATTGCTATTCCCTAATTGAGCTTCATAACAGAGCTCTAACATGAAACATCCACATTAGGCCACACAGCTCCTTTAACACTACCACCTCACTTTAGACACTGCACAGTCACTTTCAGTAGGGGACGTGGGGTGACTTAAGCCCCTTTTGGAAGAGGGTGCAGCCTTTGTAGTTGGTGGACCAGTAGTCGGGTAAAGCTGTTAGAAACTGTCTGAACAACAAAAAGGGAAATCTTAGATCACTGAAGGCCCATCAATATCTATGTTATTTTTGGTATGACATTCCCCCAGCAGCCTATCCAACTGTTTCTCTAATGACCTCATTCTTTTGCCTTTGCAATCCAGCCTGGTATCTTGCTTAACAGAGTAGTGGGAAAAGATGCTTTCTGACATATAGTTTGGATTTATTCCTGTGCGGCTGACTTTAGAACTTAGAGATTCTTGGGACAAGGGGAGAAGACCATTGTGACCCTTTGGGGGTTCACCCAGGCCAGTAAGGGCTTGTGTCACTGCCTGCCCTGTAACCCTGGGTACTTCTGTGCTGTGCAGCTTTGGCTCAGAGCCCTGACACCAGCTGTCTGCTCACAGCACAATGCCCTTATCCTGGCATCCACCATCCTGGTTACTTTTTGAAGGATGACACTAGAATCTCTTTACTAGTTGCCTATAGCTTTCTTTAAAATTTACATTTGGAATTAACTACTCCCGTCAGTGGTCTGGGTCTTTTTGGACAGATTGAAGAAAGAAAAGGTGTCTCTCTCTCTCTCTCTCTCTCTCTCTCTCTCTCTCTCTCTCTTTTCCTTCACTTCTCCACACACGTGGGTAACTTGAAAACAGCTCAGCTTTAAAATATGGCATGTCTGTAATCCTCACTGAAGAATGTGTGCTTTGCTAAACTTGAAAATATTTCAATTAGAAACTACTGTAATCTGTGTTACTCCTAATGAAATCAGCATGCTTAAAATCAATGTATTGGTATGGTCCTCCAAATTATAGCCTTGATTATGCAAATATTTACATGTGCTTGAAATTAAGCACGAGTAGTCCCACTGAGTTTAATAGAACTACTCACATGTTCAGAATTAAGCACAAGTGTAAATCTTTGCTAGATGAGGCCCTTAATGTGCACCCAAGTATGAGTATGGCTGCACATGTGCATGCTGAATTACATAGCTCTCCATTCATTTCAGTGGTTGCAGGTTTAAATAAATAAGCGTACGATGGGTGAAACTTACCCATGTGCAGTGGGACAGTGTAAGGGTTAAGCACCACTTAACCTCCACTTTTGAAGACTTTATTAGTACTTTGTACTCCTCTGATGCCCAGAGCTGCCAGAGAAGCTGTCTTGGTCCCTGCAACAAGTTAGATTGGCCTCAGGTAAGCCAAGAGGTTAGTAGGCATCACTGATTGATTTAATATTTATACTGATAACAAAAACACCTTATCACAATAGAAAGGGTTTTACACCACTCCAAAGAAGCCTGGTAGGTATATCAATTCTCATGATTCAAGGCAGAAACCAGGCACTAATTGTTGGAAGTTAGGAAGAAACTTTCCCTATGGGCAGATTATTCCATCACTGCAGGCTTTCATGCATGTTACTCTGAAGTAGTTGGTATTGGCTACTGTGGAAGATAGGATACTGGACTAGATGGACTACTGATTTGATCCAACACTGTAATTCCTGATCTCATATGTTCCTTAAGCGTTTTCTCTTTCTAATACTGTTTTAAAATTGTTATAATACAAATTCCAAAGAACATGTTTCCTTGTGGAGAATCTCTCAAACCTCTAAAGCTGTGTAGATAGAATTGTAGAAGTGTAGGACTGGAAGGGCCCTCCAGGGCCAACCCTAGACCAAATGGCGATCCAGGTGAGGACCGTCTTTGGTGTCCCACCACCTCCATTTGTTAAACTTTTCAATACCTTTATTTTTAGTGCATTTGTAGCCCATTTCATGACTTTGATGCACGATTTGCATCCATGATTTATCCCTGTCATATAAGATGTATATTTATATGCTAAGATATGCAAATCTGTATTTATTCATACCAGCACCCTGAGTCCACTGCCCTCCAAGCCCAGTACTGCAGGCAGTTGCCTGGGTCACCTGCCCCTAAATCTGGCCCTAGGGACCTCAGTAGATCATCTAGTCCAGTTCCCTGCACTCAAGGCAGAGCTAAGTAATAACTAGACCAGGCCTGCACAACATGCGGCCCGCGGGCCACATGCGGCCCGTGGACCCTCACTGTGCGGCCCACGAGGGGATTCTAAATCCCCCGCACACGGTGCTCTGCAGGCACCCCAGAGCCCTTTGAATCCCGGCCGCGGCCGGGAATCAAAAGACTCTGGGTTGCCCACAGCCGCGGGGAGCGCAGAGCCCTTTAAATCCCAGCCGCGGCCGGGAATCAAAAGGCTCTGGGTTGCCCGCAGCCGCGGGGAGCCCTGAGCCCTTTAAATCACAGCCGCGGCCGGGAGACAAAGGGCTCTGGGGTGCCCGCAGAGATTCCCAGCCGTGGCTGGGATTTAAAGGGCTCAGGGCTTCTGGCGGCTGCGGGCAGCCCAGAGCCGTTTGAACCCCGGCACACGGCCGCTGTTTGCCCCCTCCCCGGACCCCTGCCCCAACTGCCCCCCAGGATCCCCACCCCCTATCTAACACCGCTGGTCCTTGTCCCCTGATACCCCTCTCCTGGGACTCCTGCCCCTAACTGCCCCCCCAGAACCTCACCCCCTACCTAAATGCTGCTGCTCCTTATCCCCCGATTGCCCCCTCCCAAGACCCCTGCCCCAACTGCCCCTTGGAACCCCAGCCCCTATCTAAGCCTCCCTTCTTCTTGTCCCCAACTGCCCCCTCCTGAGACCCCCCCAACTTTCCCCCAGGATCCCACCCCTTACCTGTCCCCTGATAAACCCCTGGGACTCCCATGCCTGTCCTACTGCTGCCTGTCCCCTGACTGCCCCCCTGAACCTCTGCCCCATCCAACCACCCCTGCTCCCTGTCCCTTGACTGCCCCCTGGAATCCCCTACCCCTTCTCCCACCCCCAGCCCCCTTACCGTGCCACTCAGACCAGCGTGTCTGGCTCCATGCAGCTCCAGACACATTGCTGCCATGCTCCCCTGTGGAGCCCACAGGCCCGCCCCCCAGCACCTGCCTTCCAGATTTGAACACCTCAAAATTCAGGAGTGCTCAAGCTCAGTTTGGGCAGCTGTTACTTCATTTCTCCCAAATCTAATATACTGATCCACTGTAACTTGCTGTAGAAAAAAGCAGGATAAAATTGAGCAAGAAATGCTTATTAGCACTGGAATTGCTATTTTCAACAGCCATTGCCTTTTTGTTTGTTTAAATTTTGGGAAGACAGTGATATTGCATTGGCAAATTCCTCATAGAAAGAAAGAGTGGAACAAAAGAATAATAAAGGCACCTCAACTTTTCCTCATTTATGCATCCAGATATCCTCCAATCACACAAGCTGAAAATTGTTCCACTTTACTGCAGCTCTGTAACCATATGGGAACCAATCCTGTCTGTGTTTTGTGCACATCCAAAATTCCTGCTGAATGACCTGCCCTGGGAGCGTTACCAGTGACCCAGGGCTGGGGAGGCAGGAGGTGTGTGTGTGTGTGGGAGGCACTGGTGGTGGGGGGGTAGCCCAGGGCTGGGGCAGCAGCAGGGTGGGGGGAGGGCACTGGTGGGGAGGAAAGGGGGAAGCCCAGCGCTGGGGTGGCAGGGGGTGTGGGTCAGTGGGGGGAGAGCCCAGGATTGGGGCAGCAGGGGGGGTACAGGGGGGATCCCAGGGCTGGGACGGGGGGCAGCCAAATTTTTTTTTGCTTGGGGCAGCAAAAAACCTAGAGCCGGCCCTGCCGGGTTCCCCCAGCCACCGGAGCCCCGAGCCCTTTAATTTGCCCCTGAGGGCTCCCAGCTACCTCTTCAGCTGGTATCTTGATTTAAAATAAAGTATCACCTCCCCACCCCCAACCTTCCTTTTTGGCCCACAGCTGTTTTGGTGGGGCGGCGCTGGGGAAGGAGGGTTTGTTTCTGCAGGGCTGGACGGCCCTGGGGCGGGGTGTTTCTGTGGGGCCGGGAGATTTCAGCCCTCGGCTGTTTTCTTTGGAGTAATGTGGCCCCTGCCGCTTTACGAGTTGTGCAGGCCTGAACTGGACCATTCCTGACAGGTGTTTGTCTAACCTGTTCTTGAAAACCTCCAATGATAAAGATTCCACAACCTCCCTAGGCAATTTGTTCCAGTGCTTAACTACCCTGACAGTTAGGAAGTTTTTCCTCATGTCCAACCTAAACCTCCCATGCTGCACTTTAAGCCCATTGCTTGTTGTCCTAGCCTAAAAGGTTAAGGAGAACAATTTTTCACCCTCCTCTTTGTAACAACCTTTTATGTATTTAAAAACTGTTATCATGTCCCTCCTCAGTCTTCTCTTCTCCAGACTAAACAAATCCAATTTTTTCAATCTTTCCTCATAGCTCATGCTTTCTAAACCTTTAATCATTTTTGTTGCTTTTCTCTGGATTTTCTCCAATTTGGCCACATCTTTCCTGAAAGGTGGCACCCAGAACTGGACACAATACTCCAACTGAGGCCTTATCAGTGCAGAGTAGAGTGGAAGAATTACTTCTCATGTTTTGCTTACAACAGTCCTGCTAATACATCCCAGAATGATATTTGGTGGTTTGTGGGTTTTTTTTTTTCAACAGTGTTACACTGTTGACTCAGATTTAGCTTATGATCCACTATGACCCCCAGATCCCCTTCTGCAGTACTCCGTCCTAGGTAGTCAGTTCCCATTTTGTATGTGTGCAACTGATTGTTCCTTCCTAAGTGGAGTACTTTGCATTTGTCCTTATTGAATTTCATCCTATACAGACAATTTCTCCAGTTTGTTCAGATGATTTTGAATTTTAATCCTATCCTCCAAAGCACTTGTAAGCACCTCCCAGCTTTGAGGTATCATCTGCAAACTTTATAAGTGTACTTCCTATGCCATTATCTAAATCACTTATGAAGATATTGAACAGAACCAGACCCATGACCAATCGCTGTCAGACCCCACTTGATACACCTTTCCAGCTTAACTGTGAACCACTGGTAACTACTTTCTGGGAACGATTTTCTAACCAGTTATGCACCCACCTTATAGTAGCTCCATTTAGGTTGTATTTCCTTAATTTGTTTCTGAGAAGGTCATGTGGGACAGTATCAAAAGCCTTACTAAAGTCAGGATATACCACATCTACCGCTTCCCTGCTATCCACAAGGCTTGTTACTCTGTCAAAGAAAGTTATTAGGTATGTTTGACATGATTTGTTCTTGACAAACCCATATTGATTGTTACTTATCTTTTTATCTCCTAGGTCAGGGATTGGCAACCTTTGGCATGCAGCCCGGCAGGGTAAACCCCCTGGTGGGCCAGGCCAGTTTGTTTACCTGCTGCATCTGCAGGTTTGGCCAATTGCAGCTCCTACTGGCTGTGGTTTGCCACTCCAGGCCAATGGGGGCTGTGAGAAGCCACGGCACATCCCGCGGCCTGCACCGCTTCCCGCAGCCCCCATTGGCCTGGAGTGGTGAACTGCAGCCAGTGGGAGCCGCGATCAGCTGAACTTGCAGATGCAGTAGGTAAACAAACAGGCCCGGCCCACCAGGGGGCTTACCCTGGTGTGCCACATGCTGAAGGTTGCCGATCCCTGTCCTAGGTGCTTGCAAATTGATTGCTTGATTATATGCTTCATTATCTTTCCTGGTACTGAAGTTAAGCTGACTGGTCTATTATTCCCTCGGTTGTCCTTACTCTCCTTTTTATAGATTGGCACTATATTTCCCCTCTTCCAGTCCTCTGGAATCTCTCCCATCCTCTATAAGTTTTCAAAGATAATCGTGAATGACTCAGATATCTCCTCAGTCAGTTCCTTGAGTATTCTAGGATTCATTTCATCAGGCCATGGTGACTTGAAGGCAGCTAACTTATCTAAATAATTTTTAATGTGTTCTTTCCCTATTTTAGTCTCTGATCCTACCTCATTTTCACTGGCATTCACTATGTTAGATGTCTGAGCTCTACTAACCTTTTTGGTGAAAACTGAAGCAAAAATGGCATTTAGCACTTCTGCCATTTCCATATTTTCTGTTATTGCCTTTCCCCCCGATTGAGTAATGGGCCTATCCTCTCCATAGTCTTCCTCTTGCTTCTAATGTATTTGTAAAATGTTTTCTTGTTACCCTTTATGTCTTTAGCTAGTTAATCTTGTTTTGTGCCTTGGCCTTTCTAATTTTGTCCCTACGTGCTTGTGTTTGTTTTTTATATTCATTCTTCATAATTTGATCTACTTTCCATTTTTGTATGACACTTTTTGAGTTCCAGGTTGTTGAAGATCTCCTGGTTAAGATACAGTGGTCTCTTGCCATACTTCCTATCTTTCATATGCAGTGAGATATTTTGCTCTTGTGCCCTTAATAATGTCTCTTTGTGAAAAACTGCCAACTCTCTCAAACTGTTTTTCTCCTTAGACTTGTTTCCATGGGATCTTACCTACCAATTCCCTGAGTTTGCTAAAGTCTGCCTTCTTGAAATCCATTATCATTATTCTGCTGTTTTCCCTCCTACCATTCCTTAGAATCATGAACTCATCATTTCATATCACTTTCACACAAGCTGCCTTCCACTTTCAAATTCTCAACCAGTTTCTCCGTATTTGTCAAAATCAAATCTAGAACAACCTCACTCCTAGCTGCCTTCTGAAATAAAAATTTGTCTCCAATACATTCCATTGTTGGAAAATCTGTGCTCTGCTGTATTATTTTCCCAACAGATGTCTGGGTAGTGGAAGTCCACCATCACCAGCTAGTACTGTGCTTTTGATGCTTTTATTAGTTGCTTTTAAAAAAAAGCCACATCCACCTCTTCTTCCTGGTGGTCTACAATAGACCCCTACCATGACATTACCTTTTTACCCCTTTTATCCTTACCCAGAAACTTTCAACTGGTCTGCCTCCTATTTCCATCTCAACCTCAGTCCAAGTATATAAATCTTTGATATACAAGGCAACACCTCCTCCCCTTTTTCCCTGCTTGGCCTTCCTAAGCAAGCTGTACCCTTCTATACCAATATTCCAGTTATGTGTATTATCCCACCAAATCTCTGAGCCAACTATGTCACAGTTTTGTATATTCACTAGTATTTCTAGTTCTTCCTGTTTATTCCCCATACTTCTTGCATTAGTATAGACTCTAAGATAATGATTTGCTTTCCCCTCTATAGTTTCTCTTGTCTCTCCTTTGTCTCTGCTATGATTGCCCATGCACCCCCAGATTCTGCCCTTCGGGTCTCTGTTTTTTACTTACCTATGGGCTTTTGTCTCCTGCCCCTGTCAAATCTAGTTTAAAGCCTGCCTCATTAGGTTAGCCAGTCTCTATCTAAAGATACTCTATCTGGAATTGTTTGTGAAAAGCTATTTTCTCACTGATTCCTGACAAGCACAACCTACAAACAGTCTTCCTATTTTCAGGGAAGTACAGTTTTACCTCATAATTGAGGCACACTCTGGTTTGTCTTATAACTAGTCAGGAAATGTATTTTATTTTCAGTGAAAACAAAAAAAATGTTTTGTCAATATTTGTTGTTCTTTTGTGGTTTTTTTATTTGTTTTTAAATATTTGTAATCTCTTCAGCTTTTGAAAACTGAATTCTTTTCTGAATGGAAAACTGATAAAATCTCCTCACAGAAAGTTCCATTTTGTGGGAAAGACATTTTTCCTAAAATTTTGAGTGCAAGTTTTTGATGAGTTCTAGTTGGCAGCTGTTTTGTTCATAGAGAACTGGGTTAACAAATAGAAGTGGTGAAATCTGAATGCTAAGAAAGTCTGAACATACTCAAATGAATGAAATATGCGTTGTCAGCTTTACATTAAAATCGTATGTGAATTGTTACAGTTCGGAGTGAATGCCAATGAATCTGATGGAGTATTTTCCTTTAACATCTCAAAATATTTTAATGAGATGACTAGTACAGAATATAACTTATAAGGATCTCTAAGAGAAAAGAAAATTCCCTATAGTTAAGGATGTAGATTTTTAGTTTAACCTTCTGTGTCCCTAATTTTTTGTTTTTTGTTTTAGTTAAGTATTTAACAATTAAAAAACTGAAGAGTTTTTCAATGATTCTGTCCCTTCTAGTATGATTCTTTTCATTTGTTGGGACTTGTGTTGGTTATATCTGAGTCACACATACGTTTAATTTTAAATGTCAGCATTATATTAGTATGTAGTTGTGATTGAGCTAAAATGACTGGGATTGCACTGAATGACTTTGTAGAGTCTGGAGCAGACATGCCAAACCTGTGGGAAAAAACCACAGAAATTGGATTTGTTTTTGGCTTAATTGGCTTGTGAGTTGCTTGTTGGCTAGTTTTTGGCTTGTTGCTTGTTTGGCTTGTAGCTTGTTGTCTCTTGTTGCTTCTTTATTTTGATCGGCTCCTGCAAGCAGGGACGGGGGTGGGGGGAAGCAGAGGCCAGGGACAAGCTGGGGCAAAGAGGGGAGAGAGTCAGGGGTGCACAGCAGGCCCACCACAGTCCCAGAGTACGCGCTAGGAGGATCTAGTCACATAGAGTGTTGGGGTTCTTAGGGATTGCCTTGTTTTGAAATGGGATTAGCTTGATTTTTGGCTTAATGTGAAAGTCAGGGTGCTTATTTACTGCGTGAAAATTGGCAGCTGTGGTCTGGAGACTCATTTGTGCCTCAGCCTGTGCACTTTAATTCTGAAGATCCATCTTCAGATGAAGATGAAGTGCAACAAAAGAAAATACAAGGTCAGTGGCTCTTGTGGATGGGTGAATAACTGTGTTTGGATATTTGTATTCAGAGGAGCTGGTATTCTAATGATGGCTGGAAACATTCAGTCAGGTAAAAGACTACAGGATAATGCATTTTTTGTTTGTGTGTAATCGATAATATAAAGATATCAGGGAAGAAATTATGCGATTTCCCCCCCCCTCTAAACACACCAACTTGTTTCTATCTACCCCCCAAACAAGTAAAGAACTACTGCAGAATGACTTGGGTCAAAATATTTAAAAGTGGTCTCTGGTTTTTGGTGGCCCAGCTTGACACTTAGGGCCTAATTTTCAGAGTTGCTGAGCACCAGATGGCTTCAGATAATTCAGTACTCCTCAAAATCAAGCTGGACATGTAAAATTAGAGACAAATTTTGGCCTAAGTGAGCCATGTGACTGAGAAGTTAAATTCAGTATCTGACTGGCTAGAATGCTCTTGTGCATTTGTGAAATTTCCCTCTAACCATTGTTTTGAAAGCTCTGCTCAAATATCTGCAAGATTAATACTTTTTCATTGATATTTGGAAATACAGTATTCTGGATCATAATTATTTACCATTTAACTTGCCCATCTCTGGTTATTATGTTTTGTGGGGAGCGGGGGGAAGCAGGAAATGTTCTGGCCAGAAGATATGACTCTGCCTTTGCAGAAAACCTCTCTCATTTTGGATAAGACTAATAGGTAAATGTTTAAAGCAATGGCAACCAGCAGCACATGGCAGTCCAGAGGGCCCATCAGCAATTAAAGCATATGGCAGATTCAAACGGCTAATTTAGAGCTGACAAGACAAAAGCCTGTGAAGGCTGCCAAAGAACCAGATGTCTTACGGCTGTAAGACTCTCTGCCACGTACTGAATCTTTGCTTCTGAGTTCTCTAATTCTTCTCCCAGGGAGGAAAAGGAATGTAATACACTGAGGCATTAACAACTTGCCACAGTTTGTGTGCTACCATGTTCATCAAAATGTTTCTGATCTAATTTTTTTTAAACGTGTATACTTAAGGTTGCAAAAATCCTTGATTTTTTTTTTTTTGGGTAAAATGAAAAATGCTCTGAAGTGACACACATTCTACTTCAAATGGTGTCTGGGCTTCAGTGGATTGATGTCTATTACCAGTATTGCTTAATTTATAGGGAGTTATTTGCAGCATGGTATCTGTGAAATTTTCTGATTTGGTCTAATAAAGTTTGCCGCTGTGGCCAGATTTTTTATATTCATATAGCTATGTGGTGAGGGTGAGTAACCATGGTCACAGGCTAAATTAAAATGCATACCAGTCCCATTGACTGGAGAATTTTATAGCCTTTGGATGGACATTCATGATTATGGCCAACTGACAGATCCTGAATTTGCTGAGCTAGTGTGCCTCTAAGTAATTCACATTTTTGAATCCATATCTGCATTTTCTCTACTAGAAAAACAATATTTCTGTGGTTTTTTCCAGAAGTGGCAAGAAACAAAGAATAAGTCAATAAAGCTTTTCATTCTACCTGAATAAACAGCAAAATTAGAAGCTTGAAGGGAAAATAACTTTTAAAAAACTCTTCTGAGAATAAGACTAAAACACTAGGTTCTAGATGTCCTTTACTCTTTTTAGCCGTAATCCATTTCTGGAAGCTTTGTTGTCTTTGACCCTGATTCTGTAGGGGTTCTGCATGAATTCCCATTTATGTCAATGGATATCCTACATGAAAAGAACTTGCACAAACTAGCTCTGTGGGTCTTACACAAGAAAAAGTCCATGTATTCAATAGTGTTTTATTGGAGTGAGGACTGTAGGACTGCATCTAATAGGTGTTGGAAAGTTACAACATAATACATGTCCTTAGTCTTTCACTTTAAAAGAACCCAAACCAAACAAACAAGCAGCCAGATCATAATGGCCGGTCGTTGTTTTTTGTTTTAAACCTTTTCATAAGACAAAAGTACTTGCAGTGTCAAGCGATAATAGTCTGAGTTTAAGCAGATGTGATATTCATGAGTTTACTTAAAGAAATTACTAAGAAATTTTCTACATGTAGGGCCTGATTCTGATTTCACTGGTAAAGCTCCCCTTCCATATCTGCATTGTGCCCAGGTTGTCCTACTAGTATTCCAGCTGGTGAAACAATATATTTGTATTTTGAAAATTAAAGTTGAGATTAGGACTGAAAGGGGGTTCCAAAAACTCAGAGGGATGGAAGTCATAGATGTCAGAGGCTGGCTCTTCTGGAGCCAGTCAGCAGGCACAGCAGACAGTGAGGAGAGTACACAGAAGTGGTGTTCAAACAACTGTGCAAACTTCCTGCTACTGCCACATTGGACCTAGTTCTTGCCTGCCTTCTGCAATCCTTATCCAACCTTGTTCCTGCTTCACTCCTGGCCAGCTCCTCACTCCTAGCTCCCACCTTGCTCCTGATCTTCACCTTCCTCCAGTTCCTTCCCTTTCACCTTGCTCCTGACCATCGTCTACCAATACTGGCTCTGATCCCTGCCTCCGATTTCTGCCTCCGACTCCAGCTCCACCTTTGGCTCTGGCATTTGGTATCTGACCCCACCTCTGATCCTCAGCTTCAATTCCTGATCCTGACTCTGGCTGTACTCCCTGGCTCTAGTATTTGGCAGTTGACTCTGGCTCTGACCCCTTCCCTGACCTGGATGCATGCTTTGCCCCCTAGACCTGATTCCTGCTCAGACCACTAGGCCAGACCGCCTATGTCCCAGTTCCTAACAGCTATACATTTTAACTTTCTGTATGCAAGTTGCTCTTGGATATGTTTTAGCTTACAATTTGGAAGGTTTAAAATATACCCTCTTATGACAAAAATCCACATATACACACACCCTCTGAGGTGGTGCTAGATTCATTATCTTCGTACCTGATGTCTTCGGTGATCCATAGAGCAAGTCCAGTGTAGGCAACGATAGAACTACTTTCTCCCACACTTCTGCCACTATGCCAAAACCCTGACTTGGTTTAGAAGTAATTCAGTTTCCATGTCTAAAGGGGCAGATTTGTGGGGAGGGGAGAGAAGGCGATGGAGCTCTTCTAAGCTCTGTCCACAAAATAAAGCCCGCACATGTGAGGTGCCAAAACAAAATACCCCTCAAAGTACAGTCATTTAAAATATGATCACGTGTATGGCTTGGCTCCCCTTCAGTGGGGCTTGAAATAAGCCGATGGCTCTACTACTTTTCTGGGGCCAGGTTCTTTTCCCTCCCCAAAATTAAATGGCAATATCCTCTTAACACCATCCATTTGTAGCACCAAAATGAGACCTTGTTCACAGTAGATTGTGTAGATCAGTGACCCCCTTTCTCATGGGTATTGAAATAAGTTAAATGTCAACATTTGTTAACTAACAGCACTGGGCATCTGAGCTAACACTTCCTTGAGATGAACAGGCATTTTACTGCTCTCAGCGCTATTGTTCCTGGCTCTCTGCTGATTCACCTCTGCATCGGTTACACTTGGTACACATTTTCTTCACAACCATAACAGCTAAAGACCTACTTTTTGTGCAAAAGAAAGCCGAGATTCTGGAGACTGATACTGTAGCTTCAGAGAGGTGCCAGCACAAAGTGTAATCACATCCCAGCTGTTTGAATCCCATCCATGTCCATTCAAATCATCTTAGTATCTCTGCTAAGACTACCAAGCTCAGTGCAAATATTAGTCTACTAGCCACAGGATGGAAACCACTAACTTATTTCAGATACAGTTTGGTTTCTCTCTCTCTCCCTCTCTTGTAGTAAGGTCCTTGTAGAGATGGCTGCTGGGTCTTTAAACAAACTGATTAGACAATTATAAAGAGATTTTTGCATAGTATTTGTTGTCTTCCATCCCACTTTAAAAACAAAATCCAAAATTGAAATAATTGGTATTAATAAGTTTGTCGTCTTAGGCAAAACATTGTCATTAATCGGCCTACCTCTTTTGTCCAAAATAACCATCATTAGGGTTGAATATGATTTACTTTTATTTGTAGGGGACATAAAGGAACGAATCCCAGTAGTGCAATACTCTGATCAAACACATAGTAGTAATACAGAAATATGCCAAAGAGACTTACAATTTAAGTTTACAACAAGATGGGAGATGGATGAGGCAAACAAATGGGGTGGTGACTGACTGAATGGGTAACAATAAAATGAGCATCTTTTTCACGGCAGGCTGTAATCTCAGCTTACCACCTGCCTAGCCACTAAACTGAGAGCAAGGTCCTTTGAAAATGACAACTGAGAAAATGAGCAGAAGCTTTCTGTGAAATAATTATTGATGCAAATCACTATGAGGGAAACTACATTCCATCAATGAGATGTTATTTGCCAAAAGATCTGTCCTCAAGCAGCATGTTCAGTTTCACTACCACTGTTGCCGGTTTCCTAGCTGATCTTACAAATAGCACCTTCCATGTGTTTGTTCCCTGCCTAACATGAAATGATGCAGTGTGTATATGGTGTGTGGATTTATGGTAAACTGGGTTAAATCTTATTTGGCCATATTTGACTTGTCTAAACCTTAAGAGGGGGAGGACATTTCACACAAAGACAATTGTTCAGGTTCTCTTATAGTATTTATATTACACAAAGCTGTGATTAATATTAAACTTGAAGGTTGCTGCAGAATTTGTCCCATCGGAGGACAGCTGCCTCCCACATGGCTAAAGGAATGATTTAGAAAACTATAAAGTGAATATTTGGGAGAAAGTGTGCAGTAGATGACTTTCCACTAAAGAATAACATGTAGCAATACATTACACAATGTCAAAACCAGGCATAAAGCAGTGGTGCTTATTTTCATTATTAGGTTAGGTGCTAAAGCAAAATTCTATTAATAATAAACTCCATGAATTTATTTGAATGGCCAGTTAACATAGGCCCATGAATTTATTTCCATGTGCAATCATTTCAATACATAAAAGTGCAGAGGCCCAGATAACATGCATACACTAGTGTACGTTTGGTAGGATTGGTACAAATTGTTAATGGTTGTATGATCTGGGATTGCACTGAAGTACAAAAATTAGAGCTGCAGAGATCTATTAAACGGTCTAGTCCAGTCTTCTGTCAAAGGACCTTCTTCCCTATTATGTCCCTAAACAAATTACCCTGATTCAAAATTTCAAGGAAAAACAGACTTTACCTTCTAGATACTCCAGATATATAAAGTATCAGAGGGGTAGCCGTGTTAGTCTGGATCTGTAAAAGCAGCAAAGAGTCCTGTGGCACCTTATAGACTAACAGACGTATTGGAGCATGAGCTTTCGTGGGTGAATACCCACTTCGTTGGATGCATCAGATATATAAACTGTCAAAAAAACTACAGTATGCATAAAAACAACCCAATTATGTAGTGATAACATTAGCTTTTATACAGTGATGTTTTTTCAGCTTTCCACGTTAAAGGAAAAGTGTACTGTTCCCTGTGCTTCCATTTCCAAAATGGAAAGTGAAGTGACTTGACCAGGTTCACACAAATTAGTGGTATAGCTAGGAAGAGAACTCTGGTTTCTTAACTCCCAGTCCAGTACTCTATCCAATGGGCCACACTCCTGTCAGTTGGGGCTATTAAAAGCTAAGAATGCTGACAATTTTTAAAGGTTCCATCACAAACTCTTTCTCAGACATTTTTTTTCTCTATGCAATGTTAGCAATAATGAAAAGAAAGCTTCAAAGAACTAAAAACCCCACAGGCTATAGGAAAGCAAGTCTTGAATGTATCTGCTGGTGTTTATTGTATTTAATGCAAAGTTTCTTGTTTTTACAAGCAAGAAAACTCTACTAAAAGTGAGCATTTGACTGTTCCTCTTGGGCATTATGGACCTGTCTTGCTCTGACATTCCTTGTGTAACATCTGGTACTTTACTGCACATAGTCTAAAGATAAATACCATACTTGCAATTTGATAAGTTTTAAAAACTACCCTCTTTTAGTGTGGCCATTTATTTAGGTATCTTTGCAAGCAGTAAAGTCCTTTTTACAACAGTGAATTTTAAAAATTCTTTCCTTGTTTCTCTGAAGCTTGAGCTGTTTTTTGTCTCTGAACAAGTCATGTTTCCAAACAGGATGGATGAACTATTAATCACAGCGTATATCTTGATAATTATTTCTTCTGCAGTGGTGCTGCCAAAGTGGGTCATCCTGGTAACATGCCTGTACTCCCCCCAGTTCGTACAATTCTTTGTCCTTTTTTAACAGACTCTGATCATTTAGCAATTTATCTACCAATATTTCAGTAACTTTAGATAAACCTGAAAGCTGGTAGATGTTATCACTAATAGGATGAACCATTTAAAATGCTGAATCTTGCTTGCCTTGATCACATATAATGTGACAATTTATCCTTGAAAACTGGGACTAGTTGTCAGGGCCTTACCTAGTCAGGCTTACAAGAATATGTTTTTGTCTCATGTTTTGTTTTTGATTGGAAACCCGAGCATATTCTGGCCATCTGAACTGGTGCCATTCATGTGAGCAATGTGTGTCAGATTCAAAGAACTATTTTTTCATACACAGAAGCTAACGTACTTTCAGCATAGATAACTGTCTTTAGATTAGGAAAAATGTCAAAGAACAAATGTGTCACAGAGTTAGAGAGAGCACAGAGTTAGTTTCTCATTCTTTATGATCCTCCATCTTGAATTATTTCACAGCACTGCGTCCCTATCTGTAAACTGCTAGAAAGACTCCTAGCATGTAAAGGTGCAGTAGTAGTACTGGTACTAATTAGGCCTGGTTTACACTTTAAAACTTAGGTCAATGTAGCTTTAGTGCTTAGGGCTGTGAAAAATCCACACCCCTGAGCACTGAAGCTTTGCTGCCCTAGCCCCTGGTGTAGATACAGCAGCTAGATTGATGGAAGAATGCTTCCGTTGTCCCAGCTACCATAGCTTGGTGAGGTGGAATTCCTACTGAAACAGAAGAAGCTCTTCTGTCGCTGTAGTC
This sequence comes from Mauremys mutica, assembly GCF_020497125.1. Taxonomy (NCBI): domain Eukaryota; kingdom Metazoa; phylum Chordata; order Testudines; family Geoemydidae; genus Mauremys; species Mauremys mutica. The sequence continues at coordinate 62,674,462 of NC_059073.1, read as the reverse complement.
TGTGTCTACTCTATGGGGTTCCAATGGCATAGCTATGGTGCTGTAGCTATACCATTATAGCGCCTGTAGTTTAAACATGTCCTTATTACTGGGTTTCTATTGATTGTAATCTACAAAGCTGCATTCCAAACACCAGGGGGTTCTCTGTGAGGTGATAGTTAGGAGCACTCTCCCTCTTCCTTGCATGATCCAAAATGGTGTCCACAGGCAATCACTTCTGCCTTTCCCAGCCTCAGAGAGAACTCGGACAAGGCACTCAATCTATATAAAAATCTGCTCCTCTAAGGTCAGAGCGCTTGGTCTCTGTAATGTAAGGGCAAGAGAAGGGCAGACACTAGCTGTGCAGTGTGCCCCCTGCAGTTGTTTCCTACTGCAAGCCCTACCTACCTCCTCTTACCCAAGAATCCCACACATCTGGACTGTGATCCTGTCTAGACTATGGGGACTTTCCTGGCATAGCTACAATGCTGTGGTAAAGCTGACATAATCCCATTGTACAGATGCAGCCTACCCAGATGGAAGGGATTTTTCCATCACTGTAGGAACACTGCCTGCTCGAGCGACGATAGCTAGGTTGATGGAAGCATTATCCTATCGACTTAGCTGTGTTTACATAGGGGGTTAGCATTCCTACGGTGCTCAGAGCTATGGATTAAGTGTAAAGCAGGCTTGGGTGTTGTCCTGGACTCCCCCATTCCTACACAGGAGTAACTTTTCTAGGGTTATGATCTTGCACATTCTTCTCGTATTACACTAGTGCCTGGTGGCAAGTTTCATAGGTGTTTGTCCATTCTAGTAAATCAATAAATGACATTTGGTCATCAGGGCTTCTAAAAAGTGGATGTTTCTCACCTGCATCTCCAGTATTCCTCCCCTCTTGTATACGGAGGTTAGGGCTCTATCCTATTCTTATGGAAAAGATGGGACTCTTCTGTTAACTTAAGTGGGAGGGGAATAGTTTATTTGTTTTGTTTTTAAAGTAGATTTGTGTCTTTAATGCTTTGGGGGAGAAAAATGAAGTAGCCATGATGTATACATTTGAAATCCCATCTCTGGTACACAATTTTAGTAGGCACTCTACCTACTCCACACAATGTGTGCACAACACAAAGACTTCCTCTGTACCAGGGGTCGGCAACCTTTCAGAAGTGGTGTGCCAAGTCTTCATTTATTCACTCTAATTTAAGGTTCCGCATGCCAGTAATACATTTTAACATTTTTAGGAGGTCTCTTTCTCTAAGTCTATAATATATAACTAAACTATTGTTGTATGTAAAGTAAATAAGGTTTTTAAAATGTTTAAGACACTTTATTTAAAATTAAATTAAAATGCAGAGCCCCCCGGACTGGTGGCCAGGACCCAGGCAGTGTGAGTGCCACTGAAAATCAGCTCGTGTGCCGCCTTTGGCACCTGTGCCATAGGTTATCTACCCCTGCTCTGTACTAAACTGTTGTATTGTCTTGTATCTGAAATGTGCCCTGCTACCTAGTTGTTACTTCAGCCGTTTAACACCCAGGGACCACTCTGGTCATTAGTGCTGTCCAATTCTCCTCTAAATCAAAGCCGAAGACACACTAGTTTGCCCTTCTTTCTGAGACATTTGTGTGGCACCGCTGACTGTATTATTAAAGTGCTGTGAGCTGTTTGTAATGTCTCGAAGTTTTGGTATAGCAAACTGCAAACGCTGCTGCTGCAGAATAACTTTACTATTACAAACCATATGTACAGTGTGCAAGCCTTAGCTTTTATGTCAATATTTCACTTTGTAAAGCCATTTTTAGGATATAGTACACAGAAGAAAAATGTTTTGATGTGACAGATTATTCTATTTTTGTCATGCCTCCATTAAAAGTGACATTAGTCCTTCAAGTGTTCTAGAAGCTTTAGAAAAACAATACTGGAAGACATTATCAGCACATGTGCTATTCTTCTTTGGAAGTGCAACGCAGTGCAACAGTATGCAGTAGTGCTGAATAACTTCACAATACAATATTCCTTTAAATAAATGTACTACTGGGGTCAGTTTCTCACTATGCCCTCCAGAGGATCCTGGTTCCTCAAATCATTCAATGTGTTGAGGGAAGACACTGGCAAAAGCAATGTGTTCAGCAGTGGCCCCTTACTTATGCTTCAGAAACGAGCATCACGTGTTTCCACCATGCCTGCTACTGTATGTCAGCCTCGGCCATACCCCACCCCAACTGCTCAGGCAATTTTGTTGCTGTCAGATGGCGCAAAATGTCTGGTTTTCAGTTTAACAAAATGCAGCAAGGTTGCCTGCCTTCCTCCTTGTTTGGCAAACTCAGAAGGTGTATATATTAGAATGAATGGAACATATTATCCCCCCTCCATTTTAGTGAGCTCTGCTGCCTGATCTGAGGTGCTTTTCATTTTGAGTCCTAAAGCTCACATCTCCTCAGGTGCTTTGGGATCTTTGGAGTGAGGGACAAAGTACTTATAGAGTCGTCTTTGGTGATGCTTCCTTTGAGAACTCTGCATACTTAAGCCCTGCTTCTGATCTGATTTGCACCAGGATAAATTAGGAGGAACTCCATTGAAATCAATGGAGTCACACTAGTGTAACACCAATGTGAGATCAAACTCAGACCCTTGCACTCAGTTATGCTGAGTGAAACCCTTTACTTTGGCAAAACTCCTACTGAAGTCAAGAATAAATTTGCCAGAATGAGGATTGCAGGACCAGGCTTAACTGTCTTCAGAATTCTGTTCATTACAGGCCTGCTCCTGCAGAACTGAGACCAGGAAAACTCCCACTGATTTCAGTGGGAGTTTTGCCTGCAGTAGGATTTCAGGACAGGTTCTGATGTGTGCTCATACAGGTGTCTGCTCTCACTTTGGCAACTGTAGGCTTCTTTGGTGCGAAATAAAAGGATGTAGGATTCCCTGAAAATTGCTTTCTGAATGAAAATCAATATTGATAGGGAAAAATTATAGGATAATTGAAAAGGAAAGAGGAAAAAAATGTGTATGGGGGGTTACCCACTGACAGGAGCTGATTCTTTTCCCAAGTGGCAGTGGCTATTAGAACGTCCTTCTGTTCTTTGGCAGCAACAGCTGCTTCTCTCCTACACCTGTCTGCAACTCCATTCTGTTCCCTCCCTGCCTGTTTCCCCTGACATCTTTGAAGGTGTTAGGAAAAGGAGCACATGAGCATATCAGCAGCTATAGGTCAGAGTCCCACTTGAACATCTGCAATTGCCTTCCTGCCTCTTGGTGCTGCTTTGAGTTCTGTTACAGCCATCCCCAGAGCAGCACCAGTGCTCCTGCCTCAAACTAAGTCTTTTTATTTTTAAAAAGAGGGTTTTTATCCTCAAGCCCCAATTATGGATTTGTTACATTTAAAGCTGTGCCTATCACCTAGATACTGCAATGACGACAGGATACTATAGGTGCCTGAATACTTTAGATTGATAAATTTCTTTAAAAGAAAGTGAGGTGCTGGGGGTGGCAGCATCTCTTTTTACAGTGATCAGAGAAAAACTGTGTCCCTTTCTTGATTGTTGTTCTTAAGAGCACTTCACTACTCCCTGGCCTCTTGTTTTCTCTGTCTGCCAACAAGTTCAGTAATGATAGTCACACTTGCTCAATTGTTGCAATTCTGTATAGCTGTTTGATCTTTTCTGAACTCCAGATTATAGTGAAATAAAGCGATTCTGCCCAGGACCAAGACCTGTTGAGACAGGCTTCAGAAGTGCAAGAGATACCTGGCATCTTGAAGGGATCTTTTCAATTTGAAAAATCGTATTTGTCTGACTTTTTTTTTAAACTTACTATTGTCACAAGTAACACCTATGACTAGTATAAATGAAAGAGGGGGAAAATGATTTTTCTAGTTTGTTTTGCCTGTGCATTTGACAGCACTTTGTGACTAGGAAATTTCACAGTGTTTGTTGCGTACACCCAGATCCTGCAAGCTTATCAGTATTGGGCTGACTTCTGTATGAAGCACCATATTCCTGGGTCTTGCTGTGTAAAGTAGTTTGCAGCATAGGGGCCATATGATGCAGATAGTTGTTTGTGTGAGTCTTTCAGAAAGCACCAGGAGAAGAAGTAAAAAAGGGGAAAAAAAACACTTAAGAAAATGTGCTTGTGAAACCACAACAATTAGCAGAGGGAGCTAGGGTTGGGCATCTCACCATTCCAAAAATATTTGGTTAACTGACCAGTCAAATATTCATCAAGTAATGTAAAAATGGTCAAATAGTTTAAAGCACTAATTTATTTGAACAATAACAATAAGACTTGTGGTCTTCAATAGGCTTAGCTTAGGGAGATACTTATGCCTAATTGAAAAACACAACTTACTTAACTGAATTATTTTAACTCCATTTTTTTGTTTTTCACATTTTTTTAACTTCTAAAAAATGAAAGAATGGTGCCATGATATACTCAGAAAGGCGCACTGCCTACATGAGGGCATTCTCGCTGGAATATCTGACAATATTTGATTATGATAAAGAAATAATAGAAAGCTAATTGACATTATTTGACTTATCAATTGACTTGCTTGCCTGAAACTACAACTTTCTCTTTTAATTGACTAAGTTTCAACTTGACTGTCTCATTTAAGCCTAGAAGATATAGACAGACATTTTCAATATATTATAATATATGCAACTGGTGCTCATGAAAGGTGCCACATTCACAGCACTGGGAAACTGAGCTCCTCTCTAGTTATCTTCAAACAAATGCAGTACAGCCATAATGTAAAGACAATCACCTCTATGGCTGAGGCCACAGAGAGCCATAAATCCTTCAGTGAGCTCCATGTGGGTGGAACCCGGCACCCACACACAGCTTATTGTAGGATCCTGGTGTCAGAGGGGAATTCCGTCTCCCTGTCCATCCCTCTCGATACTGCCAACAAGAATGCTTGTTTTTTGATGCCTGTACCCCAGGGACAATTGGCCTGAGACAGCAAAACAGCTGTCACATGTTAAGTACTTTCTGTCACTACTGGTGACCTAGAGGTGAAAGGCTTCATATCACATTACCAGTTCCCATAGCCAGCCATTCCCTGGAGTCTAGGGTACAGCTTTTAAACTTCAGTGAATGTGGTTTCAGCAGTGGAATTAATGTGCCTAATCTGACTGTTTTAATAAAATAAAAGTGGTAATACAGTTCTTACTTCCAGGGTTACTTGTGCTGATTAAGAAATTTGCAGATCAGTTTTAATGAATTTTATACTATCTGTTGAAAATACACCATTTTGCTTCTAGTGGTTCCTATGTTTAGCAATCACCCTGTCTTTGGATAGAAATGGATGATGTTACCATATCTATTGATGATAACATTATTTTGGTTAAATACTTAATAAAGATCTATTCTACAAAAAGTCTGTCTGTCTGTCTATCTATCTATCCCCTTACTGAAAAGTCTAGCATAGTAAGAACACCCAGGGCCCAATGATGTTATACAGTCTTTCACTGATATGTAGACCATACTGTCCCCTTTCTAACACAGAGATTACTCTTAAATGAGCAAAGATCTAATATTAAATAATGTAAAAATATCACCAAAATCTGTTATAGAAAAATTAATCATTTTCCCTGGATGTTTTGGATTTGATATTTTTTTGCATTCAGTAAGATTATTTAACTTTCTCCTAACCATTTCAATGAGTTTCAGAAAACATCTATATTCACTTTTACAAGAAATGCAAACTTCCATTGGTTTAGAATAAAAATGCAGCCTCCTTTTTTAAATCCTTTGTGTAAAAGGAAAGTTCTTGTTTCTAAATAGACTGGTCATATTTGTGCAATCCTACTGCTTTGGAGGTAGCATCCTTCATATTTAAGTATTACTGTGTGTGTGTGTGTGTTATTACCAAAGAGAGAACTAGAGCATAATGCATTTAAGACCCAGTGTAAGCCAAAAAGTTAATGCGGGGGGGGGGAGGAGGGAAGAGGGGAATAGCCAGGTTCCTACCGCTAGCATAGCTGGATCTCAGGGGAGAAAGAAGAAGGCGATCTGAGTATTTTGTGGGTGGCGGTGGTGGTTTTAGTAAGTAGGGGTGTTTAACCGACCACCCTAACCTTTAAGGACAAGTCCAGGAGCTCATCCATCCCAGTGCAAACAGCAGTGCAAGGAGAGCTAGAAGCGGACTTACCCGGCATAGCGGTTGTTGTAGAGGTAGCTGTGCACTGGCACCCAGGTCTTTAGGACGAGCAGACAAAGCGGCAGAAGAGCAGCTCTCCGGCCAGTGGGAGTCACGGGGAGGTTCATGGTGCGGGGAACCAGGGATGCAGTTAAGCGCCCCGCTGCCGCAGCCGCGCCGTCTCCAGGTGGCTGGCAGCTCCCGTGCACACAAAGCAGCAGCCCGCGCCGATCTCCTGGGCGGGAGGGAGGTGTCGCTGTTCTGCACCGGTAGCTAAGCTGAAGAAGAAAGTTGCGGGTAGGAGGTTGCCTGTCGGCGGCAGGAGCCGCGTCGGGCTGTGGCTGGGACAGGAGAGGGGCACCAGGCACGGGTGAGCTTGGCAGGCGCCCGCCCGTGTGAGCGGCCCCAATATGCCGCTGGAGTCCGACCTCCACGGGGAGGATGCGCAGCCACAGCTGGGGGGGGGGCGGGCAGAGCGAGAGGGAGGGCTGCGGCCGGGGGTGGGCGATGGCCGGGGGCTGGTGCGCGGGCGAACAGCTGCACCCGGTGTCCCCCGCTGACAGCCTCCCCCGGGGATGTGACTGTGCGTGGGCCGGGGGCTCCCTCCCTCCACAGATCTAAACGGCCTCCAGTCGGGGTGGTGCCGCCGATGGAGCTCGTGTCCCACCGCCGCCAGCAGGTACCGGGGAAAGGCGCCTTCCCGTGGCACAAGCTGACCCTGGCATTTGACACTTTCACTGGCGCTGCCTCGTGCGGGGCACGCCTGGGCGCTGCTGCCGCCTGGGCCAGGCAGGGTTAATCCCCGGGCACATGCTTTGCAAAGCTCCTGTAGGCACGGTGGCATTTCAAAACGTTGCTGGGACAAGAGCCTCTTTCCGGCGGTGAGCAAAAGCATTTGGCATTTCGGTCAAGGAACAACATGATCTGCTTTGTTAAAGCAACCGGGAAAGCCACCAGCCCTGCTTTTATTCTGTGCCTAGCCTGTCAAAGCACCAGCCTAAAATAAATCGCCCCGGGGTTCTGTTACTCCGGGACAGAGCCGAACCGTACACTTACTTTCGGCAATACCACGTGTTTGATAACCGGGCATGCCTGACTGCCGGCTCCCCACACCTTACTCGGCGGGCTGGGGCCGGCACAAACGAATCCAGCAACTCTTGGCCGGTAAAAGAGAGAGACGGTTAACACGCGATAAGTGTCATTGCTGGAGATTATTTCAAGAGCTCGTTAGTCCTGGAGGGGAGTTGGATCAAAGAAACGTCCATAAAATGTCAATAGTGGAGAAAGGTGATGAGAAGTGGTGAAGGAGAGAGAAAGATGCATTGCATAGTTGTAAGTGCTACCGAACACCTGGACTTGAAAGGTGCTGGAGTCCAGGAGAGAAACTACAGTAATAAAATTAATAGAGCATAGCCAGTTTTTAAATAGTTTTAGTCCTCGAGTCCCCCAGCCAAATCTTTACCATTACACTTTCCTATGCTTTGAACTGTTTTTTTCTCCTTTGTTGATGTTTGAAAGACCCACGCAAACGGGAAATTCAGTGGAAACTGTACACACAGGGCTATCAAATGTACAGCACAAGCAAAGAAAAAAGAGAAATATTTTCCCCTCAAATCTTTTTCATTTATAGAAATCTCAGAGGTTCCTTGCAAAAATATTAGGTAAAAAGTTCATTCTGAAATGTAACAAATTGACCGTGTGTCTTTATGCAAGTCAGTATAGAAATATTAAAGGGATCACAAAGTGCTTCAAAAATACTGACTCCCCACAGCTCTGAGGTCAGTAAGAGCTATAGGGGCTAAATAATAAAACCAGTCAAGATTTGTACATGAGAGAAACGCTGTTCAATTCCTGTTAATGTTTCATTGGGAAAGGGGGAACTTTTTGAAAAGAATTGTATTAAATCGTGCACACTTTGTGCTCGGTGATTGAAAGGCAAGTTAACATTTTCCTTTGTGTCCTTCCAGGGTGGCACTAAATCCGAGGCTAATCATATGATAGAAGTTAGAGATGAAAAAGACCGATTAGGTCATCTAGTCCATCTCTTTGCCAATGCAGGATTATTCCCTTTTGTGCATTTACCAGTGTTCATCCATTGAGCCGACTGTAACAAAACAGTATCCTAGCTCCTGCACAAAGGCTCAGATTCATTTCTGCTGTAACTCTTCTGTTTTCAACAGTTTTAGCAGCAGTGAATTTGCGTGTGTTCTCTTACCTCTCAGCATGTGATATTGCATGCCTCTTGGCTACACTACTTTACATCTCCTACAGACAAATAGACACCTTTTCTTGCAAGTCCTTGCATTCATTTTGTAATAAATATACAATTTTCTAATATGCTACTTGCATGTGGTACCAATGGGTAATGTAATTTATGCATAACCATTTTAATAGTGTTACTTGACCATGTTATTGGGCCACATTTTGATTTGAAAAATCCCCATTCTGCTTATTAACTTTTGTATTGTAGTAGTGCCATAGACCCTAGGCAAGAGTGGTACCCCACTGTAGTAGATGTAGTAAAAACATTCTCAAATACATGGTCTATTCCCCAAAGAGCTTACAGTCTATTTTGACAAATAGGGACAAATTCAGAGGTGATTTATATGGTGGTGTAAACTAAATCTCAGTAAATTGGGGTATCTTGTATGCTGTGGGGCATGAAAGGACAATATTACAGCAAGAAAAAGTAACTCACTTTCTTACACTCTCCTGTTAGTCATTTTTCTTGCTACATCTCCTTCCCTGTGCTACCCGCACAGAGTTTAAGTAATACGCAAGTTTACCAAAGTGTAAACAATATAACATGTTTGCTACTCTCATACCAAAACCTAAGCTTCTAGTTCTAGGGTGAAATCCTGACTCCACTGGACTTTTGTTAATGACTTCACTGGGCTGGGGATTTCATCCCTAATGTTTATCCTTTTGGAGGTATCTTTCTGCAGCCCTCTCTGAAGTACAGTGTAAGAGGATATGACAGTTAAATTCCAAAGACAAATAACAGAGATGAAATAACACTAAGGGAGAATGAACATTTAAAAATTAACCCCTAGTAGCTGTACACTGCAAAGGGTAATACAATCTTGCATGTTTAACATGTATTTAAAATGTATATCTTTCAGCATTGTGGGATAGCTGGGAGAAACCATGTAGCTGAAAAATAGCAAAACTAGCCAGAATAGTGATGGAACTATGGATCCCCAGGCTGAGTATATTCCTGTACTGCCTTCAGAGACTTACATCAGTTCAAAACCAAGTAGTGAAAACTGGAAGAGGGAGCAGCTTGGTGCTAACCATGTCTCCTATCTTCAAACTATCCCAGGGCTTGTCTACATGAGAAGGTGGCACCAATTTAACTAAATGTGTGGGTTTTTTTCTTTTTAAACCAAATTAGTCAAAACTGCTGCAGAACAATGGATGGATACTCTTACTTGAGTTTAAACCAGGCTTGTTTAAATGGATTAGGAAACTGTTTGTTAAACTGAAATAAGGCACTCTTAAACTGAAATAAGAGTCCACAAAGGGGTTTTCATGGCTTAACTAAATTTCTTAAAAAAAATAAATAAATTAACCAGTGCAATTTTGTTTTATATACGAGGCTTTTTTTTCTGTTAAGAAAGACAAGTGGCCAAACAGTCCTTAATGAGTGAGTGCAACTCCCAGTTACTTTAATGGAAAACTGCCCACATATTCTAGAGTTGAATTTAGCCAAAGACCAAAAGGACACTACATAGGAATGCAAGGCCAGGGTTAGTGGGCCTGGAGTCAGCTGACCTGTGTCAGGGAACCCTGGGCTTAAGCATCTACACTGCATGTGAACCCTGGGTTAAGCATTTTCTGACCCATGCTCATAGGTGCGGGAACTAGGTATGCAGGGGGTGCTGCAGCGCCCCAGGCCCATGCCCCTGGCTCCACTCCTGCCCCCGCCTGGGGTCCCAGCTGCTGGCCCTGGGCTCCGTGCCTGGGGTCCCGGGTGCTGGCCCAGCACCTACCCCCAGCTGTGGCTCTAGCCTCAGCCCCTTACCCCATCCATGTCTCCCCCCTTCCCTGAACCACAGCTCAGGTGGGGGGAGGGGATGGGGAGCACAGACAGGGATAATGGGGGAGCACAAGGTGAAAAGTTTGAGGACCACTGCTTTACAGTTTCCTTAGCTGGCTTTCAGCACCCCCACTACAAAAAGTGTTCCAGCGTCCCTGCCCTTGCTTGAACCTAGGGCTCTGGCATCCACACAGCAGTGCACAAACCTGAGTCAAAGTAAACATATCCTAAAGTGCCTAGCCCCTTCCTCCCCTCTCCAACCCTCAGTGCTAACACTCTAGCCCTAGGAACATGGTGCACTGTGGGAAAACTCTACTGCCCCCCCCAGCCCGTTTCCTAACTGTGGTGGTGCTATTGTTGGACTCAGGTGCCCATAAGGAGCTTATGAATATCTAAGCAGCATAATTAGTTCCTTTGGGGGCTGTCTCAGTAGCACGACTGAAGTTTGAGAAACTTTAGAAACAAATGTTATGACAATGTTCATCAGATACCCTGTGTGTAACTATGCTATGTCTGCACTGCAGTCTAGCTGCATCAAAGCTAGCTCAAGTAACAATAGCAGTGAACCCACAGCTGCTCAGATTAGCTTGGCCTCCCAAGGGACCTTGGATACATACTCGAGCAGCTGCATCCTGTGGTACCTCTGCTTCCCAGCCACTGTTACTTGAACTAGCTTAGATCAAAGTTGGTTCAGGTATGTCTACATGTGCTGCAGTTACACCTTTGGATTTGCAGTGTAGACATACCCTTAGCTTTACAAATTCTCTTCCTTAGTGTGCAGGCAAGTTTTTAGCCTTGGCGGGAATGCTGTGTTGTGGAGTTTTGTTTTGTTGATACCGTTTCTGTGAAGGAGGTGTGGCATGCATTAGGAGAGTTTGCTTTTTGTTTGCCTAGAGTCAGCAGAGTTGTTCCCTGGGTATTTGTGGTGCTGAGCATTCAGAAAGAGGTGGTCACAATGGCATATGAGCAATAACCTCTTTTCCATGAGAGGTGGAAATATGTAAATTAACAAGTTGCAGTAAGACTATATGGTTTATACCCAAACTCTGCATCATGGATTTCTCCTCCAATAGGAAGCAGACCCACAAGGCCCTGACATCTGCTACCATTCACAGAGGGTCCACGACAACAAGGTTTCCCAGATGTGGTGTTAATATTTCCAGCCCAGTGGAAAGCCAATTTTTTCCAGCATTCAGGCATTTTTCTAACCTTTCAATCCTAGTGAAAAAAAATCAAGCGTGAAAATACCAAAAGAATTGTAAGTGTTTCTTCCACTTCCCATTCAGATCATGTGTCTATTGTTAACAACAATACTTTGAATATTTATAGCATTTTTTCTCCTGGGATCTGTAAGTGCTCTAAAATCACTAGGAAACTAGGCCTCGTCATCTTTGTGAAGTTAGTATATTTGCATCTCTTCACAGAAGGGGAAACTGAGGCACGGGGATTTACTCAAAGTCAGACAAAGTCTTTGAAAGATACAAGAATAGAATCCATGTCTTTTGACACAGTCCTACGCTTTAACCACTAGACCATACAGTCTCCTGTACTTTGGAGTGGATTGTATTCTTAATCTGCAATGCGTACAAATTGTCCCACATAATCATTTCTACAAATATTTCTTTAAAAAGACCAACTTTTGGCTGCTCACATTCAGACTCAGGTAAGTTTTAACCTTGATTTAGTTTGGTATATAAAATGCTTCAAATGGGCCCAATCCCCCACCTCCATACTGTGTTATGCAATCGCAAAGACTGTGCTCAAGATCTAATTTTCTTGTTTGCAACATCAGGGGGATGCACTTCAGTGGGTTTCTAGCTTAGGGAAGAAAGGAAAAAAAAGAAAATATTTGCTTTGAGATACCATAAGAATTCTGAATGACTTTTTGAACTAGTGAACATCTATGGAAGTTCCATAGAAGTTACAACGTATAAAAGAGGATAGGTGTTGATTTTTATTTATATAAACTAGTGGTTACCACACGTCCATATGAAACAGGCATTTCTGAAAGAATAAATTCAATAAAATACTGTTGTGTATGACTTATCAAACAACTCATAGCGGCCAGGGTTTTTTAGGGGACCATCATTATGTTGTTGATTATTTCTAGAAGGAATAGAAACATTATGTATAGTATTATAATAAAGATAAGGGAAAATGAAATGCCCTCTCAGATGTTAGTCTGTCAGCTGCAGTTGCAGGAAAAGTTTTTTTCAAAATTGTTTATTATCATCTGGTTATCTTACATTTGTGCTTGGAATGATACCTCTGTTGTCCTCTTTCAAGCTAACTATAAGTAATTGGGCACCAGGCATTTCAGATTTGTACATAATTTATGTACAGAAAAATAGAGCTACATGGCTCTATCATTCAAGTTCTGAAAACATGTTGTTTTGCTCCTGGAAGCTGGTGCACAGCTCTGTAAAGTTTCCAGTCTTGGTGAAATGGGAAGGAAGAAGCGTTCCTGGTCCAGAAGAAGTTCCAGATATTGACCACAGCTGGAGATGGGACATCGGATGGGTGCTCAGTGCTCTGAGGTGGTACAGAGAATCCTCTTTCTAAGATACCTGACTTTTGTGTGTTGCTCACATGCTCAGGATCAAACTGATCATCAGATTTGGGGTTGGGAAGGAATTTCCCTTCAGGTCAGATTGGAGGGGACTGTGTGTGTGTGTGGAGGTTTTTTTTTTTTTTACCCTCCAGCATGGGGCATGGATCTCTTGTTAGGATCATGTAGGTATATCTCACCTAATCAATTCCCTGCCATTGCAGGGGTCTTTGGCATTGGTTCACCTCTGTCTCTCCTGTTCTGTCTGTGGTGCACAACAATTTAGTTTCTTGCAGACTGAAATGCTTTGGTCTCATTAGTTATTGGGCTCAGTATTGTGGTATCTGGGTGAAATGTAATGGCATATGATGTACAGGAGGTCAGACTAGATGATCCAGTGGTCACTTCTGACCTTAAACTCTATGAAATCTAAGCTTTCAGAGAGAAAATACTCTAAAATTTTCTGCCTAACATTGTTTGCCTCTAGTGTAGACAGGGTCTTAGTCATCAATTCGTTGTGTATCCCTCAATATATATTTTTAAAAACTATAATATTTGCAGCACTGAATTTTATTTTCATGTGGATTGACTTTAAAAAACCTAAACTTAGAAATGCACATATCCACCTGTATGTTGGTGGGCAGTTTCACTGGCCAGGGAACGGAAATAAAACATCAACCATTCATCCTTTTAAGACCCTTTCCTCAGACCCGTTTGATTATTCACAAAACAAAGGCAAATAAACTGGAAAACACTAGACAAGAAGATAATTTCCAGGGGCTTTTTCCACTTTGGCCAGTGGGGAAAGATGCTTAGTTGCTATTTGATCCAGCTTCCCTTTCCTTTTACACTCCATCCCAAACAGTCATGTGACAGGTAAAGCTGCAAGCCTTTACTGACTGCAGCATCTTTAAAAATCAGTTTTCTAGATACCATCCTCCAAATCCTAGCTAGTGGGTTACTGTGTATTTGGGATAGATTACATGATACAATACAACTGAGTACACATTCAGTTTAATAATTTTTTATTTATACACAGTACCTTTCATCTGGAAGAATCCCAAAACATTACTATATACAACATCTAGGGAGCATGATCTCAGCAGAAAAGTGCAGCCAATTCTGGGGTAGAACTTGCTCAATTATTTTGATTTTAACATAGTGGGAGCATTTGCTAGGGATACTGCAAACCTTTTAAAACAATAGCATTGCTATCAGTACTTCTAAAGTCTGCTTTCCTGCTACAATATAAAATTAGTATACCCTACAAGCCTTGAATATATTGTAACTCTGTCAGTGCAGAGAACCTGGCTCTCCTTTGCCCTGGGATATCAAGTGTCAATATGCTGGAATTATGGACACTTTTCTCTTAGCAACCACTGCCAACCAATGTCCTGTCTTAATCAAGGGCAACAAATGGGCTTGGTGGCATATCTGAACTGACAGGGGACATACATAGCCTTTAGTGCTTATCGGAAGTGTTGGTCAGAATCCCATTTTGCCTTCTTCAGCTCAATTTATCTGTGAAGCAAAGAGACTGTCATAGCAGATTGGCTCAGATGGACACTCCTACTTCCAGGGAAATGGAGTTTACGTCCACAGATATTCTAAGAGATTTGTCAGAAAGGTTGGGATGTGTGACAATTGGGATATGGTCATCTCCTGACCATAGGCATTGCCTCCTTAGTCAGGATCTTCTAATCCAGGGGCTGAGTCAATCTGACAACCCCAAAAAATTGAATAGCTGGAAGATTCAGCACCATCAGTTCTTAGCGAGGAGATTGCCGAGAGCCTGACTCAGTCAGAAGTTTCCTTTCACTTTTCTCACGTGGAGAAAGAAGAGAATTGGTATTTTCTTCACCTCCCTTCCACGCATCCTCAAACTTTTGCTGTCGGGGTTCGAGAGACTTCAAGGTGAATTATAGGGAAGTGAATGTTTGGGCAGTTTCCTCAGTTATGTAGTGCTGTGTAGCAGAGAAATTGGATCCCATCTATTTGCAAAGTAATTGTGATATATTCTTGTACAACCACTTAAACAGACCAATTGCTCTACAGTGGGAATAATGAGCTTTGATTATGTATATCATTACTTCATTTGAACCTATGAGAGGGAATATCCCCTGAATCTTCTCAGTTTATAAATAAGAACTTTTAGTGCCCATGACTCTGGTCCTAGGGTGGATGAGCAGGTTGTTCCATGTCACCAACAACAGAGTTCTGTTTTGCCTCTCCCACCCTTTAATATGGACTTTCAAGTTAATGAACACATTCTAGTCTATATACGGTAGGTTTTTATTCTGTGATCATCACTGTAGTATCTGAGCACCTTCCACTAATGCATTAAGCAATGTGAATATACATATGTCATGTGGTGTTTGTTCTCTCATCCTCTCCCCAGAGGGAGAAGCACACACAGTGGAGTGTCTTGTTCTGGTAGGTTTTCTTTTTTAAAATATAAATATAACTGTAACGGGGTTCACTTACCACTTTGATGCCTCCTGCTGGCTGTCTTGGGAATTATCTCTGCTCCCTCTTCCGGTGGTGTCTCACCACCATCACTCCTGCTCTGGGACCCACATCTCTCCAGGGACCACAGCATCCTCTTCAGCGACACAGCTCTCTGACCGTACCACCAACTGTGCTCCCCCCTTCTGGGGGACCTGCATTCTGCTGTTCAGCCACTTCCCTTAGTGGCAACTGCAGCAGAAAGTCTGACCACTTCCACGTGGCCCAAGCATCCTCTTTGCCCTTGCCTCAGGGCCTCAGCCTGCAAACCCCAGCAGCCTATCAGGTGCTGTCTCTCGCTCCCCCAGTCCCTGCTTGCAGCACTGCTCTGTCCAGGGTGCTGGCAGTTCTTTCAGCCCTTCAGAGACAGTCCTTCTTCCCTGGGCTCCCAGCAGAGAACTGCCTTCCGCTGCCCTGCAGCTCCCTTTTTATATAGGCCTGCTTGGCGGCTCCTGTCATAAACAGTTAGTTAAGGGTTAAGGTCTCTTTTACCTGTACTGGGTTAGCTCTCCAAGATTTTGATTTCGAAATTCAACACATTTCAGGAGCTTCCAACAAAGTTGCTGATGCACTCTCTCGTCAAAGTTTCCCAGAATCAAATGGTTAACAACTGTTCTTCAAACGTGAAAAATCTCGTTGGTTACATACTTAGTAGTATCTGTAATAGTGCATGTGTTTTTAATCTGTTTATTTTAAAGTTCTAGGAGGAAATCACCGCCAGTGTGGGTCCCCCACTGTCTGCGATTTGGGGGGCGTGTCATAAACAGTTAGTTAAGGGTTAAGGTCTCTTTTACCTGTACTGGGTTAACAAGCAGTACCTGATGACCACCTGAACAGAGGACCAATCAGGGACAAGATATTTTCAAATCTCTGTGGAGGGAAGTTTTTTTTTCTGTTCTTTGTTTTGGAGAGTCTCTCTTGGGAGTTAAGGGAGTCCAGACATCTTAATCAAGTCCTCCCAGGTTTCTGCAGTATTGTTCTTCTATTCAGTCTAGTGAGTATTAGAAAGGCGAACTAGTATTTTTTTTTTACTTTTATTTCTGCATTGGCAGTTGTGTGTTTTGCTGAAGTAATCTCTTTATTTCTATTGCTGTACTTTGCTTTTACTGAGAAAGAAAGGGGGAGGGGGAGTTCTCTCCAGGTTTATAATTTAGACTCTGTGTATTGTTCCATCCTGGTATGACAGAGATAGTGTACTTTCTTTTTTTGTTCTTTTAAATAAATTCTTTTCTTTTCTTTGGACTTGGTTAATTCCTTCTCTTGTGGAGATTCAAGGGAAGGGGAGGGGGGAAGAGTGAGTTCCTCCTGAGGTTGATTCACAGAGTTGAATCGATGTGTATCTCTCCAGAGTGGCTAGGAGAGAGGGAGGGGGGAAGTGGGCTGCTTCCCTGTGTGTAGAGATTCAGGGAGATTGAATCTGTGTTTCCCCAGGGAAAGTTTGGGGAAACAGACAGTGAGTCAGACACTTAGAAAACTGATTGGTGGCAGCGTATCAGATCTAAACTAGGATTTTAGTTTAGGGGAGTCCATGCAGGTCCCCATCTTGTGAACCCAAAAGCTCCAAGTGGGAGAGAAACCTATGACAGCTCCCTTCAGCCCTTCCCTGATTGTCTGCTGCCTGCGCAGCCTCCCTAGGGCTCTGTTAACCCCTTAGAGCCCAGTGTGGGGCAGGCACTGAATCACAATTACTGTTACTATATGTTTGTTAGAGAAGGCAAGGTCAAAGAAATATGACTTGCATTTGGAGCAGAAAGTGGTGAGGTTTGTGATGGTCCTTAGTTTCTAGGGGCATTCATTCCACAGTCTTGGACTACCTCCAGAGAAGGTTTTGCCTCTCACATGGATAAGCTTTACTCTTATGGCTGAGAGCTCCATTGTGCTAGAGGAGAAAAGCTGTCGACCATGGTCTTTGTTCAAGAGCTTTATATTCTCTTTTAGGTATCCTGGGCCCAGGCAATGGAGTTCCATGAAGATAAGGCTGGAGACCTTGAACTTGATTCAAAATTCTATGGGAAGTGAGCATACAGAGCAGATGACAGGTGTATTGTGCTCATGGTAGCCTGTGTTGCTGAGATGTTCTGCAGCATTTTGTACTAGCTGGAGTTTCCTAAGTGCTGAAGGCTTCATGCCCGGGTATATTGCATTGCTGTAAGCCAGCCAATAGGTGATGTAAACATGAATAACTGAGGCTAGGTCTTCATCTGTCAGGAGTCAATGGAGTCTCCTAGCCATGCAGAGAGGATATAAAGCATTATTTATGGCCATTGCTATGTGGGAGCTCAGTATCAGCAGGGAATCCAAGAGTACTCCTAGACTATGGATTGAATTGACCAACTGTGGGTGTGAACTTTCAATGAAAGGAGACTGCACTGTGGCTGCCCAAACTCTGCAAAACACTTTCCTCTGCCTACCAGCATCACCTCTGTTTTTGCTCAGGTTCAGCTTCAGCCAGCTGTTCTTCATCCATGAGCTGATCTCATCCAAGCACTGGGCCAATTTAGTTGTAGTGGTGTGGTCCTGTGTAGTGAAAGAATAGGTAGAGCAGTGTGTCATCTGCATCTTGCTAGCACTTGAGTCCATGTAATCTGACCAGTTCACTTAGTAGTTGCATGGAGATGTAGAAAAGGACTTGAGAGAGAATCAATCCTTGTGGCACCCCACAGTGAGAGGTCTGATGGTGGAAGTGCAGTTTCTCATCACTATTCTTTGGATGCATCCAGCAAGGACTCAAATCATTTTAGCATGTAAGTCTGGACTCCTGCCATTTCTCTCAGGCGATAAATCACATCTCATGATTAACAGTGTTGAATACTGCAGAGAGCTCCAGGGGGATGAGAATGGGTGTCTCTTGTCCATCCAGGGGCATCATTTGCTATGGGGCAGAGGAGACAGTTGTGGGGATGCTGACACAACTTTGTCTGTCCCCCTCCACCAAGGTTCTCTGAAATGATGCCTCTGCCTCTATCCATTGCCAGCAGGAGATCACCCATTAGTAAGGCTAAGATTTTGTCATGGTTATTTTTAGTAAAAGTCTTGGACAGGTCACAGTCAATAAACAAAAATTCACAGAAGCTGTGACCTTTGACTTTTGCTGCTGCGACTCCATGTTTTCCCCACCACTGTGTTGTCTGGAAGCTGTAGGGTGCCCCCTCCATCCACGGAGGCTGGGAGCTGCAGGGTAACTATATTTCCCAAAGAGAAAATGGGACACCCCAGCCGCTCGCCCAAGGTGTCTCCCTCCCCTGCATGAAGCTGTCACCTGCCGCTGGAACCTTGAGGAGGGCCCCCTCAGGAGTGTTACCTGTCCCTGGAACTTTGCAGGGCCCCCCCCATCGCTGGTCGCTGGAACCCCACTGGCTGCCAGCTCCAGAGTCCTGCAGCCCCTAGGGCTGAAGCAGAGAATGTCAGGGAGGTATCTGGAAGTCACAGATTCTGTGACTTCCATGACATAAACATAGCCTTACCCATTAGTGTCACTAAAGCAGTTTCAGTTCTGTGTTCTGGCCTGAATCCAGATTGTGCTGGGTCTAGAATGCTAGCTTCAGTTAGATGAGCTTGTAGTTGGTCTTTTGCACATACAACAAGGTGTGAAACCTGCCTGACACTCATCACCCCACACTCACCCTAGAGCAGTGGCTGTTGTCCTGCAGGGCTGGGCCTAGCTTCTCACTCCGGCCCATTTGGCTCTTGCTGCTCACAGATTCAGAGGAGGCTGCCACAGCATCACTTGATGCACATGTCCACACATGAAGCCCCACCCCTTTCTGATCCTGGTGCCACTGGATGTGGGGATTCACCTATTGAGCTGGGCAGGCATGTGGGAGGTGGGGTGACTCAGAAAATTGACTGAGGGCTAAGGCCCCTTTATCCATAGCCACTCACCACCAGACTTTGCAACTCACAAGAGAGAAAGCTTCATGCTCTGGAGGTGAAGTGGTGCTTAAGTTTAAAACTTCTCTTCTCTTAACTACTCAGCTGTTCAGGAAATGCAAGTAGATGTTCTTCTGCTTTGAAGTCTTTAGCAAGAGCAGAGTAGGAAACAGTTGCCTGCTGGGTAGAGGTTTAATTCCTACTGAGTTATCACCAACCCAATAGGCTGCTTCTGAAGTTTGTCAAATGTCACTTCTCTTGCAACATGACCATCTCATGGGCCTAAAGGTCTGAGATAGCTGCCTGCTATTGGATGGGCACTGCTGGGACCAGAGCTGCTACGGGGGTTCAGGGCCTTCCATGGAACCCAAAGGATCTACTAGGTTTGTGAATGGCTTTTCCATGAGAGGAGCTCAACGACCACTCCCGGCACTAAGATGACGCTGGAGAATCTTCATGAGGGAATTCTTGCAGAGATGCCCCAGAAAGAATCCCCCTCCTGTGGTTTTCACTGCAGAAAGGAAGGATCTGTCTCCCCATTGCCTTAACTGAGGCCTGGTCTACACTGAAATAGTATATCAGCATAGCTATGTCAGTCACGAGTCTGAAAAAAACACACCCTTAGCTATGCTAACATAACCCCTAGCTGTGTGTACACTCTGCCAGTAGAAGTGACAGAACAAGGAGCTATGGTCTCAAGTTGCAGTGGGGAGGTCTAGGTTGGATATTAGGAAAAACTGTTTCACTAGGAGGATGGTGAAGCACTGGAATGGGTTACCTAAGGAGGTGGTGAAATCTCCATCCTTAGAGGATTTTAAGGCTCAGCTTGATAAAGCCCTGGCTGGGATTATTTAGTTGGTGTTGGTCCTGCTTTGAGCAGGGGGTTGAACTAGATGACCTCCTAAGGTCTCTTCCAACCCTAATCTTCTATGATTCTATGATAAGTGGGCTTCTGTTGACATAGTTAACTTGGTTCAGGGAAGCAGTGTTGTTACCCCAACAGAAAAACCCCTTCTGTTGGTGTAGGTTGTGTCTACACTACGGTAGCTGTGTTGGTATAGTCTCTATAGTGTAGACATACCGTAAACAGTAAATTCTTAACTCTCCTCAGGATTAGACATTTATGGACTGTAAATTCTTTGGGGGCAGGCATCTGTTTTAGGAACCTAGAAACTGCCATATTGGATCAGATCCTGATCCATCTAACCCAGTATCTTTTCTCTGACAGTGACCAATAATCAATGCTATATAGAAAGCGGCAAAAACCATGCAGTAGGCAGATGTGGGATAATCTGTCCCCTTGTCTCATCCTCCCATATTGGCTTAAGCCCTGAAGCTTGAGGTTTAATATCTTTCATACATGTAAGTTAGCTTCTGCTCACACATATGGCCTTTAATAATATTTTTTAAATAATTGTGGGATATGAAGTCAGTGGGTCAAATTCCTTTGTCCATTCAGAATTACTGTACTGAAATCAGTACAGTTACTGGGAGGTAACATTGGTGTTACAAAGCAGATTGTAGCCCTTGGAGAAACACACTCTCAGCTTTAAAAATATTGTTTAAAAAGCTGCTAAAGTAGATTCTGTTCCAGAACCCCTGATGCATTGTTCGGTCTGACCTTATAGCTGAATTTACCATGTTGCATCCAGCTTATTTAATTGGTTTAGGTGATCAAATATGAAAGCTACTCTTACTGGAAATAATGTACTTTAATTTCTTGCCATCTAGTGACAAACAATACACTTACATCTTTTACAGTTAGACACTGTATACTTTTGCACCAGCAAATATTAAACTGTATATTGCACAGTTTAGACAGATAAACAAAATCCTGCAGAGTCTGGTTTTCATTAGTGCTTAATGCCTTAGTGCAAGAAATAACATTCATGTATTTGACAAAAGAGCCTTTCTAAACCCATTGATTCTCATGTATGCATTAAAAATTTCTAGTCACACTTCAGACTGTTGTTTCCAGGTGCAACTTGGCATTGGAACAGACCTGCAGGTTTATAGCGAATCACGAAATAGGTTAAGAAATTGAATTATGTGTCCATATATGATTATGATTCAAAATATGATTAACCCTGGCAAGTGTACGTTTATGTTGTATCCAGATCTTACTTGGTACATTAGAAATTGCATGAAGAAAAATCTTTGGGATTGTAGTAAATGGATAATACCTAGCTCTGGTTACAAGCTTTTCTTCAACAGTATTCAGCAGCCCTGCCTCATCTCAGGAAGAAGAAAACCTTCAGAAACAAATGAAAGAAATAAAAACTCTAAATTGCAGTGGAAACTATCTTTGTTTAATGATTCCACTGTCTGAACCACAGATGGCATGGTCTGGAGATGGAACAGCAGCATAACACTCCAGTGTTCCATATGGCTCTCTGGCATACTAGTGTTTGATACTGAATCTGCTGGCTTGCCAGAAAACTCTGTGAGTTGTTGTGGGGAGGGGAAAAAGGAGATGATCTAATGTTGCTGCTCAAGCTACCCACATACACACACAGAAGGCTTTGAGGTTGCTTTCTTTAACCATACAAGGCACATTTAACTTTCTATAGTGATCTGGTCTCTAAGCAATACACTTAATTTACCTTACCATTATTTTAATCTTTGCAGAGCAACTGTAGACACCTCTGTTTTTGAAGTCCTGATTTCTGAAGGATAGCGTTGAACATTTAGGAGAATTTCTCTCCAGATTTCCCTTTTTGCTGTAAAAAAGAATTCCTTCAAGCTGGGGGAAAATATCCCATACATGGGGCAAATGGGATATCTTGGCTTTGTACAACTGGGTTTCCTTCTCTCCTCATCCATCTTTCTGCCAGATTGGTCTCATGTCTTCAAGTGCAAAAGGATCTACACAGAATCTGCCTGTGACTGGATATATAAATCCTGTGCCAGGCAAGAACGGCTTAAGGAATTGCTCTGGGCTGGAGTGTGTCTGCTCTGCTGAAGCTGAAAGTCATGTTAAGAATGCAGGAGGAATTAAGACGGGGGTGGGGGGTGGAAGAAAGGAGAGAGCACAGCTCAGTAGAAGGCAGGTCTGTGAGGACAGCAGACTGCTCAGCTTCACAGCTCTCAGGGAGAGCCTGGCAGAGAGCAGAGCTTACCTCCTTGCATGAGGGTATGTCTACACTACAAGCACCACAGCGGCACAGCTGCAGCTACACTGCTGTAGTGTAGGCACTTACTATAGTGACGGAAAGGGGTTTTCTATTGCTGTAGTAAATCCGCCCCCTCAGGAGGCAGTAGCTCAGTTGAAAGAAGAACACTTCTGTCAATCGAGCTGCATCTACAGTGGGGGTTAGGTGATCCCAAGTATGTCACACGGGGGGGTGAAACTTTTCACAGCTATGTGAAAAGTTATGTGATATAGCTAGGTTGATCTAAATTTTAGGGGTAGACCAGGTTTAAGAGAAGGTCCAAGTCCCCTGAGGTGAAGGAGGCTGTATCATATTCCTCTGCTGGTGAACCAGGGGAAATTGAGCCAGGCTTAGGCCTGTCAAAGGCTTCTCTGAAGGAAGAGAGGCCAGTGGCCCATCTGGGACTGACTGTCTATTTCCTTTCCCTTCATTTATTTTCCTGCTTTTAAGTTATTTGTTTGTTCCCAGAGTCCTGGAACAGGTAAGCATCCAGAGGGATTTGGCCGGAGGTGTGAAATTTCATCTCCTACAGAATGCTACTGAGTACCTCATTTGTGTA
Source organism: Mauremys mutica (assembly GCF_020497125.1). Classification (NCBI taxonomy): domain Eukaryota; kingdom Metazoa; phylum Chordata; order Testudines; family Geoemydidae; genus Mauremys; species Mauremys mutica. The sequence continues at coordinate 62,651,670 of NC_059073.1, read as the reverse complement.
ACCAGACCTGGAATAAGTATACAACCCTGTCAACACCCCAAGGGAGCATTGGAGAAGGCTCAGAACCATGACACAGCTATTCAGAATGGCAGCGGTTCTCAAACTTTGGGTTGGGACTCCAAAGTGGGTTGGAACCCCATTTTAATGGGGTTGCCTGGGCTGGTTTAGACTTGCTGAAGCCCAAGTCCCACCACCTGGGGCCGAAGCTGAAGCCCGAGGGGCTTCAGGTTACAGGTCCCCTGCCTGGGGCTGAAGCCTTTGGGCTTCGGCTTTGTCCCACCCAGGGCAGCAAAGCTTGGGCAGGCTCAGGCTTCGGTCCTCCTGCCTGAGGTTGTGTAATTATTTTTATTGTCAGAAAGGGGTTGCAGTGCAATGAAGTTTGAGAACTCCTGGTTTAGACAAGCCTCCACCAGTAAATGTTATGATCTTAGTGTCAAGTTGTCTTGTATGATGTTATGTTGATCTTACCTGGAGGGTTAGCAGGAAGTCCAGTCCTACCTGATACCTGCAATGTTCCAATAAATCCCTGTGATTCTATAAGTGAGTATTACAACAGGTTACAGCAGTGCTGTGATGAGGTATACAAAACCCACACTGGGGAACAAGGGGTTAAGGGATTATTTTGAACACAGCCAGCCCCACCACATCTGCAGCAAATGCTCCATCTGCTGGAGGAATTAAAAGGCAGGGAATTAGCTCATTTGAGTGCCAGAGTTAGAGGTAAGCAGACCTGCAACCCATAGCTGCAGCACAGAAGAGGGAATCCTAAGAGCCTGACACAGTTGCCCAAAGAGGCCCTCCTTGAGGGAAGGGAGGACCCACCCCAGAGACAACCAGAGAGGGAAGTATCTAGTGGATCTGAGACATTGGTAACCCCCTCTTACCTATTGTGGTTCGAGTTTCCCCACTAGGGGAAAGCCTTGGACTAAGCTGATCCTGTAGGCAGGGTGGATGAGAGGAAGAGGCCCAGGAAGGGCAGCCTTGGTTGCCAGACTACTGGTAGCCCAAAGGGCCCAGGGTTGGAGCCTGGTGGAGAGGGAGGGCCTGGGCTCCCCTCCCCACAATACCCTTTGGAGTCAGGAGCTGCAGCCATGACCACTAGGCCACACAACCCAAGTGAGGATTGTTATAGGCACCTTCCCCAGCACCTCCTCTGCTCCCTGCCCAGGTCTGGCTTTGGGAGTGTGGGGCCGAGTGAGAGGGGGAGGCATAGCAGGAGAAGGGCAGAGTCCCCTCTCCCTTGCACCTGCAGGTAACTTTGGCAGGGAGAGCACAGTGGCCCTAGGCCAGGTACAGGTTTGGGGGTCACTGGAGAAGTGCTGGGAGCAGACTTCCCTCTGCTCAGCCTATTAGGGGCATTGCCTGTGCCCCTCCCCTGGCTGAGGTGTCTGTGAGGGCATGGGAGCTCTGGGGGAAAAACTATGTTGTTGTGAGCCTCCCCTCCCTAGCTGGGGCTGGCCCAGTGGCACATGGTCCCTGCTTCTGTGGCCCCAGCCTCCCCAGGGAGGTAGGGCTGGAAGGCTCATCCCAGAGGCAGCATGTGGAAGGGTCATGTGCCACCTCCTTTACATTGTGTCACCCCCCACCCCCGTATCAGCAGGCACAAGCTGTCTCTGCTTATAGAGTATGTCTACATTGCATTTTAAAAGCTATGGCAGCAAGTTTCAGAGCCTGCATCTACAGATTCAGGCTTGTGAAGCTCATGCTGTGGTGCTAAAAACAATGGTGTAGATGATGTGGCTCAGGCTGGAGTTGAAGCTTTGAAAGCCCATCCCTCTCCTTGTGCTTTAGAGACAGGATGGGATACCCCTGCATAGTTGTTTTTTTTTTTTACATTAAGGAGGCTGTTCAATAGGGCTCTTCCTGTACCATCTTGTCCAAGAGATGGCTCAAGTGAAGCAGAAGCTGCTGCACTGAATCTGGAACTGGCAATGCAGAGAGAGGCCTATCCTCAGTAGCAAGCCATGAGAAAAACCTGTGTGAAAAGTCAGTTTATAAATGGTTCATAACTTGCTGCTGAAGGAGGATAATAACTGGAAAAACTTATGGACAAGATTAGAGGCAGAGTTCAAATGTGGAAGCAGAAATTGGGGATTCTTTAAAGGTATCTGCTGTTAATTCCCAGCCCGAGGGTGACTTCTCTATATCAGATGAAGAACTTCAAGAAATGATTGCTAGTGAAGGGGCTAAAAAATTGGAGGCGGCTCACAGGCATCCCTTGAGCAGATGAGTCTGTTTCCTGAGTGGGCCCCAAACTAGATGACACTTGCGGGTGATGTGGAGGCAAAAGCCATTGGTGATAGTATTGTCCACGCAGAAGAAAGCCAAACCAGGAAAAATGGAAGTTGCTGATGCAGTAGGACCACCATCTGCAACTATTAGAAGGGGCCCCTCTGAAGAGCTGCCCAGATACCTGTTGCTATGTATCTGGAGACATCGACAGCTGGAAACCACAATGCTGTTGGACTCAAGACCTGAAATAATCTGCTCCATGGTGAACACCCAGTGCTGAAAGGGAAGAAAATTTATACTGCAGGAGTTAAACTGGTAATGATTGATTATTAAGCATTGCAGATGACAGCAGCAATCCAGCTCCCTCTGAACGTGGGGTCTCTGCATCTGAAACGGACTCTTGCTGTGGTGACCAGTATTTCTAGTGTTGCTGTACTAGGAGTGGAATTCATCTGAAGGCATCACGAGCACTCCTGGAGTGCTAATAGAACCCACCTGTGCCTGTGAAACACTGACAGACCCTGGTTGTCAGCGGGCGGGATCGAATCTGGTACTTCTGGAGCTTAGTGCATGAGTGTCTATGGTATGAGCTAAAAGCCATATGACTCTTAGCTAAGGCTGTAGAGCAGACTCATTAATCTCTAAGTGGTCTCAGTGCCACTAGAGGGGACCAAACCCAGGAGGTGTGTGGGTTACACCTGGACAATATTCAGATATCCCTAGTGGATGTGGGTAGGAGGAAGTGTGGACCTTCAGAAGGAACTCTTGAAGACTTGGAGGTGCCTCTACCATGCCTACAGAGTGACAGAGAAGAACTGCTCCCTGTAATGGCAAAGAATAAAGTTGCAGTGAAGGCAGGACATCATGCAATAAGTGAACATTTTTGAAACTGCCCATATCCACTCAGGATTGTTGTTTAGCAGAACTGTGTCTCAAGCATGACCAAAGGGGGAATTTTGGGAAAAAGCAATTAATATGACTGACTAGGAAGTACCGCTAGTAAAAAAAAAATCAGATCATGGGGATAGTATCCAGCAAAGCTAGTGTCTCAAAGCTTTTCACAGGGGCAGAGATCAAGAGCTGTAGAACAGCCCAGTCATTAAAAGAACTAGGGGTTCACTTAATAGAAGCGGCTGTAGAAGGCAATGAAAAGAAGCAATTAGAAAAGTGTCTCTTACAATATGCTAGTGTGTTCTCCCAGAATAATGAACAGCTTGGGTGATATGATCAGGTGCAATGCTGGATTTTGCTTTAGCCATGGAGTGTTCCTGCAAGACAACCTCCCCTTCAGATTCCTCTGGCATATCAGGTCAAAGTGAAAGAAGCTAAATCACATGCCTGGAGGATGGCCTGACTGAACAATTTACATTACCTTGGGCACCCCCAGCTGTAATTGGGAAAGCCCCACAGTGGTGGTTACTGTGTGGGCCAATGGGGCCTGTGCCCAGGGGCCCTGGCCAATTTGGGGGCCCCGCAGGAGTGCCAGCACTCTGGATCTGCCCCCTGCTGCTCCTTTCCCCCCCATCCCTGTTCCTCTGCCCTGCTCCTCCTCCTCCTCCCACTGAGCCCCACCCCTAGCCAGGCCAGAAGATGGATGGAGCCTGTGTAGAGAGTGAAGGAGTATATTCCACCACCCCGCCTTAACCCCCAGCATGGAGCTGGCCAAACCCCCCTCTCCCTTTCCCTCCCCTGCACAGAACTGGCTGGGCCCCATCTCTCTTCCCCCCCCCTCACGCAGAGCTGGCCCAAGTCACTTGCCCAAGCCTCCTCCTCCCCTGTTCAGGGCTGGCCAGAGCCCTGCCTATTGCCCCTCAAGACCCTTTTTTGGCAAAACTGGGCATTTGTCCCATTTGCTCTTCCCAACTAATTATCAGCTGGCAAGAGCAAATGGGACAAATGCCCAGTTTTGCCAAAAAAGTTGGGACATATGGTTACCCTAGGCCAGGGGTCCCCAAACTGTTTTGGTTGTGCCTCCTCTTACCTGGTCCGCACCCCCCTGGGAGCTGGGGCCAGAGCTGGGAGTGGGAGCTGAGGCTCACAGTGGGGCTGGGGGCTGGGAGCAGGGCCAGAAGTGTGGCTGGGGCACAACCAGGAGCAGAGCATGGGTGGGGTTTGGGGCAGGGCTGGAGTGGGGCTGGAGCAGACCTGGGGGCAGAGCAGGGATGGGTGATGCTCCCTCCCCATCTCTGGGTGGGGGCTGACCCAGGCCTTACTGCATAAACACACATCTTGAATGTTCCTCTGTGCCCCCCTAGTGGGGCACAGCCCCATAGTGTGGGGACCACTGTCCTAGACTGTGGTAAAAGCCACCCAGGGAGCCTGGGCAGCTGTGGGGAGCCCATGGCCCTCCACCTGCCCTGGGCAGGGGGCTGAGGAGCTCCCCAGGGCAGATGGAGGGTCCAGGGCTCCTCACAGTGGCCCAGGATCCTTGGGCAGCTCTTACCCCAGCCCTGGCTTCTGGCTAGGCCAGGGGGAGGTGCCTTGGGGGAAGGAGAGGAGCAGTGGGCAGGATCCCAATGTTCTTTGTGGCCAGTGCCCCAGTAAATCTTAATTCACATCTGTTTGACTACAGGAGACTTAATGCACTGATGGTTCAAGATAACTATCCACTTTCTCATGTAGTAGACACACTGGATAAAATGACAGGAGGAAATTATTTTAGTAATTTTCATTTGGTATCTGGATACCATCAGATTAAAGTGGCACCTGAGGCTTGAGGAAAAAACTGCCTTTGTTGCACTCTATGGACTGTTTCAATTCCATAGAATGCCTTGCGGACCCACGAATGCACCAGGGACATTTCAGAGGGTAGTAAAACGATCTAACTAATATTTTGAGAACTGAAGACATCCTCACATTTTTAGATGACTTAATTTGTTTCCATATAATGTGGGCGGAACATCTGGTAGGAGTGAAAAGAATTCAAAAGCTTTTTAAGGAGTCAGGGTTTAAACTTGCAGGAAATAAATGTCAATTTGAGAGGAGTTGCATCACCTTCTTAGGACATATAGTCCGTGAGAATGGGTTGGTACTCCAACCCCAGAAACTGAGCATTAGAAAGGACTGGAAGGCTCCTACCAACTTGGAAGAAATACAGTGGTTTGTAGGCCTCTATGGGGTCTCCAGGAGACTTGTAAAAAATGTGTACAGTGGGCAGTGCCATTATAATAGGTAACTAAGACTTTGTCTAGAAGGAGCAACACCAAACAGCATTTGAATCACTGAAGGAAGGACTTCTAAAGCATGCTGTTTCAATTCCCAGATGCATCTCATCCATTCATGGTAACCTGATATTCCTCAAAGGTTGCTGTCGGATTTACAGTTGCACAAATTGATGTGCTTGGTAGCAAAGATTGGTGTCTGTTGGAGGTCACAAGTTAAGTGGGAGGGAAACCAAGTATTTAGTTATAGAACTGGAGTGCCTGGCTATTTTGGAGGCCCTCAAGGCCTATTGTCCCTATTTACTAGGGACAGAATTCACTGTGTATATGGACCACAGTGGCCTGCAGTGGCTCCTTATGAAGCACAGTCCAGAAGTACGCCTGTGGAGATGTATTCACAACTTCTCTGAATATACCTTCACAGCTCACCATAAACCTGGCAAGTAAAATGTGGTTGCAGATGCTCTCAAGCTGGTGAGGGCAGTGAGAATAGTCTTAGCATGGTCTTGTGAGGACATCTGGCAAGTACAGTCTAAGGACCCTGAGTTATGTTCAGTGGGACAACAGATCTATCAAAGGAGAGCCAGTCTGGGGAGGTTCAATGCAATTCAGGAATGATGATCCATTGATCTGGCTACCAACTTTCTCGTGTATGAAGATAACAGGATTGTCTTACCAGCAAGCTTACAGAGACTGGTACTGGCGAGTCGTCATGATAACAAAAGGTTACCTGGGGTATGAAAAGACACTGAGACAGGTATCTAACTGATTTCTTTCATCTGGTCATGGCTGCATATGTTAAGAACTGGGTACTTTCCTGTCTTACTCATCAAGAAGGGAAAGTGCCAGCAAGAAGAGGCAGAACTCCTTTAGGGAAATGCCCCAACCTGGTAAGCCCTTAAAGTTCATACAGATTGATTGGAAAGGCCTATTATAAGAAACTTCAGCTGGAAATCATTATTTTATAGTAGCGTATGATGCCATCTCAAAGTATGTGATGACCTAACCACTAAAGGATAAAAGAATTGAGATATTTACAGATGCATTTGTAATACCCACCCACACAAGGGTGTTGGCAGCAGGGATCAAACCTAGGACTTCTGGAGCTAAATGCATATGCTTCTACATGTATCTCCCTTAGCCAAGACTGTAGCAGGGTTATCAACTCTAGGAGGCCTAGCCATCACCAAAGGGGGATGGAGTGCCACTCTGAGCAAGCAGGGGTTACACATTCATGACACATGTAGTGTTGCAGTTCAGTCACCCAAGCTGCATCTGCACTGATCGGGAAAAGGATTTGAATCATAGTGGTTAAATGAGGTTTGCTGATCACTTCAAATAACCAAGGAGAGGACTAGTGTTATCCACCTGCAAATAATGGGGGAGTGGAGAACATAAACAGCACCATTGGCTTTATGCTTAGTCTTAGTCAGTGAATGCCAATGAGACTGGGATACAAAGCCAACTTTTAGTCATCTTTGCATATAACTGCAGCTGGCACTCAACTATCCATTATGAGATTGTTTGCACTCTGTAAATCCAGACGTCCCTGTGACTTGGTGTTGCAAGAAATGGCAAGGAGTGCTGCACCTACACAGGTGGGTGAGAAGGCAGAGTCTTATACCAATGCTGAGGACAGCATTCTAGAAGCTGGAGGTACAGATGAGCCAGAAGTGAGCATGCCAAATGCAAGATGCCAGGAAAAAGGAAAATTACGTTGCCATACAGGAAGGAGAGAAGGTGTGGCTATGCAACTGGAAAAAGCTGCCTGGAAAATAATCACTGACACAGTGATAAAGAGACTAAATACCTAATCCTTGTTAATATAAAATGCAAGAGCTTGCTCCTTTTGTCATGCATCAAGAACTGGTGCACAGATTTATTGAAAGAAAAGGGAGGGCAAACACTGAAGATGCTCAACAACCATCCCAGAGGAATGCAGAAGATTTGGAGGCACCTCAGCAGGTTCCTGTGGCTAGTAATGGGAGACCGGTTGTGAAGAAGGAATTGCTGGGTTGTTCTTGGGACCTTAAGAGGCTGCTGTCTTCAGACAGTCTGTCTCCTCCCTTGAGACCTATATTCAGTCATGAACACATCACAATAGTTGGATCTAGATTGTCAGTGGGTTCAAGGTTCATATCCTGCAGGTCATGTCTGTTTCTTGTGACAAACACGCAAACTACTGTACCTGTGTGGATGGCAGACTTACCTGGATATCTAGGAGTTACTGTTTAAATTCTTAGTGGATTTGGGGTACGGGGGAGAATTGTAATGTTTAGTGTCGATGGCACTTCCACCAGTAGATGGTGGAATATCCTTATTTTAGATTTAAGTTGTTTTGACCGAGCAGTTTAGTGGGAAGTTCAGTCCTGCCTGTGTGTACTGATGTTGGTACTTGCAATGTCACAATAAACCTGTGTGATTCTGTAAGCAAGTATTACACATGGTTGATTAGGCTAACGTACAGTGTAAATGGGTGCTTTTTGCAGGGGCTCTGAAAATGTGTCCCTGTTTTGGTGTGCATATTGTTACATGCCGGGGCAGCTCTGTTTTCTGCCGCCCCAACCATGGCAGTTAGGCAGCCTTCAGCTGCGTTTCTGTGGGATGTCCGCCCTGGTGACGTGGATTCGGTGACGGTTCTGCAGGAGGTCCGCCAGTCCCGTGCCTTCAGTGTACCCGCTGCCGAATTACCGCCGAAACCGCGGGACGGGCGAACCTCCCGCAGAAACGCTGCGGAAGGAAGCCTGACACAGCGACCGGCAGGCCGCCCCCCATGGCTTGCCAACCCCGGCACGCGCTTGCTGCGCTGGTGTCTGGTGTCACTCCTGGTTACATGCTTACCTATTACTGCATATTTGCAATCTTTGCATACACATGTATTTTGCAAACTCTAGCCATTAGCAATTCTTCTAACTGTACAGAATGTAGTTGCAGAATGCATTATTTCCCAACCATCTCAGCAGAGGTATTCCATGAAGCCTGTGAGGGTTAAGTGTAGTGAATCTAGGTAACTTGTAAGAACATCAGACTTTTAATCTGAGGGTCCAGGGTTCAACTCCTTGTTGCAGCATGAGTGCATCAAACCAGTTATTGAGCTCAATACAATGATAATGGGGTGAAACTCTGTGGCCTATGATGTACAGCAAGTCAGACTGGATAATCTAATGGTCTGTCCATTCTGGCCTTAAAATCCTGTTCATGCCCCTGACATGGGGCTGGCTATAGCACCAATGGTACCCTAGGCAAAGATGAGATTGGGTGCCTTTGTTTCTTGCGCCTTCCCTCCCACCAACACACCTATTTTAGCAACTCATCTGGTTCTCCCCCCCCCCCTTACAATGGCAGGGAACCCCTTTTTAGTTCAGATTTAATCAGCTATGTTTGACTTCTAAATGTGACTCAAACATTTGCACTGGCTGCAGTTGCTTTAGAGTAAGTGCCATGCCATCTGCTGCTGATTCTTAGTTGCACATGGATCCACAGAAATGGGAACACGCTTTTAGAGAAGAACCAGGTGGGCAAAAATCAAAGTGACTAACTGCAGTAGTACCACTGTTTGTTCTGGTGTCCCTAAGATGTTGCCCCCACGTGGCTATATACTTATGCTTTAAGCCACACTTGTGATAACACTGGTATGTGTATGCAAGGCCTGCAGGGAACAAAGGATCAAAATAGCATTTTAAAAACGCCTGTGATGATGATACTGTAAGACCAACCCAACCCTTCCCTTCCCAACCTTGCTCCCCCCTGCCAAAAGTAAGAAAACCTGAGTAAAGTGACAAAACTTTAAACAAAAATTTTGTTATCAATATGAACAAGAATCAGTCAGTTAAACTCGGCAGATAAAACTTCTACAAAATCTGAACAATCCCCGGATTACTGGAATGAGGCTAATCCTGAAGGCCACCTGAAACTTCAGGTGCTACAGAATGTGGCTGTGTACTTCTTAGCAGCATTAGCAGTTGGGAATATATGATACTTGTTTTCTGAAGGCTGCATTAGCTTCCTGTATACTTCCCGGTGTTCCTTTTTTACCTGTAAAACCTTATGTGACTTCTAGTCTGATGAAAGCTTCAGAAGGAAATGTGCATGAGTTTATATTTTGTGCTCAATTTGAATGATATAGACTAGAAATTAATTATTCAACCATTTTCTAATATGCGTGCTTGACTTTGCAGCCTTAAGGAGTTTTTAGCATAGTGTTTTGGGTTTTTTTGGTATAGCTTCCATGTTGTTGTTTTTTATAACCAAATTACGTTATGTGGCATCATATTGATGTTCACAGGGATTATCAGCAAGATTGGAGCCTTTAGATTCTCTTCCACTTGAGCTAACAGAGAAAGTGATAACCTCTACTACTGCTATCATTCCATATGTGGAACAGCATTAGAGAGGGATGGGACACTTTGTCAGTGGGTTTTGGAGAGGAATAATGTTTTGAGAATATTGAGTTCCTTTCTAGGTGCTGGAGGGAGTGTACTTTAGTGGGCACAGACTCTTCTGTCCAGTCCACCCAAATGCCCTGTCTCCTTCAGTGTGTCCCCATCCCAGTCCTGTCTCTTCCCTACCCCTCGCTCCTCATCCCAGTCCATTCTCCTTACCTAACTAGTCAGTCTCCATTCCTCAGGCTTTTCATCCCAGTCCTAATCTCTTTGCCCAGCAAGTGCAAATCTTGTTCAGTGGATTTCCCATCCCACTTATCCCTCTGTCACTTTCTGGGGTGCAACCCAGACCACTGAGGGGTTGTCACCACCTGCCCCATAACTTGGGAGCCTCACAATACCTCACACTGTTGTAGCTGTCAACCTGGGTTGCTCACAACCAGCCTACCAGCATGCATTTCATGCCCTGTGTGCTAGACAGCTCTGACACCAGCAGCCTGTCTGTAGCTCCACAGCCCCACTCTGGCTTCCACCGGCCTTGGTTACTACTTGCAGGGTGACCCCAACACACTCCCAGCCCCAGATTTTCCCCAAACCATGTGCTCTGTAATGTCCAGCCCTCTCCTGGACAGTTCAGATATTAAGGTTCGTGTTTCTGTAAGGAGTCAATATTTAAGAGTTTGTTACTTTAACTGAAGTTACCAAACAGTTCAGTTTAAACACAACACTGGATTGATTAGATTAAAATAAACTTATTACCAAAAGAAGATAAGATTTTAAGTGAATTCAAATATGAGATAAAGTTAGAAAGGGTTACAAGCAAATAAAAGTAAAAACACGCATCTGAAAGTCTAAAACTTAATCTAGCAAGTTTTGTTTCAAGGCTTTAAGAGGGCCTTTTTTACTGTCTTCCAGCAAGATGGTGACTGACTCTTTCCTTGGTCAGGCTGTCTCCCAGAGGCCCAAAGGTGTTGATGCCTTTGCCTTCTTAGGTGAAAAAGAACTTGTTTGGTTTTTTTTTCTGCACCTTCTTTTTATAGTCCAGTTGATTCTTCTGAAGGTGACCCTTCATGTCACCTTTCTCACTGTTTGGATAAATGTTGCTTTGAAGCCTGGTGGTGAAGAAGGGGACATGCTCTTTCTTCCCCTCACTTGTGTTTTCTAAAATGCAGATTGTTTTGTTTGCTGCCATCTCCTCCCCCTGCTTTTTTGGGGGAACCTGTTTTGAGGATCCTGTTTACTAATATGTAAATTGAGGTAAACAAACATCCCTTTGTCTAGGACAGACCTGTTTAACAACTTTGCATAGGCATGGCTGTCTGATTTTGAACATGTGCTAATACCATCATACATGGGTGTAGCGGAGTGGCTATCCGCTCCCGCCCGGTGGGGCTTTAAAACAGCCCTGGGAAGGGGCTTTTGGCTGGGCTGATTGGGAAAGTGGCTGTAGCTGGAGGCCACGCCCCAAACTGAACAGGGCTTATAAGAAGGCAGGGAAGCCAGGAGCAGTCAGTCTCTCTCTGTGGTTGGAGAGAGATGGGCCTGGCTGCTTAGAAGCAGAGCAAGAGTACCTGGGTGAAGCAGGGCTGGGAAGGCTAAGGAGCTGGGGAGCTCTGGCCAGGAAAACCCCAGGCTGCAGCCTAGCGGTAGGCCAGAAGGTACTGGGGGGCGGGGGGAGTTGCAAGGGACAACCCAGGGGTAGGCAAAGCAGCAGGTCCAAACCCCCTTGGCCTGTGATGAGTGGGCTGATGCTGCAGTCTGCCCCAGGGTGTGGGGCTAGACCATGACTGTCAGTGGCCACTACTGAGGCAAAGTGGGGATAGTAGAGTGGGGGTTCCCCGGGGAGGGGGAGACCCAGGTATAGTTTAAGGGGCACCAGGTCCAGGGAGGGACACGGGGCCAAGAGTAAAGCAGGTGGATCACCAGCCTGCAGAGGGCGCTCCGGACTGGAAAAAGAGCTAGATTCGGAAAGCAACCAGCAGGAGGCGCCGCAGGGGTGAGTCAACCCGTTTACAATGGGGAACTCATAACTTTACTAATGTGGCTACATACATTTCACCATGATACTATTGACCAGCGAGTTATTAGTTTTCAAATGATACTTTGCAAAGCATATTTTGTACAAAGATTACTACAATGGTGTGTAGGATGTGAATACAGGGATACACTGGGTCACACCCTGCACTCCCAGTCTCTGTCTCCTTGCCTAGCTGCCCCCCTACCCCCAAAAAAACCACCTAGTTTCCTTGCTGAGTCAGTTCCCAGTTTCCTCCTTACTAGCTCCTCATCCCTAGTCTTCTTACCCAAGCTAGTCCGAGTCACCCCCGTCATGTATTCTGTCCCTGCTGTCTCCCAATCTCAATCTCCCTCGCTGGTCTCTTCATCCAATCTGTGTCCTCTTCCCTCGCTCTGCTCCTTGTCCTGTTGTCTTTGCCCAGTCAGTTCCAGTTCTCCTCCTGTATCCTGGCTCCTTATCAGCTCTGTCTTCCCTGCCCCCTTGCACAGTCAGTCCCAGTGTCCCCTTAGCTCCTTAACCAGTCTGTTTCCTCCTGCACCTGTTGGTTCCCAGGCCTAGTCAGTCCAAGTCTTGCCCCCACCCCTGGCTCCTATACCCAGTCTCCATCCCATGCTCCCAGTCCTAATCTTTCCCCTTTCCCCAGCCAAATTGCAAAAACTGCAATTTGTCAGGGTTTACCATTTAGCCAGATTTGGATGGATTTGCACAGGGATAGCAAAAAGGTACGTCTGACACACAGGCCACCTCCTGCCAAATTTCAAGTCTCTGTGTCAAAACATAGAAAAGAATGATTTAACATGGGCAAAACAATATATTTTACCCAGCCTTATTCTCAGAAACAGCTAAGGTGTTTTGGCTGAAATTCTTCATACTCACTCAGCCTGATGTAGACATCAAGCATGGAAACTTTCATCATAAACAGTTAAAGTTTGGAAAAGTTATAAGCAACTGAAACCAGGGTCTTAATAATAAAAATGAAGTAATGCACTATATAGTGGGACTGAATCCGCTGTTACTCTGGCTCTGAGCCTGCAAAAGGAGTGAATGTAACTCCACATGGCTATAAGGCTCTGTGGACCCTTCTTTTTGTAGGATTTAGGCCCAACACTAGTTTTCCGCCTGATTAATGTTAGCGTAAGAGAGATCACACTCAGACCCAGTATTCCTGTGCCTGGGTCCTCTAGCTCTAATGAAACATTCTTACCAGTAACTAAGTGCAAACCAGAATATTGCAATAATACAAAAACCTAAGCCCCAAGGAAAGAATAGAAGAATAGTTTCCCTGCTTAAGTTGATTGGATGTCTGGGGAAGGGAGAGCCTCATTCTCTATCATTCTTTGTTGGCTCCAAAGTGATGGTGGGATAAAAGGAACTGAAAGCTCAAATGGTATTCTATTGAATTTGAAATTCCCTAAAGTGCATTCTTCTCCTACCTATTCTGTACATCCTTTAAAAATCTATATCTGCTTGTTTTGCTTCTAGCTACTTTTGAAAGTTAGAGTTGGGCTTTAGTGTCTATTGTGGATTAGAGACTAAAAGCATTCTTGTAAACAGAAATCCTAATCTGGCATCTTGCACCATAAAGAATTATATTACACGGACATGTAGCAATGTCATCCTTTCTTCTGAATGCTGGGAGTGCAGCTGTTCCCAAAGCAAGCTAATAAAAAATGGCAATACTACAAAGCTGAGGGCTGAGGACGGCAATCAAAAAGGCAAGATATATGCTGCTTCTGGTAAGGCAAGAAGAAATCACACCGCTGGTTTCATGCACAGGTATCTTGAGTGGTTGGTCAGTTGGCATGAGTTTAATGGCTGCAGTTCTGCTGGTTTGCATAGCAGTGGAGTTGAAGCTGTATGTCAGCCAATGGGGAGTGGGAAAGGAATGAAGAGGCAGCTTTGGGGTAAGGAAGAGAGGAGCTGTGGAACTGGTGAAGATGTGCGAAAAGTACAGGGCCTTAGTCCTGCAATGCAATACACTAGCACGGACCCCCAGGTAGGATTGGGATCTTGTCTATGCAGAGTGAGTGCTGTAACTCTGATTGCTCTGCTTTTCCAGAGTTGCTATTCTAGTGGAGCAGTGGGATTCCAGGGTTACAATATTGTGGGGTGGGGCATGCAAGTGTTAATAGCAATGAACATTCACTGGGTTGATTTGGCCTTGTGTGGTGGCAGGGAGTATAGATTATGGGCTTGGTCTAGGGTTGCCAACTTTCTACTTGCACAAAACTGAACACCCTTGCCCCACCATCTGCCCCGCCCCTTCTCTGAGGCCCTGCCCTGCCCCTTCTCTGAGGCCCCACCCACCACTCACTTCATACCCCTCCCTCTGTCGCATGCTCTCCCTACCCTCACTTGGTCATTTTCACCGGGCTGGCTCAGGGGGTTGGGGTGTGGGAGGGGGGAGGCCTCTGGCTGGGCATGCAGGCTCTGGGTGGGACTGGGGATGAGGAGTTTGGGGTGCAGAAGGGTGCTCGGGGCTGGGACCAAGGGGGTCATAGGGCAGGAGGGGGATCAAGGCTGTGGCAGGCGGTTGGGGAACGGGAGGGGATCAGGGGTGGCGCTTACCTCAAGCAGCTGCTGGAAATAGTGGCATATCCCCCCTCTGCCTCCTACATGGAGGCATGGCCAGATGGCTCTGCGCACTCCCCTGTCCGCAGGCACCACCCCTGCAGCTCCTATTGGCCTCAGTTCCCGGGCAATGGAAGCTGTGGAGCTGGTGCATGGGGCAGGGACAGAGTGCAGAATCTGCTAGCTTCCCCTACACATAAGAGCCAGAGAGGGAACATGCCAGTGCTTCTGGGAGCCTCACAGAGCCATGGCAGGCAGGGAGCCTGCCTTAGCACTGCTGATCGGACTTCTAATGGCCTGGTCAGTGGTGCTGCCAGGAGCTGCCAGGGTCCCTTTTCGACTGGGCGTTCCAGTCAAAAACCGGACACCTGGAAATCCTAGCTGAGTCCTCAGCTGCATTGAACTCCTACTTCATGCAGCGGTTCGGGGAGGAGGCTGTTAAACCACTTTTTCTCCTCCCCAGATTCTGTGAGAGTCATAAAGCTGACTTGGCAACTTGTCTTATTTTACAAGCCTAATCCTGCTGCCATTCAAATATTTGGCAAAACTTCCTTGACTTTGGTGAAACAGGACTGGACAAAAGTGATTGAAGTCCTAAACTCTTAGATACTTTGCCTGTAAAAAGTCCACCTGCTAACTGCATGAAGGTGAGGAAAGTAATTTTTCATAGAAAATAATCAATGTTCTCATCTTATGTAGTTCAATCAGAATTTAAAATACTGTGAGCCAACATATGGCATATGGCAATGTTGGTGTCTGCCCTCCCTGGTAGTGAATCATGGTTAAGAACCTGTGGCCTTTTGATTCTGCCATTCAGAATAAACATATGTTCAATATTACTAGTAAATTCAGAAGAAGGGGGGAAAACTGGGTCCCTTTTGATTGGGCTGAATGTGATTTTAAACAGAAGTTTCCTTGCATTTTATAGACTAAAACACCCTTTTTATGGCTATTTGAGTACATCTGATATTGTTAAAATCAGACAAAAATAAGAATTAAATTAAAATCTGAAGTTGGCATTAAATGATTGTGCTTTTTTAAATTTCTGTATTGTTTTAAGCTCCAGTGGAGAGTTGCATGTATTCACAGGACTAATAGTAATGGACTGAACAATAATATTAAAACTACATTCAAAGAATAACTTTTTTGTCTGAGTACTCGCAGCTCTGTCTGGCTCAATTGCATCAGCTGGTTGGAGCTGACTGAACTAGTCCTTCTACAGCTATATAATATTTGTAACTAAACTCATAATAAAAATGTGGTTGTTTTAGCAACCTGTGTCTGAAAAATCTATAGAAGAGGCCTAGACATATAAAAACCCTACAGGCTATGGTATCAACTTTGTCTTAGATGATACTCCCACAGGTCCAGTTGAGCAGCCCTTCTTGTCCACTCACTGGACTGCATTGAGGGGAGCTAACCATTGGATCCCATGTGCTTTAAGCTCTGGAGTTTGGACCAAGTCCAGGCAAAGCCCCTGTCTTGAGGACTTTAGGTGCATGCTTGGGTGCTAGACTGTGGATCAGACCCCTTCTTTTGAGAGCTCAAACCTCATGGTTCAACTGCCCTGCCCCTGTTACCACTGCTGATGCTCCTCAGCTCAAACACACCCTCTCTCAGAACTTTAGCTGTGTGGGTATTTTGGGCCCACACGTTAATTCTTCAAAGGGCACATGGTAAGTGTAGCACATATCATGAAAAGACTTACTTTGTACTGGATCTGAAGACACTATTACTCTTTACTTAAGCACAAGAAATAGAGTACAGATCATATAGAAAATAACACCCCTCCTGCATACAATGCCCCTCGCTATAGCTCACCCTTCCCTTGGGCAACTGTCATGGGGCCATGACCCTGTTGGCTACATCTGAGAGCAATTAGGAATTCTGGGTAACCCCCCTTAGTTAATTAGAATTGCCACAGCTGAATTAGGAAGAGTCTGCTATGATAGTATAAATAGGAACTTGCCCATAAGAGAAGGGAGTTCTCTGCAGTTGGGAGGTGGTAGGGAGAGGGAGGGTCCTAATGGAGGTTTAGAATTAGCAGGAAGAGCCCCAGACAACTGTCAGAATCCCTGGGGGAAGGGAGAGAGTTAGGCCTGGTCTACACTACGACTTTAGGTCGAATTTAGCAGCGTTACCTCGATTTAAGCCTGGACCCGTCCAGACGACGAAGCCCTTTTTTTGACTTAAAGGGCTCTTTAAATCGATTTCTTTACTCCACCTCCGAGGGGATTAGTGCTGAAATTGACCTTGCTGGGTCGAATTTGGGATCATGTGGATGCTATTTGATGGTATTGGCCTCCGGGAGCTATCCCAGAGTGCTCCATTGTGACCGCTCTGGACAGCGCTTTCAACTCAGATGCACTGGCCAGGTAGACAGGAAAAGGCCCGCAAACTTTTGAATTTCATTTCCTGTTTGGCCAGTGTGTTTGCAGAGCTCATGCAGAGCTCATCAGCATGATGTGTACATTGCCAGGGCACATTGCCCGGCCCGTACTTTGTGAGAAGTCTATGATCATGTCCCTCTCGTCACCGTGCTGCCGGCGCCTCCTCGCCTAGTTTTGCATGAAACAATTGTCTGCCATTGCTCTGACGGAGGGAGGGGCGACTGACGACATGGCTTACAGGGAATTAAAATCAACAAAAAGGGTGGCTTTGCATCAAGGAGAAACACAAACAACTGTCACACAGAATGGCCCCCTCAAGGATTGAACTCAAAACTCTGGGTTTAGCAGGCCGTTGATTTCACAAAACAAATTGGGTCAATTTCTTGTTTTGATCCATCTATCTTTTACATCTTAGGCAGGCAGCAGACGGTGCAGTATAACTGCAAGCCATCGTCATCTCCTGGGTGCTCGGCAGAAGATGCTGCATTCCGATTGGTAGCCATCATCATCTCCTGGCTGCTCGCCAGAAGGCAGTGCAGTACGACTGCTAGCCATCGTCATCTCCTGGGTGCTTGGCAGAAGATGGTGCAGTACGACTGCTAGCCATCGTCATCTCCTGGGTGCTCAGCAGAAGATGAGAATGACCTGGCTGAGTCACTCTCATGTCTGCCCAGGCGCCCCTGACTGATCTCATCGAGGTCGGCTAAAAGAGCACCCAGGAATATGACTATGATGGCTACCAATCATAATGCACCGTCTGCTGCCCAAAGGCAATGAGCTGCTGCTGTGTAGCAATGCAGTCCCACGTCTGCCAGCACCCAGGAGACGTATGGTGATGGTGAGCTGAGCGGGCTGCATGCTTGCCGTGGTATGGCGTCTGCTCAGGTAACCCAGGAAAAAAGGCGCGAAATGGTTGTCTGCCATTGCTTTCACGGAGGGAGGGAGGGAGGGGGGGGCCTGACGACATGTACCCAGAACCAGACGCGACACTGTTTTTTGCCCCATCAGGCACTGGGATCTCAACCCAGAATCCCAATGGTCAGTGGAGACTGTGGGAACTGTGGGATAGCTACTCACAGCTACCCACAGTGCAACACTCCAGAGTCTGAGAAGCAAGAGAGGGTGTTGACAAGAGACTTTGGTAAGGAAGAAATGGAAGCCTTGGACTATTTCTTTACGTTGGTTTAGTGGTTATTAAAAACAGTCTCCCCTGAATAAGGGACTGACAGAAGCAAAGCTTGAGTCAAGACTTATTTATATGACAAAAGGGGAAACTGAGGCATG
Organism: Mauremys mutica; assembly: GCF_020497125.1. NCBI lineage: Eukaryota > Metazoa > Chordata > Testudines > Geoemydidae > Mauremys > Mauremys mutica. Next base: position 62,633,633 of record NC_059073.1, on the reverse strand, counting down.
GGATGGCATATGGGTTAGTGACAGGGACCATCTAAATGCAGGTAGGCCAGGCTCTCCTGTGCCTCAGATTGCTGCAGCAACTTCTGTCTTCTTGAACAGGCGAAAAGTGACTAAAGACCCCAAATAGATAAGCTCCTCCTCCTTTTTATAAGCGTCTAGTTCCTCTATAGGTGACTCTAGGATCAGATTCCTCAGGTGATCCCAGGCCTTTACCAGGTGACAAACCAATTCTCCTGGGCAGGAGCCAGCTTTTGTCTAACATGTCTGTATTTGACTAGAGGTCAGTCCTGTATCACTACCCCTTGGAATTTCAGTCGTCATGGAGGCAAAATGACAATGGACAAGACAGAAAGGTGCGCCTTCAGAATATTTGCAGTTTGGTAAAATACATACAGAGTTTATGGTCTTACACAAATTAAAAAATTGCACAGACAGATTCCTCAACTCAATGCAGATGCATATAAAATAGCTGGTTGAAGGCCTTCCTTAATAACTCTCCAGCTATGATTGCTGTAAAGAGAGAGGTTTATGACTGAAACTGGCAAGTTCCAAACAACGAAATAGCCTAATATCAGGCACTGGATTGTAAGATTTCTTCCCTTGATCCTATAAGGAATTGTAACTAGTGGAATTTAAAGTGTGCAATCTTGAATTTTTAATAAATATGTATCAGTGCTGAGTTAGACCCTGCTCCTGTAAATACTTAAGCATATGCTTAACTTTGAACTCCAATGGAACTATTGATGTGCTTAAAGTTTAAGCATGTATGCAAGTCTCTGCAGGCAAAGGGTCTATAGATATGAATATAATTTCTATTTAATCACCTTTCGATTTCATTTTTGACAAGAATCCACTGGAGGGCAGTATATAGCAAGAGTAATATCTGGAAATGTTTTGCTATAGTCTGAGCTTCAAATCATCACATCTACCAAATAAGCAAAAGGAAAAAGTAGGAGTACACAACAATATTGCCACCCCAGAGCCTTCGAAAATCATGAGTCAGTGCCACAAAATAATGAGATTTTAAAAATGTTGCCTTCTGGCTTTTGGGCTTTTGGAGTGCTTTCTAATCACATTTTCAAACTTCTCTCCATACTGTGAGGGCTGTTTTTTAAAAAAAATGAAAGGTGGGATTGTCATATAATTGCATGACTCTAGGTGCTGAGGCATTAAGAAAAGCACAAATATTGTGAAACTCTAAATAAAACCGTGACAGTTGGCAACACTGATTAGTCATAACAAACTTGATTTTGAATTTTTTAATAAATATTAATCGCTGAATTAGGTCCTGCTCTAGCCCAGACTTGAAGAAGAGCTCTGTGTAAACTTGAAAGCTCTTCCAACAGAAGATGGTCCAACAACTTTAATTACTTCCCCCAACTGGTCACAACAAATTTCAGCTTCACAATATTTGTAAAATGAGGTGCCTGGGAAATGGCTGCAGTATGTTGAGCTTTTGTTGTATATGTGGGCAATGCAGGTTTGAAACAGTCAGGTCCTTTTGCCCAATTAAAAACCTGAATTCAAAAATTGTTTTGGAAACTTAAACAATTGAGCTGCTTGATTAGAATTTCTCATTTAAACCTAAGCTACATTTTTGATGTCAGGGTTTCATTAATCAGAAATGAGGTCATCCATGCTTGTAACATTAGTACATCGGCTTTCTGTTGTGATGCACAGGGTGCACCTGATGTGCAATAAAAACTCAATATGCGTTTTTGAGTGAACTATTTGGATTCTGAGCCATAATGGATTGAAATTTATCTGTGAGTAAGGACTTGATTATTTAGCTGTCTTCTCTAATATATGCTGACTTTCTGAATACTTATAATGAACTAATTGAAACTAAACAAAGATTTCAACTAAAAGGGTAAGTGGCCCTCTGAGCATTTCACGAGCTGTGTGGTGCATTTTCTTTGCTTGCATTACTTTTTTCCATAGTAGAAAGTAACCAGGTAGCACTTTTTTGACACAAGCTTTAGCCATACGGATATTTTTATTACAATCTCCCACCAGTGATAGCAAGGGTGATGATATTGTAGACAGGGTGTTTAGCATTTTAACAACTGAGTTATCTAGACCTGCTCCATGTAGGTCTAGATAACTCACTGATAACTTGTCTACACTAGTGCTCCTGCTGATGTACTGATGCAGGTACCCGGACGGAAGACAATACCTTGACCTGGAGCAGCTCTTCTGTTGATTAAGGTGTTTATACATGATCTCCACTAAGAGTCCTGTCTTGCAATCTTTCTGTGAAAGGAAGATGGCTGTGAGACAGAAAACCTTGATATTAAAATCTTTTATAGCAGCTCCCAGTAGTGGGCAGCCCATGGGCCGCACGTGGTCCATCAGGGTAATCCGTTGGCGGGCCGCGAGACAGTTTGTATACATTGACCATCTGCAGGCATGGCCGCCTGCAGCTCCCAGTGGCTGCGGTTCGCAGCTCCCATTGGCCAGGAATGGCGAACTGCAACCACTGGGAGCTGCGGGCTGCTGTGCCAGCGGATGGTCAATGTAAACAAACTGTCTTGCTCTGACGGAGGGAGGGGTGACTGGTGACATGGCTTACAGGGAATTAAAATCAACAAAAGGGGTGGATTTACCTGATGGGCCCATCTGAGTAATCCCTTCTGTTCCAATGTTTACCCTGATGGGCTGAAGGCACTCCCTTGTGAGGTTACCAGCAGGCTGTATTTTTACTGATTAGATGTTATGGGTGAAATCATGACTCCATTATAGTCAGTGGCAAAACTCTCCTGGACTTCAAAAGGGCCAGGATTCTACCCCATAAGTGTCATTGGACCAGAAGAAGTTTGCTTCAAAATGTTTCTGAAGCAAGAGAATTTTTATCTTTCAGTGGACATGGGCTGAGGAGGCAAGGTATGGATGGAGAGTAGGTTTTGCCCAGTTTGGTGATGGCTGGATGCCCAGCTCTTGTAAACTATTCTTGCAAGATTTTGTCTCCAAAATAGTGGTTAACTTGTGGGAACAAGCTTGCCCATGAGATCTTGCCAGGGGTAGCCTCAAGCCGGGGACCCTGGAAGTCTGTCCCAGGACCTTCAGGTGCATGGCTCTGTAGAACCAGGAGCCTGGAAGCTCAGGCTCTTGAGATTTGAGCCAATGTTCTCAGGGCTTCTAGACTCCTTAGTGGGGAGCCTGAAACCCCTGGTGTGACGTGGGGGCCCCAAAGCTGCAGACCCCAGAAGCCCTGGCTCCCCAGCAGCCTGCCGTGAGCTGGCATGGAACCAGACTGTTTTGTGTCAGAAACCTGCCTGAACACACAGCCTTAATATCTACAGCACAGACCTCTTCCATGTCAGCTGTAGCAGTGGATCTCAACCTCTCTAGACTACTGTGACCCTTTCAGGAGTCTGATTTGTCTTGTGTACTCCCAAGTTTCACCTCATTTAAAAACTACTTGCTTACAAAATCAGACAAATACAAAAGTGTCACAGCACCCTATTATTGAAAAACTGCTTACTTTCTCATTTTTACCATATAATTATAAAATAAATCAGTTGGAATGTAAATATTGTACTTACATTTCAGTGCCTAGTATAAACAAGTCAGTGTCTGTGTGAAATTTTAGTTTGTACTGACTTTGCTAGTGCTTTTTATGTAGCCTGTTATAACACTAGGCAAATATCTAGATGAGTTGATGTACCCCCTGGAAGACCTCTGTGTACCCCCAAGGGTACACGTATTCCTGATTGAGAACCACTGAGCTATAAGAGCAATTAGATGAGGGCAAGCAATCTTTTGTTCTCTACATGGACCAGCTCATACAGTGAGGCACATAACATGCATTGCCAGTTACATAAATATTTGCAAGAGCAGTGGAGCTCTGAGTATCCAGGACTCTAGGTTTCTTTTTCTGGCTTTGGGAGCAGATTGTGGTCTCATGCTTAGAGACAGAATAGCCAAAGTTAACACCACTCTGGCTGGGTTGTTTGTGGAGACTGAATCTAAGACAGCTGGATATAAAAGCATGAGACTTTACCACCTGGGCTAAAGAATAAAAGATACTGGCATGAAAGAAATAGGAGAGTGGAAAACATAGTATACAGCCTGGGTGCTGCAGTCTCACACTGTTACAGAAGCACTTAGTTTGGAATATTCCTTCTGAAAGGCTATGTGGAAAAGGTGGACGAGAGGTTTATTAGCAACCTGGGTAGAAATTCCTTACTCTTCTTGATATGACATGCAAGCTCTGTTATTTTACTCATGAAATGAGTGAATAATAATACTGCAAACTAGGAGATCTTGGCTCATAATAAAGGCTGTGAAAGTCAGAAATATTAGCAGTCAGTGGACTAAACAACAATCAGATGGTTTTCTTAGTTTCCAAGCACAAGATGATGAAAGTCTGGAGAAATCCATGCTCTCCTTCTAATGATGACTGGCTGGAACAAGTACAGTACATTCTGCACATTGAAAAATAGTTTGTTAAAAAATAAATGTAGATAATTTTATACATTATGGACAGTCTCCGTGGTTTGTGCTTCAGAACTCTGAGAAATTTAGTTCACAAATAAAAATGCCATACAGATGTAGAACCAAGCAGGAAACAAGTGACTAATTCTTTTAGCCTTGGATACATTCTTGTGGACAAATACTGTTAATTTTATTAATGCTGTTTGAAACACAATTAAGGGCAAAGAAGCATAACATGAAATTAGAAATGAAATTGCGTCTCAGTTGTGATCATTTCTGTCTCTGGTTCCTTTGAAATGTTGGATTAAAGAAGAAAGGTTGACATGGTTGTTACAAAAACTCATTTTATACAGGGCATATCTATAATGTCTGTAATTGAAAGTCTCCTGCTTGCTCACCCTTTTTCTTTTTCTTTTTCTCTTCTTGAAAGGGATGATTTATGCTGTTGCAAAAAAGAGGGGTTTAAAAAGCATACTCTGCCAAGGGCTCTGATGCTATCTTATAGTGTCTTTAAAAAAATCCAACAAACTAACAGATGCCTTGAATGTTTTAAAACTTGTTGGTAACCAAATATTCCATATGCCTCATGGCTAGAGAATTGTAAAATTGGGCTTTGGTCTTGATTTAGTAAACGAGTGTCATGAAGTCATCAAAAGTGACAGATATGTATTTCAGTTTATGATTATCCATAGGAAATACTTGCCTTGTTTTTCCCGAAGATGACTGTATATTGGAAAATGTTTTAATTAAATATGTTTAACTCTTTTTAATAAGCAAAAATGCTAGCAGTTTATACCTTTGTTTGACATAAGGGTGCAATTCTGCTTCATAGTTAACAATAATACAGTCATGTGTATTTTACAATACCTAGATTATACATTTTAGGCCCCCAATCTGTTGCTTTTTATGCACATATTTAATTGTATTCACATAAGTAATTCCTATAAATTCAGAGGGACCACTCCTATGAGTAAAGTTAGGTATCAGCAAAAGTGTCTCTGTAGGATCAGGACCTTGGTTTCCATTAGATGCTCATGTACTATAGTGATGAGTGGCAGTATAAAACCCTAAAACAGACACATTAGTATTCTACTGCAACAAGCATGCTATAGTGTATGATGCCAGACAAAACAATATCACCAACCCTTTCCTTCCCCCCACATTCAAAAATCATGAATCAGGTCAGAAAATCATGAGATTTGCGTAATAATGGGGTGGGGGAGAGAAACTTACTTGAATTTGTCTTCTGGTTTTTGAAGCTTTAAGGTGCACTCAGATCAGCTTTTCTCCAACTAGGAGGGCTAGAAACTTACTTTTTTATTTAAATTAAAGCTGAGATTTTCTCTCTATCCCATGACTCCAGGTGCTGGGGATTTTAGGAAAACAAATATTGTGAGACTTGTTGTTAAAATCATGAGACTAGCCAGCACTGTTACTAACATACTCTTTCACATTATTAGATATCCTAAGGCCTATATGCTTAGTAAGGCAGCATAGACAAGGCACACAGATCAGCGGGAAAAAGATCAGAAAATTGCCAAAAAAACCCAACACACTTTTGTTTTGTAGAAAGACTGTGAAGAGGGAGGTGTGATAAAAGAATCTAAAATTATTAGATTAACTACTATTTGTAATGAATTTAAAAGCTTCTAATATAGGTTTACACTGCACACGGCTTTCAATGGTGTGTAGAGTACATACACTACACCAGAATTTTTCAAACTGGGGTCCTTGGAGGGTACCCCAGGGGATTGGCATGCCCCACTGATAAACTCCTCAACTTCTCCCCCTCCCTCTCAGTGCCTCCTGCATGCTAAAAGTCCGGCAGCGCAGCAGGGATAAGGCAGGCTTCCTATCTGCCCTCGCTCTGCACCGCTTCTGGAAGCAGCCAGCATGTCCCTGTGGCCCCTGGTGTGTGTGTGTGGGGGGGCGAGGTGGGGGTACTGGGGTCTCTGCATGCTGTCCCCGCCCAGAGTGCCAACTCTGCCCGAGCGCTGGGAACTGCGGCCAACAGGAGCTGCGGGGGCGGTGCCTGAGGTCAGGGGCAGCGCATGGAGACCCCCTGATCCCCCCCCACCTAGGAGCCGCTGCCAGAGGGATGTGCCGATTGCTTTTGGGAGCTGCCTGAGATAAGCACTGCACCCCTCAACCCCTCCTTCACCCCAACCCCCTGCCCCAGCCCAGAATCTGCACTCCACACCCAAACTGCCTGAACCCCCTCCTGTACCTGAACCTCCTCCTGCACCCATACTCTCTCCCTGAGCTGCACCCTGAACCCAAAACTCCCTCCCAGAGCCTGCACCCCAACCCTCTGCTCACCCTGCTGAATGTGAGTGAAGGTGGGGGAGAGCGAGTGACGGAGGGAGGGGGATGGAGTGAGCGGAGGGCATGGCCTCAGGGAAGGGGGCAGGACAAGGGCTGAGCAGGGAGACTTGGTGGTCCCTGAAAAATTGTAAATCAAAATGGGGGTCCTTGGGTTGCTAAAGTTTGACTGCACGCCACGGTCCCCTAGCACAGTTTAGTATCAGTGTAGATGGTGAGGCACTGCTTACATGAGTAAAGACATTCCTGATCCCTGTGGGTATGTACCCAGGTATTTACCCTACACAGTACTCTACTTGCTCAAGCAGCATGACCTCCATCTACATTGCTTTTTTTAGCAGTGCAGTGTCCCTCTTCGTCCCTGTTGTTGGAGCCCTTCCATGTGGAAAGACTACAGCAGTCAGGAAAGGTTCTAGCTGCAGAGTCTTTCCTAACTGCCAAAGCCTTTCACTGACATGAATATTTACACATACACTGGAGTCATTTCTTTGAATTCTAAACAGCTGTTCATTTTAACTATGTTCATGCCACGTTTTACGTCCTCCAAACATTCTTGTAAACAAATTTGTGTTCACATATATTTTTGGGGAAGGAGGTTCTTCCTACAGATATCCATATTTCCATGTGAACAAGGATGTTAGTGTGCAAACAAAATATTAATTTATTATTCATTCATTAAAAAAGTTCTCAGTCGGTTAGGAAGCAGAAACAAAACCATTTGATTTGAGTGGTTTTTGTCGTTGGTTTTTAATACAGATTCAGTCTCTGGGCTTCTCAACGCTGAGAAATGAAGTAATAGAATATAACCCCGAGGAGTTGTGATAGCTCATGTGAAATATTCAAGCCCAGATCCTCAGATAGTGCAATCAGCATAGCCTCTCTGAAAGCTGTGGAAAAATGACGTATCGCAAGTACCTTACGAGGGACAGGGACATCATTATTACTGCAGTTTTTTGTTAGTGCTTCATCTGTCTCAAATGTTACTCTATCCTACTTTGCTGTTACTAACACAATTCTTTAGCACCTGTATATCACATACATTCAAGACAGATGTCCTTAGAGCATATCAATGAGCTCTTGTCCTTGAGGTTTTTTCTTGGTTGTTCCCTAAGATGACTCAACTTGTCATTTGAGTCACTCAAATGTTCCTCATGAACAAAGGAAATATTTTTAGATTCTGAACCGTGTTGGTGATCACGACAACCATTTCTACTTCAGTGGAGCTCTTTCCCCCTCTCAGGTGCCATATTAGATTCTCCACGCTTTGGCTTTTTTCCCCAGACATTTTATGCACTGGGAAATCATATTTAAATCTTCAATAAGCTTAAAAGTAATTTCATTATCCAAAACAAGTGCTGTTCACGAGTCAGCTGCATGGCAAATTACCAGAAAACAAATAAGGCTCCATAGAGTTGGAAATGGTGCTTATTAAAACAGAACATTTTCCTTTTTATCTGCTATGTGCAAGAAAATGTTAAAGCATGTATTCGGCAGACGTATCTGAGACTATATACAATATATTCACAGCATGAAAACATGGAACAATTTTTATTATTTTAAGTATGGCCAGGTGCCATATATTTTTACACTTCAATATGATGACAGAAAGACCGAGGAGGAAATGAGAGTTGGTAGGGGCATTGGTTGCACATACCACCGGCTACATTCAACCCTGGTGTAAGTCCTCAGACTTACACTATATTTGAAGTTAGCCTCATCAGATAGGTATTATAGTTTTCAGTTTAAATACATAAAATGACATTGGCCAGAGTCTGTGAATTGCTATTCACAAAATTAACACCCTAATTCATATTCTTTGCTTTGTGCACAATTTTTTAGTAAAATTAGAATTTTCTAAATTTGAAAATTGTAAGTGGTGAGTAAAACAGCACACCAATATTCTTACAATATACATTAACATTTTTTTGGGCCTCTAAGCAAGATATGGTGCTAATTCAGCAAAGAATTTAAGCATGTGCTTAAGTCCATCCCTATTCAGCATTTTCCTAAAGTGTGATCCTGCCAGGGATGGTTTGATGAAATGAGGTCCATGTGACTAACTTTGAACACTCCCATTGATGTAATTGAATCCATTCTTATTTAAAGTTAAATGTGTAGAAGGGTTTACTAGATTCGTCCCTACTGACTTTAATGAAATCTGGATTGGTTGCTTTATAGTAATAATGATAAAAACTTCAATTATTCATGCAGGAAAATACTTCCTGATTTTAGTTAATTTTTTAATACTAATGTATTTTTTTAAATCAATTTTTGCTCTACCTCCTCCCCCCTTCAAATATTTAAGAAAACCTTTCTCTTTAAATTTTGGTTTCTCATTTTTTATTAGCTGTTTCTAAAGGGCATGCTACTTATCAGCCAATGTTTGTAGGGGGCTAGGGCCATACTCCAAATCCCACCTGCTTTTCCTTGGCAGGGGAAGTACTTCCAGCTGATCACCTGGATGTGGGGCTAGAGGTCAGAAGACCTTAGAAGAAAGGAGGCAAGGGAATGGAAGGGATTACAGAGATGGTACCAGGGACTAGCCAGCTGGAGCAAAAGTAGAGTCTAAAGGTCGGAAAATGGCAAGGTTAGATGATGGATGAGGGAACTGAGGGTACTGGGGCTGGAAGGGGATGGGCTCATTTATTCTGTTAATTGACCTCAAATTAACAGGTGTTATGGTCAACATGCTATTATTTTGTATTCAAATCTGTCTGTAGCTATACATTTGAGAATTAGTTATACCCTAACATTTTGTTGAATAAGGTCTGATGAAGACCCTTCCAAGTAAGCAATTAAAATCAGTTTCTTCCTTGCACATTAAATTTATTTGATGTCTAGGGCCCTAGAAGGTTTACAGTGCTCAGGATAAATTAACTAAGGATTGTGGTGATTTAATATTTCTGTCATGAAACTCTACAGCATTGTGGTAGTAATCTGTACTGGTCCAAGATCTAATTTAAAGATATATGTTTGTACTGCAAATTCTGCCACAATGCTAAAGCATAGCCCCACAGTTTCACATTTAAAAGATTTATGATTTAAAATGAATGATGATGAGCATTTATTTTCAATAATTTCAATACAATGAAAACTATATTAGTTCATTCATTCATAAAATGCTGTTCCTATTCACATCCGTCATCAGAGTATTCTGTGTGAGACAGAAGTTAAATAGCTAATGACCCTCATCGGGGGTGGGGGTTGGGAACCATTTCCCTCACAAGACATAAAACAATGCCATATTTTGCACTGGTACCACATGGCTTTAAAAGACCTGAGGTTCACAAAAAGACATGCAAGCATACTGCAAGTATAGTCATGGTGCTGTTTTATAGCCCCACTTAGGCAGAGGCCAGCCAAATATATCTGCAGAAGACCAATGTTGTATGCTGCTGAGCATCTCCTTTTGAGGTACTGAACCCTCTGAGCTGCCTGTGACACTAGTGTGAGGTGAGGATGTTCAGCACCTCAGGTGAGGCAAGCAGCACCGTAGGATCAGGCCCTAAATGACTAATTTATGGACACAGAACTAAAGCTATCTGTTCATTTTTGACACGTCTATTTTTTATTAGGTTGTAACATTTCTGTATACTATTTTTAGCAATGTCAAGTGATGTTGTTCTGTTGTGATTGTGATATTTCAGCAGGCAAATGTTTTGTGGTTTTAATCAAGACATCATAACAAAGTGAACTGGGTTAGTTCTAGCCCAGGGGTAGGCAACCTATGGCACACATGCCAAAGGCGGCACGCGAGCTGATTTTCAGTGGCACTCACACCGCCTGGGTCCTGGCCACTGGTCCGGGGGGCTCTGCATTTTAATTTAATTTTAAATGAAGCTTCTTAAACATTTTAAAAACCTTATTTACTTTACATACAACAATCGTTTAGTTATATATTATAGACTTATAGAAAGAGACCTTCTAAAAACGTTAACATGTATTACTGGCACGTGAAACCTTAAATTAGAGTGAATAAATGAAGACTCGGCACAGCACTTCTGGAAGGTTCCCGACCCCTGTTCTAGCCAGTAAGATTCAGAAAAAGGAAATTGTATGTCTGGTCTATAATTGATTTTTTGGGGGGGAACAGTATATCAAAGAAGTGCAATTAATTTATTTAAAACTGAGCTGTCACATTACAGTATCTTTCTTTGTGCAGATTTACGTAACAGACCTATGTTTTTTAAGTTACATGTAGTTTCATGGTGATTACTCAGCAAAAATTATCTGAGATTCACATTAATCAAAGCTTCTGCAAACAGTTGACTGGCTGCTTAGCATATTACGTCTGGGGAGTATAAGCCAGAAAAAGCCGTTTGGCTGAAAAGGCAGGGCACCTACTGAAAAAATTAAAGAAAGCACATCTTTCAGATATAATCTGAGGGGGATAGAGGTTCATGGCCTTTAGAAACTAAACAGGATCTGGCCTCACAAATCTCTTTGAAATCAGGTCCTTCTAATTGTTTCTCCCTCTGAGCAGTGTAGATTCTCACAAACAAAACTGAGAGTTGAGAAATACTTTTTAGCGGTGATCCTGAGGTTTGTCACTGTTTGCTACCATTCTACAGATCTGCAGAAACAACTGTTGTTCTCAAAGTTTTGCCTCTGCAGAGCCATTCTTTGTTCGGCTATGCCAAAAGAAGGACAGGAGACACTTGATATGGTTTTATCAGGCTGCAACTTTATTATTAGATGTCTGGGACTACATGGCAGATAAAATCGTACAATGCAGGTAACTCCATGATCCTTCAATATCTACCTGGGGGCTTCTGCCAGCCCTCTCTTTTTTCATCCAGGTCCCCCAGCCAACTTATTGCTGGGATCTTACTATCCCTATATAAGGTGTGTGTGTGACAGGGCAGATCGGCCCCACACTGGTACAGCCGGGGTTAATCCTTCCCTCCTAGCAGAAGAAGCCCCACCCCTGAGGCTCTGCCGGGCATGCTCCACCTGGAAGTCAGGTATAAAAGCCCACAGAGCTGCTCAGTCAGGGTGGACTGCCGGAGGGGAAGGAGGCTTGTCACTCTCCAGCAGAAGAATGGCCGCAGATCTAGTTGAATCTGAGGAACGGGTAGGAAGTGATCCAGGGAGTCCTTAAAGGGGAATGGTGCGAAGACTGTTCAGGCCAGGGTGTTTTGCTAAGTACAGAGGGGTTTAGAACGTGGACTTGGGTGCAGGGCCGGCGCTTCCATTAGGCGACCCTAGGCGGTCGCCTAGAGCGCCAGGATTCGGGGGGCGGCATTTTGTGCGCTCCCTATGGGGTGCACGGGAGCTTCCGGTTCCGCTCCCGTCGCGCTGCCGAAGAAGGACCTTCTGCCGACGTGCCGCGGAAAACAATGGCAGGCAATTGAGCAGCTCAATTACTGCCACCATCGCCTGCGGCATTTCTTGGATGATGCGATGGGAGTGGAACCGGAAGCTCCCGCGCGCCCCTTGGGGAGTGCACAAAATGCTGCCCCCCAAATTCTGCCTAGGGCGCCAGAAACCCTGGCGCCGCTCCTGCTTGGGTGTAGAGAGGCTGGGCTGCCTACTGCCTCCTTGACTTAAGGGATCGTTGAGGTACAAGCCCCGCCACTGTGGGCTATAAGGGGGGGGGTGTTGGCTCCCCGCTATACCAATCATTGGAGCCCCCAACGTTCCATCCCCATTCTGCTCCTTTAACAAACATCTCCTTTTTAAGTCCTTTACCAGGTCATTTATCTGGTCACTGTAATCCTTCCCTATGGAGTACCTGCACTGGACATTTGCCCTGCACTTATATAATGAGTTGTGATATGTAGCCTACCACCCTTCCCTACTCACCATAACAAAGCCCCCCCTGAATCCACTGCGGGGAAGGTGCCCCCTCCCTTCAGCTAGGCCAATCTGGTGACGAGGGAAATATTCCTATCCAGCCTCCCTAGAAAGGAATGACTAGCATGATGACCACACTTGGTATTTTGCCACCTCAAAGGGAAGAAGGGTGGATGCTACCTCTAGTCCAGGAAAAAGGGGCTTTTCCCACTGGGCTTGCCCCATTTCAACTCCCCAGCCCTTCCAGTCCCTGGAGATGAGTCAGCGTCACCACGCTGACCCACTCCCCTTTTGCAGCAGCTTCTGAGCCCTTCTCCCATCCTCCACCTGTAAAGTGCTGTTCCTTCTCCCCTGGCAAGCCGGACAACAGCCCCTACTTAAAGTGTGGTGCGGTCATTCTCCTCCTCTTTAGAATATCTTGGCGTGGACTGCACTCTCAGCAAGTTTGTAGATGACACTAAACTGGGAGGAGTGGTAGATACACTGGAGGGTAGGGTTAGGATACAGAGGGACCTCGACAAATTAGAGGATTGGGCCAAAAGAAATATGATGAGGTTCAACAAGGACAAGTGCAGAGTCCTGCACTTAGGACAGAAGAATCCCATTCACTGTTACAGACTAGGGACCGAATGGCTAGGAAGCAGTTCTGCAGAAAAGGACCTAGAGGTTACAGTGGACGAGAAGCTGGATGAGAGTCAACAGTGTGCCCTTCTTGCCAAGAAGGGTAATGGCATTTTGGGCTGTATAAGTAGGGGCATTGCCAGCAGATCGAGGGATGTGATCATTCCCCTCTATTCGACATTGGTGAGGCCTCATCTGGAGTACTGTGTCCAGTTTTGGGCCCCACACTACAAGAAGGATGTGGAGAAGTTGGAAAGAGTCCAGTGGAGGGTAACAAAAATGATTAGGGGTCTGGAGCACATGACTTATGAGGAGAGGCTGAGGGAACTGGGATTGTTTAGTCTGCAGAAGAGAAGAATGAGGGGCGATTTGATAGCTGCTTTCAACTACCTGAAAGGGGGTTCCAAAGAGGATGGATCTAGACTGTTCTTAGTGGTAGCAGATGACAGAACAAGGAGTAATGGTCTCAAGTTGCAGTGGGGGAGGTTTAGTTGGATATTAGGAAAAACTTTTTCACTAGGAGGGTGGTGAAGCACTGGAATGGGTTACCTAGGGTGGTGTTGGAATCTCTTTCCTTAGGTTTTTAAGGTCAGGCTTGATTAAGCCCTGGCTGGGATGATTTAGTTGGGAATTGGTCCTGCTTTGAGCAGGGGGTTGGACTAGATGACCTCCTGAGGTCCCTTCCAACCCTGATATTCTATGATCTTAATTTTGCAGGAGGCAAATAGGAGCTGAGGGCCATTCTGGAACCCTTTGTTCCAGAACGCTGGATCTGAGGGGCAGGTCTTCTACTAATGGCTTTACACTTCTGAGTAGTTTTGTGGCTCATGTGGCAGGATGTGAGATCCCTACAATGTGGATCTGAAAGGACAACGGGTGGGACAAAGGACAACAATCACTTCTGCTCTGGTCCTCGTACACTGGCTAAGAGGACTGGAGTGGCATAAAGGGGTCCTAAAAGTCTCTCTACCTGAGAGAGGATTCTCTGGTGCCTGCACTGAGGAAGACAATTGTAAGATTGCATTCTGAGGACTCCCTCCCAGTCCTGGCATAAAGGAGAGGGTGTTGGGAGGCAGTGAAGATTCCAGACAGCTCTGTGGCCCACAGGGAAGCCTGGAGATACTTTAGCCCCCAGGGCTGTCTAATTTATCCCAGGGGAGGGTGCAGAGGCGCAAAACAGAATCTTGCCCAATGTGTTCAGAGAAAATAAAACTCTGGTAAGGAACCTTATAAAAACCTCAGATCAGCAGTCCATTTCTATTCAACAAAGAACTTGGATGCATGCTTAACTTCATTCACCTACTAAAATCCAATTGATGTCGATGCTTAAATGTAGTGTAATTTTAGCTGTGTTGGTCCCAGGGTATCTGAGAGACAAGGTAGGTAAGGTAATGGCCTTTATTGGAACAACTTCTGTTGGTCAGAGAGACAAGCCACACAGAACTCTTTGACTTGATTCTCTCATTAACAGAAGTTGGTCCAATAAAAGAGATTACCTGACCGACCTTGTTTCTTCAGTGCTTAAAGTTATGCATGTTTAAATGCTTTGCTGAATAGGGCTGAATTTAAGAGTATGATTAAATTCTTTGCCAAATTGCAGCCTTTAATCCGTACTGGTGGGAGTACACCCACCAAAGTCAAGAATCATATATGTGAATCAGGTCTTCATGATCATGTCCTTATTTCCTATTTATAGCATAAGGGCTTAACTGTGGCATTTCAGATATCTCAGTGTGGTAACTATTGGCTTTTTTAGTGGCAACCTTTCTCATGTTAGGAGTAACAATGGGTGAATGCCAAAGGGTAGAAATTTCAGTATGGTTTGGTTAAATGCCTCTGAACCTTTTGGAACAGGAAAAGTTGGGCTAGATCCTATTCCCATTGAAATCAATTGTAAAATGCCAATTAACTTTACTGGGAGCAGGACTAGGTCCATAATGAGAATGGGCTGCCTAGTGAGATTTCCATCCCTCTTAATTTTGGCTAGGCTTTAAATACTGGTACCACAAGAATAGTTTGTCTTGCAGATTTTTTTTCCATTTTGTGGAAATATAAGGATATTTAAAATGGAGAAAATATTAGAAACATTAACAAAATTGTTAAAAATACAGTATCAAGAACAGTTCTAGGTTTGGGTTTAACTTCTTCAGGGTCTGTTCTTGTTTTACTCCTGAACAGTTTTGCCCATCCTTAGCCATCATAACCTAGTAGCAGAACACCAGATTGATTTCTTAACGTTCAGTTGCACTTTAACAGATTTTGCAAAACTGTTTCCAAAACTGGCTAATGGTTTTGGGTGCTTCAAGTTTGGATGCCTAACTTATTCCACCGTAAAGGGGCCTGGTTTTCAGAACATGGGTGCTCAGCACTTGTGGCAACATGGGTTCCTTTAAGGTGTCTCATATTGAGCACCCCAAATCAGAAGTCATTTATGAAAATCATTAGTTTTTAAAAAAAAACTAAGGATAATTTCTGCTATTAATGATTCAATATATCTTTTAGCTTCAACATTTTAAATCAGGAAGCCAGAAAAAAGGAGAATTCAGCTCCAGCAGAGGGAGCTATGCCTGTATTGAGTGATATTTCCTTTTTTTTCCTGTCTCTTTTCATTAGTGCTGCGGTAGCACATTGAATAGAAAAAGTACAGATGTTGTTCTTATGTGCAAGGTCACTTCTAAAATGGAGTTTTACTTCACCTTGTAGTTATAAATAGGAAGGAAATATGTATGGTTATTTGTCAAATCAAAACTTTATTGCTTTTCTTGTTCACTATGAACTTTTTTGTCTCACGTGTTACTAGATGTCTATTTCTAACCCAGGCTGCTTGAACTCATTTATAGGTTTCTGTTATTTGGAGGCTAAATTACTAATCTGAGTAAATCAAAATCTTCAAGTATGGAAGGAATTAAATCAAGAAAATGAGTTATGCAACTTTAAGTTACATTTCTTGCTTTCCTGATGAGCCCTTAGGCAGAAACATATTTTTTATTTCATCTCAACCATCAACATATTAATGAGGCCTTAATTCTGCAAAACTTTCTGTGCTTTGTGTGGTATTGAGTACACTTAGTTCTTACTGAAGAGTTTCATGAGAGCCAAGGCCACTTAACCTGGATTTGATAGGTAGGATACAGGCCTCCTTTTTCATTTTTTCTGGTTTGACTTACTGTGGAAAGGCTAGTTGTCTCTCAATAGTTAGGGATGAAGTCAGCTTTTAACAATGCACTTGGCCTTCCCTTCCATAACTTCACCAATATTAAAATAATCTATCTGAAATTTTACTTGTCTCATTTTATACCACGGTATAATTATTTTGGGAACGTTTCTTTCAGATTTTATGTGTCATTTGGAAGATATGGGGATTCCAAAAGTAAAGAGGATTTCAAAAATTGAAACCCTTCTGTTCCTTTTTTGGTTCCAGAATGCCTTCTCCTCTGAGCTCTACATTTGTTTTTTTGGCCTTACTGCAGAGAGGTGCATCTTAGTGCTTCCATGGGAGAATTGCAGAGGGGTGAGCTGTTTTCACAGACATACAGAAAAATGTTAGTTGTAAACTAACCTACTATTGGTTCCAAGCTATGTTGCTGCTGCAGCTCACTTGAGCCACATTCTTGCACAAATACTCCTGCTGTCTTATCAGTATTCCTCTGGGCCACTTGAAAGTTTACATGGCCCATCTTACCCATGGCTAGAATTATTATCATTTTCCTATTTTGAAAGCTTTATTCAAATTGTACAAGAACTTTTATAAAGACAAAGGTTCAGAAAATGAAGAGGCTTTCAATGTGAAGAATCATCCTGGTACTTTTTTTTTTAAGCTGCTTGTAGCTACAAAATGGTTTGGCCTACAGACACCAAATTTCTCTGTTACGTTGGCCCAGCTACAGAGAAGGGGTTAGTATAGGAAGACGTAAACAGCTATTTTTCAAGTAAATACAGAAAAGCACATGACGGATGCAGTATGACATCAATAATATATACAATGTTATAGAAATTAAAATATAGCGATTACAATGAAATTATATATATTATAATATACACACAGTGACTAGGGCAGAGGAATGGAGGAGAACCCCCTCTCTCAGGACTTTGATGAGGTAGGAGGAAGATAGCTCAAGATCTCCCCAGTGGAGACTGGATGAGGGAGTGAATAACAGATGTGTTGCCTCATAGTGGGGTTAGTGAAAGATGTTAAAATTTGAGAGAAAATGTCTGTTTTAATACTGTTTGTTGCTGTGTATGAATTTTTGAAGATTTAAGGGGGCAAAGGTAATTGGGGCGATAGTAGACAGACAGTTATTACATTAGCCAGTCCCTAACATCACAGATCAACTGTATAATTCCAGAGTTGCTAGCATTTAAGGTTTATTAAAGTGCATGAGAGAGAGTTTTTTTAAAACTAATGGCCTGTTTCTTAGCTGCATTGCCACAAAGCAGCGCTGAAGCTAGATTACCTGGCCACTTCTCCTGACATAAGGGAGTCTTTAAATGGTGCAGAACCCATGTAGAAATGCTTGTTACACTCCTTCTGCATGAAGTTGCGGCAGAAATATTGACCTATGGAAGCAGAATGTGGCCTGGTGTCCCTGCACTCCAGCATTCCTCAGATGCTGTAGGTAGCTGAACTATATTAAATAGCTGGAGGCCTGTTTGGTTGAGTTTTAGATATTAATGTTCTTACAACCTTCTAGCAAAGTTGGGGGATTTTTGGTAGTAGGATAGCAAATGGTTTTTCTGCTTTATTTAGGGATGCTGTCAAATAAGTATGCGTGTATCATATTGCATATACACCTGTATCTATATGACTATATATGGGGGTTTTTTTGTTTTTGTTTTCTGCAGGTGTCAGTGTTTTTTCCTTTTGGAAAAGGTCAGATCCTACATCTTTTAGTCCTTACAAATTGAGAACACAAATATTCTGTAATTATTGTGCAGGTGCATTTTTGCTAGTGTACTTAAATATACAGTGTGGATGATAATAGATAGAGGTAATTGATGATTGCTTCCTCAACAAAGTTGCATCAAGGTAATGAATTTCTCTAAAAGATTTTAGGGTTGATGGATTTCTTTTTTAGATACAAGTGACTGCAGTTTTTATCTGGTGACAGTACCAGTCTCCAAAGTACAAAGTCAACCAACATCTGGATGCCAAGTTTTTCTACGATAACAGATTTCTGCATTAGTTTCATTCTCATTGCACAGTAAAACATTCTGTTAGAACTGAAAGGTACCAGTGCAGGAGAAATTACTTGAACTGCCTAGAAAATGAACAATTCCCTGCAATATCTAAAGTAAACAGTAATCACTTACATTTGACTGCACTCTACATATTTGCTGAAGTGAAGAATAAAATCTCCTAGGTCTTCTGACTTTTCCCATTTGTGAATTTCTTTATCACAGAATGGGTTGTTGCCCTTTATTCCTGAATTTACAGGTAAGAAACCCAGATCCTGGGCTGCAGCCAAGAAGTGCTCAAGGCAGCTTAAATCTTCCTTGTGTTCCCCTCATCGTGGGATTGTCCAAGTATTGGTCCAGCTCCTGATGAAAATCTGAGCAGTTTTGGGGGAGTTTTAAATTTATTTTGGCTGCCAGTGGTCGCTCATTGGTTCTACTGTCAATGAAAGTACAGAAATGTAGAAATCTGGGGATCACTGGGATACAAGGCACCCAGTTATATGCCTGTTCTCCCTTGGTCATGGTCCTTAAACTGCAGTCAGGAGTGGGTCACCCTCCAGGGGCTGGATCTGCCTGTGCTGATGCATAGTTGCTGTAACACAGGCAGGAGTTCGGGTGGAGTTCTTGGAGCAATACCTCCACACTTTGGTTAGACGCATTGCTCCATTTCCCCTTAATCTTCACTTATCCTTATTTTGAGTGCTCTGAAATGTATACTCAATAAGAGGATGTTACTGGAAAAAAAGAATCTTAGGCTGTCTTCCCAAAAGAGATTACAGTCTAGCTAATCTACTTCCAAAACTGCAGCTGAATGTAGGTTAGCAGCAGTTTGGGAGGCATTTTTGTGTCTTTGCTATTGGTCCTCCCACATAATCTCAGTACATAACCCAGGGTTATATGCAGAATCCTCTGTGACCATGATGCGGAAATCCAGTTTCCTGACAGAATAAATGGAACTTCTGGTACAAAAGGTCACAGCATTACAATCTCATGTAGGGATCAGGAACTCTTAGGGGAAACCCTGCCAAACAGATGTAATTAGGGAACAGGATCCCAACAACCTTTGACTCACTATGCTACTATGATGTTATAACAATGATGGTGTTTTTGTATTGTCTTTCATCCATAAGGGATTGCCAGGTCCTCTACAGACAATATGTACAGGATGCATAAATCACTTGATGGAACCACCTCTGGGGGTGAAGGATGGTATTTAACAGAGGCAGTGTGAACAGAACACAAGAATAGGACTCAGCAGACCTGGGTGGTGGTTGTTGGTTGGGTGTTTTTTTTGCCTGACTCTGCTAATGACAAATGGCAAGTCACATTGCCTCTGTTTCTCCTAGCACTCTTTGTATTGCCTGTTTAGATGCTAAGCTCTTTGAGGCAGGGGCTGTTTCTTACTGTGTTTATATGGCACATAGCACAATGGGGCTTCGCTCTTTATTGGGTCCTTTAATACTGTATTACTGCTACTAATAGTAGCAGCAGTGTCTGGGAATATTGCACACCATATTAGAATAGGAAATGAATACAATGCTATCCAAATAAAACGACATCCCTTTCTATTCGGTTAACAAAATTTTAGAATAAGAGAAAATATTTATTGTGGGAAACATAATCAAAGCAGGAGTGTTACCTGGAGAGATTATAACTACATCATTGGAGTTTGGCCAGGACAGAGATGGATACTCCTCTACTTATGAAAAAATTCTATGGTATCTTTAATGATCAAAGTAGGACTTTATTTTCTGTCTCATCCAGTAGCACAGTGTACCTGGCCACCACGATGGGGCATTGTCGATACTGACAGTTCTATTTATTGAATTACTCACATCACATCTTGCAACATCTTCTCATCTAGTTACTGAGCAGGCTTTCTTCTGCTTAGCTTATATGATTTTGATAAGATTGTAGTCCCAGGCATTGTCCTCAAGAGAGATGTGGGAAGATTTGGACCCTGCATTAAGAAATGGACAAAGTGTGACAAAAAGAAAACAAAGAAAATAACCACTATAGACACTGCCTGCCAACACTCCGGTGGAGAAAACAGTTATAGTTGCAAGGACAGAGGAATATAGCTCTGAGGGGGAGGAAAAAATGTCACAGATGGTACGATCAACAAAGTGTCATATTTTGGCAGGTTAATAT
Organism: Mauremys mutica; assembly: GCF_020497125.1. Classification (NCBI taxonomy): domain Eukaryota; kingdom Metazoa; phylum Chordata; order Testudines; family Geoemydidae; genus Mauremys; species Mauremys mutica. The sequence continues at coordinate 62,613,131 of NC_059073.1, read as the reverse complement.
ACAAGCGTAGCCTTTTCCCCCTTGAAATAGAAATGGATTTCCAAGGGTAGAGAACTCTCATTCTACCACAAAAATGCCAACTTTTCTCTGAAACAAACCTCCAAAGATTTTTGCCTTAGACAAATTCACAGCTGCATGGTATTTCTTTGCTAAATAAGGGCATGCAGCAGAGAAATGGTTATTGATTGAATCTTTTTCTTGCATATTTGTGCCTAAATAAAAAAGGTTTGTTAAAAAGTGGAAAGTATGTTTCAGTCCACCTATTTCTCCCCCAAATGAGCAGTTAAGGAGTTACCTAGTTCCTATTATATTGTCCCACCGTTATTTTTAACCAGTCATTACCATGTCACCTGACTTACACTACTCATCAAGGTGAAGTTTGCATCCCTAAAATATACACAAAGATCAAAATAAACTACAGTATGCAGTATGTTTAGGGGCAAAATTAAAGTTTTGTTTTTTGTGTGAGATGGGGTGATTGATCCACTAGTCAATGGAGGTATACCCGTGATTAATTTTACCTTTATTTGCTTAACTGAGGATAAATAAGGTCCTCCTGCATTCAATAGCAGGTTTGTCTGACTTGTTTGTATACAAAGAAGTGCATTCCATAAGAGATCATCTTTTTGCTATTTTCACAACAAACATTTTGCTGCTGGAAATTGCCTCGAGCTGATTTACTGATGTGCCCAAATCTTTTCACCCTATGTTCTCCAGGTTAACTAGATTTATTGTGCACAGTCTTGTGTATGGGCAATAGATGCCTTTATCAGTGCAATGCAGTGTAAATAACCATAAAACATGGAAAGGTAATCCCCCCTTACCACTAAACTAGTTCAGAAATATATGTGAAAACCTAAATTTTCATATATAGATACCCAGTCTCCGCATATTACTTAAGTGACTGAGAAATGTATTCTGAAAGGGTAAAGGAAAGTGGTAGCTGTTTTCAATGCTGCAGTTATGTATATGATCTCTTTTTCCATGACACGGGTTTACTTTGAATAGTCCATTGTACCACAAGCATTGAGCCTTTGAAGCTTTCCTATATAGATCAGCCATTAAACATTATGGCAGCCAGAGGTTTGACTGGTCCAGGGACTTCAGAGAACTTTCTTTATTTGCTTTAGGGCCACATTGTTGGTCAGCTGAAAGGAACATTCATTGCTAGTGCTTTCTTAAAAATATTAAGCTTTCTATGGTGAACCAATTCATTGAGTAAAATATGAAATTTAAAACATCTAAATAGTCCAGTGATCTGTGTTCATGAATTTACCTAGTGGTGGGCTCCTTCAGTATGTCAGCAGGGGAAATCAATACAGCTATATCTTTTTTTTTTTCCTAGGAGCATGCAGGACTTGATGCTTATTACTCCTTATATTTGACTCACTGACATGCATCTACATAATTTGTATTTGATGCTTTCAATTTAAATAGTGTGGGAATCTTTCATTGCTTTTTCTGCACAGATTCTTGTAAATTGTATCCATACTGGTCTAAATGGAATGCATTATTTTCTTTTGAAATGGTAGCAAAGTCCAGACCTTGTTCTCCTACACTGACATTCTATAAAGTTGCGATGACAAGGGAGCAAAACTGTGCCAGTGACATGGTTTTCATGCCACAACATTCCCCTCCTGTCTTTGTGTCTCCAGTGAAGTGACTCTAAATCCAGAAGTAGAACAGGTTTTCTACTGTACTGTGTCAAAAAGTGTAATCTGATAGCTAAGTAATGATAATACCATATGCCAACTACACCATTTAAAATAATGCACTTCTGTTACACTGTTGGCACGCTTATGGCCCTCTTTAAAGTATATTATGGGTCTGATTTTAGTCATGTAATAATTTGAACTTGTATAATTGCCCAAAAATATCCTCTTCCCCTTGAGACATCATTCAGGTGTCTGAAGCCCTGTAAATCCTTTTTTTAATGACAAGGAAGTACAGAGGTTTACTTTTACCCTGACTTTCAGGATTTCTTCATAACAAACAGATTTTCATGAACAGAAATGTTAAGATTAGTAGGTGTATAGTACAGTAGCATTGATCTACTGTATGGTTATGGATACACTATTTGCTTAAAAAAACCCAACCAACCCCCGCTCCCCCCCCCCAAATAAGCATAGGCGGCTGGTGGCAATATTCTTTGTGGGGGAGGTTGAGTAAAACTGTCAGATCCCACTCTATGATGCGCGTGGGTTGCTGCTTCTATCCTGGCCCAGTGTGGAGGAGAGGCCGGTGGACTGGGGTCGGGGGGGAGTGTTGGAGAGCCAGCCCACCCTGCACTCCCCCTGTAGTGACATCTCCTGTCCTGCCGGGCTGGGCCCAGCTGCTGGCAGATTTTCTGTGGCAGGCTCTTCTGAATGAGGGGGGAGTCTAGACATCTGACCACCCCAAGAAGAGTATGTGTGGTGCCTTTGTCTGGCTGCCTTCTTCATAGCCTCTTTTCCCTCTATCTCACTCACTACCCCCCTCACTGGCACCAAGCCCAGCTCCGTCTGCAGGCACTGGGACGGATGGACGCACCACTGCCACACCAGGGAGAGGGCTGACAGTGGGTGCTGACCACACTCGGAATGGATTCAGCCCACAGCACCATGCCAGGCCCTTGCAGACACCTTGTTGCCAACTGATGGGCTCCAGGGACCCTCCCACTCCTCCTGCTGCTGGGCAGCTAGGCAGCTCCGTGGCAGAACCAGGGCCAGCTTGCCAGAGGTGGAGCTTCGCCTGTTGAGCTAGGCTGTGTATGGTTGTGGGGTGGCTCAGATTTGGGGAGGTTAAGCCTCCTCTAGTCCTCCCTCCCTCCTATGAAAACAAGGCAATACTAATCCAAATGAGCAAAGTGTTTTTTTTCCTTTTTCTTTGCTTTTTTTTTAAGTCTTGAACATACATATGCTACAAGGAAGCACACACACAGTAACATTCCAGTTAGAAATATGGAACATTAAGTATTTAATTGTTACTGAGGAGGACTGTACTTCAGGGCACTGGAGATTGCGTAGATACAATTTCACCTTTGTTATCAGTTTAAAATAGCAGCCAGGTTGGTAGTGACTGGAAGTTCTTAGAATTCGATGGTTGTGTGGCTTGTGTGAAATAAGCTGGTGGTCTCCATCTGATTCCTGGCCTTATTGAAGCCAGTGGAAGATACCTACCTCACTGGTCACTACCACAAATTGCTCCCTTTTTGGGGGCAGTTTCTGCAGAAAAATCAAGGATTTAATGCACACAAAGATCAAGATGGTGGTTCATTATTAATATTGTTTAATGTAAATATTACAGTACTGCTTAGAGGCTCAGTTATCCTAGGTGGTGTACAAGCACAGAGGTAGGCATGGTCTCTTCTCCAGATATCTTACAATCCAGAAAGAGAAGTGTAGAAGTGACTGACATGTCTGTTGTTGGGTACAGCTATTCACTCCATTTCCCCATGGTAATTCGGTAGTTTAGTCCTTCAGCTAAACCAAAGAAACTTCTCCCATTCTGAGGTAAACAAGTCCAAAGAAAGTCTCAAGAACCTTCACTCATTGGTTCAGTGTCTTCCCTGCACTTGGCTTGGGGTTTCACAAGAGTCTTTTAACATTCGGCTTCTTCCATGGTCCTTTCGACACCCACATCTAGCTGCTGCTTTCACCCTTTTCCCCCACTCGTGTTTTCTAGCCCAAAACACCACCCCTTTTTCAGTATACATTCCCCGGCTCTTTGGCCTTCATCTAGGCCTTTTCCTAGAAACTCTCTTTAATATCTCTGCCTGCTTTCTCAGCCCAACCTACAGTTCTCCTGGGCTGAACAGGACACAGAGCCAGAGTTGCACTGAAAGCACGAGCTTGCCCCAACATATAAAGGATGGTGAAGAATTTTTATATATAATTTAAATTATCCTCTGCCCCTAAAGCTCCAGTTTAGAGCTGAGGCATTTTGTTTGAGCAAAAAATAGATTTTTTGTTTCTATTTTTAAATATATGAGAGGTGCACAGGTACTATGATGATGGGAGACTTAATAAATACGTAGATAGAGGTGTCACTTTTGTTGTTTGTGATAGATTTTTGTGAAGAAACAGACAAAAGTACAAAAAGGAAAATGTCTTACAGCTTGGATATATACCATACCCTTCATGTGATCTTCAATAGTTATGCAATTTTACAACTTGTCAAAGCTGCACAAATACAAATAAATACAACAGATATAACATATTAGGGTGAGCGTTACAGTAATGAAATAGTACATGAATAGTGAGAAGGGGTGTGTGTGGGGGGGGGGAAAAGGAATGTTAAGTAGAATGGAGGTCTGCCATTCTTTGAAAAGTCTCAGCTTTTTTCCACTAAATCCAAATGTACCTAAAATGGAGTCAAATTATCTTTGACTTTATATAACGGACCTCTATAGCAGTAAGCTATTCTTTCTTTGGCTGCTAACTTAGACAGGCCTGAATACCACTACTCTGTTCTTGGCATAAGCCCACTCTTTGTAAAATCATGAGCTTGGGGAATATTGCAGCCCTCAAGAGCCAAAGTCTTTGTGGTGGAGTTAAACACAGCTTTGATGGTAAATAATTTTCAGCAGAGGCTTAGTTGCTGAAATCAAGCAATGTTTAAACTCATGTCCACCTCTTTCCATAGCTGCCTGACCGTTAGATGGTTCCATAGTACATGCATCAAGGTCGCTCTTTCTTTATTACAATGCCAACAAATGTCAGAGTAAGGCCTTTATCTTGTGCAACCTCTGCGCTGTCCAGTACATTTGAAATAAACTCTTTTGTTGCATCAAGCATAGCCTGAGATCCACAGAGGCATTATTAACACTAGAATATTCTCTACCATTGGGATTCCTGTAAGCACTATGACAAATCTCCTTCTCACACATTCACAACACTCCAGACTAATGAAGTTCTTCATTAGCAAAGCAAACATAGGGGATATGAACCTGGAGAATTTATGAAGTTCCCCATAGTTCTGGGCATCATATGGGTTTGTCACAGATCCTAGCTGAATACCACCTCATATCTACTCACAAGGCTGCTGGGGAGGGAATCCAAGCCTTTGGAACCCTGGGTGTTTTAAGCCTCTGGGACCTGAACTGAGTCCAGCCATTCATAGATTCTAGGAATAGAAGGGACCTTGAGAGGTCATCGAGTCCAGTCCCCTGCCCTCATGGCAGGACCAAATACTGTCTAGACCATCCCGGATAGACATTTATCTAACCTACTCTTAAATATCTCCAGAGATGGAGATTCCACAACCTCCTTAGGCAATTTATTCCAGTGTTTAACCACCCTGACAGTTAGGAACTTTTTCCTAATGTCCAACCTAAACTTCCCTTGCTGCTGTTTAAGCCCATTGCTTCTTGTTCTATCCTTAGAGGCTAGGGTGAACAAGTTTTCTCCCTCCTCCTTATGACACCCTTTTAGATACCTGAAAACTGCTATCATGTCCCCTCTCAGTCTTCTCTTTTCCAAACTAAACAAACCCAATTCTTTCAGCCTTCCTTCATAGGACATGTTCTCAAGACCTTTAATCATTCTTGTTGCTCTTCTCTGGACCCTCTCCAATTTCTCCACATCTTTCTTGAAATGCAGTGCCCACAACTGGACACAATACTCCTGTTGAGGCCTAACCAGTGCAGAGTAGAGCGGAGGAATGACTTTTTGTGTCTTGCTCACAACACACCTGTTAATGCATCCCAGAATCATGTTTGCTTTTTTTGTAACAGCATCACACTGTTGACTCATTTAGCTTGTGGTCCACTATAACCCCTAGATCCCTTTCTGCTGTACTCCTTCCTAGACAGTCTCTTCCCATTCTGTATGTGTGAAACTGATTGTTCCTTCCTAAGTGGAGTATTTTGCATTTGTCTTTGTTAAACTTCACCCTGTTTACCTCAGACCATTTCTCCAATTTGTCCAGATCATTTTGAATTATGACCTTATCCTCCAAAGCAGTTGCAATCCCTCCCAATTTGGTATCATCTGCAAACTTAATAAGCATACTTTCTATGCCAACATCTAAGTCGTTGATGAAGATACTGAACAGAGCTGGTCCCAAAACAGACCCCTGCGGAACCCCACTTGTTATACCTTTCCAGCATGATTGGGAACCATTAATAACTACTCTGAGTATGGTTATCCAGCCAGTTATGCACCCACCGTATAGTAGCCCCATCTAAGGTGTATTTGCCTAGTTTATTGATAAGAATATCATGCGAGACCGTATCAAATGCCTTACTAAAGTCTAGGTATACCACTTCCACCGCTTCTCCCTTATCCACAAGACTTGTTATCCTATCAAAGAAAGCTATCAGATTTGTTGGACATGATTAGTTCTTTACAAATCCATGCTAGCTATTCCCTATCACCAGGGGCGGCTCTAGGCATTTTGCCGCCCCAAGCACAGCAGGCAGGCTGCCTTCAGCGGCTTGCCTGCAGGAGGTCCCCGGTCCCGCAAATTCGGTGGCAGACTGCGGGAGGTCCGCCGAAGCCGCGGGACCAGCGGACCCTTCGCAGGCATGCCGCCGAAGGTGACCTGCCTGCTGCCCTCGCGGTGACTGGCAGAGCGCCCCCCACGGCTTGCCGCCCCAAGTGTTTGCAGATGATTTCCTTAATTACTTGCTCTATTATCTTCCCTGGCACGGAAGTTAAACTAACTGGTCTGTAGTTTCCTGGGTTGTTTTTATTTCCCTTTTTATAGATGGGCACTATATTTGCCCTTTTCCAGACTTCTGGAATCTCCCCTGTCTCCCGTGATTTTCCAAAGATAATAGCTAGAGGCTCAGATACCTCCTCTATTAGCTCCTTGAGTATTCTAGGATGCATTTCATCAGGCCCTGGTGACTTGCAGGCATCTAACTTTTCTAAGTGATTTTTAACTTGTTTGTTTTTTTATTTTATCTCCTAAACCTACCCCCTTCCCTTTAGCATTCACTATGTTAGGCATTCCTTCAGACTTCTTGGTGAAGACCGAAACAAAGAAGTCATTAAGCATCTCTGCCATTTCCAAGTTTCCTGTTACTGTTTCTCCCTCCTCACTGAGCAGTGGACCTACCCTGTCCTTGGTCTTCCGCTTGCTTCTAATGTATTGATAAAGTCTTCTTGTTTCCCTTTATCCCTGTAGCTAGTTTGAGCTCATTTTGTGTCTTTGCCTTTCTAATCTTGCCCCTGCATTCCTGTGTTGTTTGCCTATATTCATCCTTTGTAATCTGTCCTAGTTTCCATTTTTTATATGACTCCTTTTTATTTTTTAGATCATGCAAGATCTCGTGGTTAAGCCAAGATGGTCTTTTGCCACATTTTCTCTTTCCTACCCAGCGGAATTGCTTGCTTTTGGGCCCTTAGTAGTGTCCCTTTGAAAAACTTTCAACTCTCCTCAGTTGTTTTTCTCCTCAGTTTTGATTCCCATGGGACCTTACCTGTCAGCTCTCTGAGCTTACCAAAATCTGCCTTACTGAAATCCATTGTCTCTATTCTGCTGTACTCCCTTCTACCCTTCCTTAGAATTGCAAACTCTATGATTTCATGCAGGGGCGGCTCTAGGAATCCTGCCGTCCCAAGCAGGGTGGTGCGCCGCGGGGTGTGCTCTGGCGGTCGCCGGTCCCGCGGCTCCGGGGGACCTCTTGCAGACGTGCCTGCGGAGGTTCCACTGGTCCCGCGGCTCCGGTGGAGCATCCGCTGGCATGCCTGTGGGAGGTCCACCCAAGCAATGGTACCAGCAGACCCTCCACAGTCATGCCTGCGGGAGGTCCACTGGTCCCGCAGCTCCGGTGGACCTCCCGCAGGCATGACTGCCATGACTTCCCCCCAGTAGCTTTTTCAACCTTCTGAAATAAAAAGTTGTCTGCAATGCAGTCCAAGAATTTATTGGATGGTCTGTGCCCCGCGGTGTTATTTTCCCAACATATATCTGGATAGTTGAAGTCCCCCATCGCCACCAAATCTTGGGCTTTGGATGATTTTGTTAGTTGTTTAAAAAAAGCCTCATCCACCTCTTCCACCTGGTTAGGTGGCCTGTAGTAGACCCCTAGCATGACATCACCCTTGTTTTTTACCCCTTTTAGCCTAACCCAGAGACTCTCAACACTTCCGTCTCCTATGTCCAAGTGTGTACATTTTTAATATATAAGGCAACACCCCCTCCCCTTTTCCCCCTGTCTATCCTTTCTGAGCAAGCTGTACCCATCCACACCAACATTCCAATCATGCGTATTATCCCACCAAGCTTCAGTGATGCCAACAATGTCATAGTTGTATTTATTTATTAGCACTTCCAGTTCTTCCTGCTTATTACCCATACTTCTCGCATTTGTATATAGGCATCTAAGATACCAATTTGATCTTGCATCCTAGTTTTGCCCTGACCCTCCTTTCTCTCTGCCATTATGGCCCATGCTCCCTCCTATTTCTGACCCATCTCCCAGGTCTCCATGTTCCCCACTTACCTGTAGGCTTTGCTCACCTGTCCCTGTCGAACCTAGTTTAAAGCCCTCCTCACTAGGTTACCAGTCTGTGTCGAAATAGGGTCTTTCCCCTCCTCGAAAGGTGAATGCCATCTCTGCCTAGCAGTCCTTCCTCGAATAGCATCCCGTGGCTGAGGAAGCCAAAGTCCTCCTGGCGACACCATCTTTGCAGCCAGGCATTCACTTCCACAATGCACCTGTCTCTGCCCAGGCCCCTACCTTTGACAGGAAGGATGGAAGAGAATACCACCTGCGCTCCAAACTCCTTCACCCGTACTCCCAGAGCCCAGTAGTCACTCTTGATCTGCTCAGTGTCACACCTCGCAGTATCATTTGTGCCCACATGGATGAGTAGCATGGGGTAGTAGTCAGAGGGCTGGATAATCCTCGACAATGCCTCCGTAACATCTCAGATATGGACCCCCGGCAGGCAGCATACCTCCCGAGATGAAATGTCAGGGCGACAGATGGGCGCCTCTGTCCCCCTCAGAAGAGAGTCTCCGACCACCACTACTCTACGTTTCCTATTCACGGTGGTGGCAGCAGACCTCCCAGCCTTAGGGGTACGAAGCTTCTCCTCCTCTGCTGTAGGGGGTGATTCCTTCTCTCCTGTATCAAAAAAAGCATAACAGTTACCTATTACCACGGCAGGAGAGTTCAGGGCAGGGGTGGTGCACTTCCTGCTGCCAAAAGTAACCAGCTGTCAGTGTCCACCCTGAGCTATCTCCTCCTCCACCAGTGGTGTGTCAGCAGTCCTGTGTACTGGGACAGCTACCTCAGCTGTCTCCACATGGACACTGTCCAGGAATTGCTTGTGGATTTGGATGCTCCTCAACCTAGCCACCTCCTCCTGTAGCCCCCTGCCCCGCCCCACTGCCTGAGAGATTTCACCAGCAGGCACCTTTCACATTGGATGGTCCCCCCAGCCTGGATGTCAGTAAGTGGGAATTGCAAATCACAGTCTCTGCAAAACCACACCAGGATCTGGGTAGAAGCATCCATGCTCAGGCGTTCTGTCTGGCTACAGGCGCAGGTGGAGGAGACAGAAGCAGTGCTGGCACAGGTGTAGGCCTCCCTCTGTCAAACTCCCTCTTAAACTCCCCTGCCTGCAGCCCCCTGGTTGCTCTGGCTCTGGCTTTTAAAGCCTGCTTGCCTAGGTCAGTCCCACCCCCTCGTGAGTCACACTGGGGAAGGCCAATCAAAGGCAATCAAGGGAACAAGGTCCCAACTGCCACAGTAGCTGTAACTGAAATTGAAGTCACCTGAAATCAGAATTAAAATTCAAACAGTCAAGCAAACTCACTCACACCAACAGCCAGTACTCTCACTCTCACCTGGTAGCCCGTTCGGCAGTGGGATCTCTTGCTCTCCCTCTCAAACTCCCCTGTCCGCTTCGCTCCCTGGTCTGCTTTGCTCCTCTGGTCACTCTGCCCCAGTTGAGGTCCCTATGCACACTCTCAGGGGTGCAGACCCTTTGTTTAGCAGCCCGTCCTGAGGAATAGAACCTGCTGTCCAGCTACCTAGCCCTACAGCACAGTGCTGACTCTTAAACCTCCAGTACTTAAACACACCCTCTCCCAGAACTCCACTTCAAGGTGTGAGCCTTCTGGTTTACAATTTACCTGTTTCTGAAGGCATGTGATAATTGTGAAGCAGATAACACACTTGAACATTTTGCACCAAAGTCTAACACAATTGCTCTTTATTCACTCAAATTAAGCACAGCAGAGTACAGATCATACAGAACACAACGAACATCCTAACCACAATACCCCTTTGTAGTTCACTCTTTCTTAGGGAGTCTAGGAGGATCATCTGGGCTCAAGAAAGCAGGCAGAGCCCCAGGTCTCATGCAGGTCTCTACATGCTGAGATGCTTTTCTCTTCTCTTGAGCTGGAGACAAAATGTCCAAAAACACCTGATAGATCAGCTCCTCTGTTTTTTATAACATTTAGCCTTTTATTCCTATTCTATAGAGATTCTTAAACCACTGTACTATCTGAGCATTCCAGTAGTGCATTAAGCAATGTGACTACACATCTATCACGATGGTTCTTTTATCCTCTCCCCAGAGGGAGCAGCTTGTACAGTGGAGTATCTTGTTTTGGTAGGTTTTTTTTATGTATAAATATCCCTGTTGCTATGTGTGTGCTAGAGAAGGCAACGTCAAATGTGCCTTGTACTTGGAGTGGAAAGTGGTAAGTTTGTGATGGTTATCTGTCATGTGATATCCTGCTCAGCCTTCCCACGTGACCAGAAACCCCTGCCAGGTGACTTCATTGCCAGAACAAACTCTCCCCTGTTGAACCAGTTCTCCTGATTGGGAGTCAGTCTATTGTTTAGAGCTGTTCCCTTTCAGTGGAAAAACTCTAAAACTCTTAACATCAATGACTCTTTTTTTGTTGTTCCTTTGCCACCAGTCTTTGGCATTTCAGCCCACCATGGAGGCAAACTGACAATAGAATAGGCAAATGGCTGCACATTCAAATTGAAGTTTGCAGCTTGATAAAGATACATACACAGGGTCATTCATGATGCATCAGTTTTCTATTAACATTTCAAAATAATTTCATATCAACCAGAATTCATAAGTTTGTACAGATTCCCAAATTGTCACAGGGACAAATTGATGTTAGTAAGTATCTTAGTTGTACGTACTGCAACTCTATTGAGGGTGACAGGTCATTGCACTGCTTTAGTGTTAGAAAAGGGACAAAGCCTTCATCACTGACTAGCTGGGAGATGCATGTGATGGCCCTGCTCAGCCACTTTTTCCAAATTTAAGGTTTGTTCCCAATTTGCAAGTCTGTGTTACCCCAAATGAATGCTTCTGGATCAGGATGAAGTTGGTATCTCGTAACTAGGATAGCCCACACCCTATGCACAGCTACCATTGTAGGTACCTTATCAGAACATAAGAACAGCCATACTGGGTCAGACCAAAGGTCCATCTAGCCCAGTATCCTGTCTTCTGACAGTGGCCAATGCCAGGTGCCCCAGAGGGAATGAACAGAACAGGTAATCATCAAGTGATCCACTCCCTGCTTCTCATTCCCAGCTTCTGGCAAACAGAGGCTAGGGACACCATCCCTGTCCATCCTGGCTAATAGCCATTGATGGATCTATCCTCCATCAGACAAAAAAAGGAGCTGAGAAGACTCACAGATAGAATCAGGTGCATTAATATATGTACAGTTTCTACCCAGGTGGGTAAAAAGGCATGCTGAAACCAGTTTGACATCTGTGACATGATAAAAGCATAATGGTAATTTTGTAGGTCTGGGAGCCTAACAACCCACCTCCCTTGTCCACAGAGAATTGATGTATTTTTAATGATAGTTGTGGGCATTGACCAAGGCCCCAAAAGAAGACTATATTAATGCTATTCAATTTTAAAAAATAAGATGGAGGGATATATACATGTATACAGATATACACCTCTACCTCGATATAACGTGACCCAATATAACACGAATTCGGATATAACGCAGTAAAGCAGTGCTCCAGGGGGGCGAGTCTGCGCACTCCGGTGGATCAAAGCAAGTTCGATATAACACGGTAAGATTTTTTGGTTCCCAAGGACAGCGTTGTATCAAGGTAGAGGTGTATACAGGAACTAGGCAGGATATATATTTTTATTATGTAAATCCTTCCCCAAACTCAGGGAGAGAGCATGCCATCTAGTTGTATCACTAACTATTTGAGAGAGCACAGAATCTGAATTTATCTTCACTAGTTTAATATTTCTCTGTACTTTTATATCAAAGGTACTTAATGATATCACATTGCCTGTGGGAATTCCATTGAGATAGAGCCCTACTACATGACAACTCGGAGATTTCTAATATTTATGATTTTTTCCCCCCTGTTTATTTTGGAGCCAGATATAGATCTAGTTTTTGAGTTAGTGACAAGCATGCTGGAATGTTTCTGTCTTGGATATATACAAAAGGGCATTGTCTGCATATAACATCAATTTATGCTTCATGGTATTGATTTGTATGCCTTGGATATCTGAATAAGCCTGTATAGCTATTGACAGAGTTTCCAGAGCCAAATAAAAAAGTAATGGAGAAAATGGCCATCCTTGCTTCCCCTGAAGAAGTTGGCCATATTGTTGGTTATGATGTGAGAAATTGGTCTAGAATATAGCCGTTGGATCCAGGAAGTAAATATGTATTTTTACCCTACAAAAATCTGTGTTTGGATCCATATCTCCAGCCCACCCTATCAAAAATCTTTTCTGTGTCTAAGGCTAGTTTGACTTGGGATTTGGGGTCATCATATTCACTGCCATAATTTTTTATAACCTATGGATATTATCAAAGCCATGATGGTCTCTGACAAACCTGATGTGATCTGGACATATGATGGAGCCCCAAACAATCTCTATTCTCCTTGACAGAATTTTTGCCAATATTCTTAACATAATTAAGTGAAATTGGCCTCTAACTGGAATTCCTGGCTGAGGAATGATGAATATTAGGGCTTCCCTCTGTGTAGGGGGAAGCGTGCCCTTCAGCAATGACTCATTAAACAATTAAAACATGTCACACAGGAGTTCAAGAAAGTATTTATAAAATTCAGCAGGGAAGCCATCTGTTCCAGGGGATTTCCCCACTTTCATATTCTTCATCATTTCAGTTAACTAATCCTCTGTTAGAGGAGTATCAAGGCTTCATGCTGGGCTGCAGTAATTTGCTGTAATGCCAGATCATTGAAAAATTGATGTAAAGCATCTGTGGAGTGGTTTGTGTTCAGTTTGTAGAAACCTCTGTAAAATTTGAAGAGCTCTTTATTGATATCTTTCAGTGATGTAAATAATTTACCATGTTTATCACAGATGGCTGCAATTCTGCTTGCAGAGGCCTTTTGTCTTAGGCCTTGTCTACACTACAAGACTATTTCGAATCTACTTAAGTCGAATTTGTGGATTCGACCTTATGAAGTCGAATTTGTGTATCCACAGTAAATACACTAATTCGAATTTCTGAGTCCACAGTAACGGGGCTGGCATCGACTTTGGAAGCGGTGCACTGTGGGAAGCTATCCCACAGTTCCCGCAGTCCCCGCTGCCCATTGGAATGCTGGGTAGAGCCCCCAATGCCTCCTGGGGGAAAAATGTTTCGAGGGTGCTTTTGGGTAACTGTTGTCATTGAACCGTCAATCACACCCTCCCTCCCTGAAAGCTCCGGCGGGAAATCTGTTCGCGCCCTTCTCTTGTCAGTTACAGAGCGTACGCCACAGCACTGCGAGCATGGAGCCCGCTGCGATCATCGCTGCACTTATGGCCGTTGTCAACTCCTCGCACCTTATCATCCACCTCTTCCACAGTCAGCTGCTGAGAAATCGGGCGAGGAGGCTCCGGCAGCGCGGTGAGGACAGGAATTCACAGAGTGGCGCAGACCTCTCACAAAGCAGGGTACGCCGCGCCGTGGAGATCATGGTGGCAATGGGTCAAGTTCATGGTGTGGAACGGCAATTCTGGGCCCGGGAAACAAGCATGGACTGGTGGGACCGCATAGTGCTGCAGGTCTGGGATGAATCACAGTGGCTGCGAAACTTCAGGATGCGTAAGGGCACTTTCCTTGAACTCTGTGACTTGCTGTCCCCTGCCCTGAAGCGCCAGGACACCCGGATGCGAGCAGCCCTGAGTGTGCAGAAGCGAGTGGCCATAGCCCTCTGGAAACTTGCAACACCAGACAGCTACCGGTCAGTAGCGAACCACTTTGGCGTGGGCAAATCTACCGTTGGGGTTGCTGTGATTGAAGTAGCCCACGCAATCGTTGAGCAACTTCTCTCAAAGGTAGTGACTCTCGGAAATGTCCAGGACATCATAGATGGCTTCGCCGCGATGGGTTTCCCAAACTGCGGTGGTGCTATAGATGGGACTCACATCCCTATCCTGGCACCAGCCCACCAGGCCAGCGAGTACATTAACCGAAAGGGCTACTTTTCAATGGTGCTGCAAGCACTGGTAGACCATAGGGGACGTTTTACCAACATCTTCATTGGGTGGGCGGGCAAGGTTCATGACGCGCGTGTGTTCAGGAACTCTGGTCTGTTTAAACGCCTCCAGGCAGGTACTTTCTTCCCGGACCACAAAATAACGGTTGGGGATGTGCAGATGCCTACAGTGATCCTCGGGGACCCAGCCTACCCGCTAATGCCCTGGCTCATGAAGCCCTATACAGGCGCCTTGGACAGAGAGAAGGAACTCTTCAACTACCGGCTGAGCAAGTGCAGAATGGTGGTGGAGTGTGCTTTCGGACGTCTCAAGGGGAGAGGGCGGAGCTTACTGACTCGCTCGGACATCAGCGAAAAGAATATCCCCGTAGTTATTGCTGCTTGCTGTGTGCTACACAATCTCTGTGAGAGCAAGGGCGAGACCTTTTTGTCCGGATGGGAGGTTGAGGCAAATCGCCTGGCTGCAGTTTATGCTCAGCCAGACACCCGTGCCGAGAGAATATCCCAGCGGGAAGCGCTGTGTATCCGGGAAGCTTTTGAAAGCAAGTTTCCTCGGAGAGCAGGGTAACCTATGATTCTCCACTTGCTTTCAAGAGAAACTGACCCTGGGCCTGTGTCTGTATGTGTCGATTTCGATCTGCGGTTACATACCCCGTTCTCCCACTTCCAAAGCACGTTTTAAAGCAAATTAATTGTTACGCTCATTATTAATAAATCTTTGTTTTACTTTGCATTTCTGTTCAGGTGTTGAAACATGGACGCATACTGTGCTGGGCACGGTGTGCACTGATGTACAGACCGCTTGTTCCATAGAGGAATGACATCCTCCTGCTCCTACATAGGTCTCTGGGGTGGGGGACAGATGCAAGTGGTTGTGCATGAAGGGGAGGGATTGCAGGAAGGGGTGGGTTTGCAGGAAGGGGCGAGTGGTGCCTTCTTTGGATAGGGGTTTGGATGACGGCAGTGGGCTGCGGGTTTGGGCGTAGGAAGGGGTGAGGGGTGTGGGGGAAGGGTGAGTATCTGTCCATGGATGAGGGCTCTTGTTGGGGCTCAGGGCAGTGGAGAGGCTCGTTGCTACGGTGGAAGTGCCTTAACATTAAGGGGGTGGCAGGCGCTAGGACCCTGGACAAGCATACACATCACAGAATGACCCGGGGCAGCATACACCACACAGAGTGACCCTGGTGCCTACTGACTGCAGTGTGTGTGTGCCCTGCAGTTGATCATGCCCCCAAGTCTGTACCCTGGTAATGTAGGCTATACCGTGCAATTATAAATCCCCTCCCCCCCATACACAAAAAAATCCTCTGACACGAAAGACGTGACCGAAACAGTGAATAACAGCAAACAGCTTTTAATAATCTAATACACAGTGGGGGGATGAAACTTGGATTTGGGACTGGGTGAGCCTGTAAGGGAAGCACTTCTACAAATTTATAGCGTGAGAGGTGTGTGGTACATTAGCGCTATGCAGTGGTGCAGTGACAGTTCTCACGGCCCCTACCGCCCCTCCGTCTTGTACTTTTGGGTGAGGGGGGGGCAGGACTTCTTGGCGGGGGAGGGCGGTTGCAGATACACTGCAGGGGGGCTCTGTCCTCCTGCCTGCGGTCCTGCAGAACATCAACAAGCCTCTGCGAGGGGGATGCCGGGGCAGTCCGGGAAAGACCTGAAGCTGTGTGATGGGAAAAGTAACTGATTTCCTTGAACAGATACATGTTTGCGAACAGTAAACACAGTCTAGTCAGTTTCTCTGAACAAGACCATACAGGGCAACAAGTCTCACGAGATCTCAGGACAAGTTCGAGATTTCGGAATACGCTCTCATTGGCTGCGGCATTGCACAGGAGAGCGGACAAGTGGGGAGAGACAGCTGAATCCGTCTAGCAGACAGTCCTGGTAAGCCTTACAGTACATTCTGCTTATCAGTTAATGGATAGCTGTGCCCTCCCGCTAAAGGCAATCTGGAAATCATATACTCTGACCCTTTTCCAGCCACTCCCGCCAGTGCACGAGAAAGATCAATGTATGCTTTTCCTATGTGGCCTACAACACGTGGCTGTTAAGCGAGGGTCATTGTTATGCAAAGTAAAAGTCAACCATTCACAACAGTAACAATACACTAATTGCCCTAATTAGATGCAGCATTTCATGAACGAGATCACCCTGATGCGGGTCCCTCGGAGTCACAAAGAGTGGATGCTAAGGGAAGCCCTGCAGAGACCAGGACCATATGCGGCCATGCTTGTGGAGGCGATGATTCCCATCTACATAAGGATGTCCTGGCGCGGAAGAGTGTGCTTCCGTTTGCCGCTCTGACTTTTTGGTAGCCTTGTCTCAGGTCCTTGATTTTCACGCGGCACTGCATTGCATCCCGGCTGTATCCTTTCTCTATCATTGCTTTGGAGACCTTCTCGAAGGTCTTTGCATTCCGCTTGTTGGAGCGCAGCTCCGACAGCACAGACTCCTCGCCCCACACACCGATCAGATCCAGGACTTCCCGGTCTGTCCATGCTGGGGACCTCTTTCTATTCTTGGATTGGCCGGACTCCTCTGCTGGAGAGCTCTGCATCGTTGCAGGTGCTGCGGAGCTCGCCCCGATGTCCAGCCAGGACGTCAGATTCAAAGTGCCCAGACAGGAAAAGGAATTCAAATTTTCCCGGGGCATTTCCTGTGTGGCTGGTCAGAGAATCCAAGCTCCGACTGCTGTCCAGAGCGTCAACAGAGTGGTGCAGTGTGGGATAGCTCCCGGAGCTACTAAGTTCGATTTGCATCCACACCTAGCCTAATTCGAGCTAGCCATGTCGAATTTAGCGTTACTCCACCTGTCGGGGTGGAGTACCGAATTCGAACTAAAGAGCCCTCTAGTTCGAATTAAATGGCTTCCTGGTGTGGACGGTTGAGCGGTTAGTTCGAATTAACGCTGCTAAATTCGATTTAAAGTCCTAGTGTAGACCAGGCCTTAGGTAGCTTACCAGGAACTTGCCAGCTTTTTCACTCAGGGGGTATGTGAAGTGGGAGGTGGGGCAGTGGACAAGCAAGGGTAGTTTGGGAGGAGAGGAGGCAGGAGGTAATAAGGCAGAAATTGCTGGTTCATGTAGCTCGGCAACCTGCATTAGTCTTTTCTTCTGCATTATTGTCTTATGGGGGTACAGCTGCATTGCTCAGAGTCTATGCACCTTTCCCTGGTGTCTTGCAGAGAGATGGCCCATCTCTTCCACTTCTGGCATGTGGAATGTGATGCTGTGGTTTCACATTTGCACAGTGGTAGTGCTTAACTGGCACTGCCAGATAGGGCTCTATTGTGCTAGTTGATGTACAAACATTCAAATTTAATTTCTCTTTGAAAAATGTTCTTCATATCTCTGAATACAGACCCAGACTAACCACCAATAGATTACATATTTCAAGGTCCTGATCTTACAAAGGTATATGCATGTAAATAACTACTCATGTTAGTCCGATTGAATTCACTGGGACAATTATTTATGCACATGTAAGTCTTTGCAAGATTGGGCCCCAATATGTTACCTTTCAATTGTTACATTGTGCAAGGTTAGCTAGATCAAGTGTGCAGTAATCCCTGGTCACACAGACCCATTTCTGTATACTTGTTATGAATAAATGCATTTCAGCATTACTATCCTCTATGAAGAGTCTAGCCAGTCAGTAAGAATTAAGGATAGCCTGTCACTAATTCTGATGAACGTTCATGAAGCTATCATTTAAAAAGTACATATTTCAGGTACTGAAATGTCCTTTTCACTTTTGAATGAAGAATTTCATGGGCAAGCTACAGTGTAATGGAGTGGCAATGAAAAATGTCATATGTGAGGTTACATTTCAGGTAGCTAGGGAGATTAATAGTCACTTGTAGCTTTAGCTATTCAGAAATGAAGTGTCATATACAGTCACTTCTTCTCTACTATTTAATTATTCCATATATACTCCTCCAGACAAACTGTTTCTCATGAAATGCCCATATTCATTCCTTCAAATAAGATGTTCTGTTAAATGTCATAGTAATTTTTCTATTTCAGCCTGTCACTTTAAAACATAATGTTGACATAGCATAGGCCCCTTACTTAATAATATGACTGAGCAAATTCTGCCTTGTATGAGGCAGATTTTTTTTTTTTAATTTTAAGGGCTAGCTTATGGTCTGTCCTGTGTGTCGATGCAGGGGAGTAAAGGGGTATAAGGTGCCCTGCTTAAAAAAAAGGGTAATAACTGGAAATATACCAATCTCCTAGATCTGGAAGGGACCTTGAAAGGTCATCAAGTCCAGCCCCCTGCCTTCACTAGCAGGACTAATTTTTGCCCCAGATCCCTAAGTGGCTGTCTCAAGGATTGAACTCACAACCCTGGGTTTAGCAGGCCAATGCTCAAACCACTGAGCTATCCCTCCCCAGGTGGGTGTGCTGTACCACTGCCTCCTGTGTGCAGAGCTGCTCCCTCCCCTATACTGTGCCAATGAATAGAATGGGGCACAGCCTTGACTCTGTCTCCACAATGCACCTCACCGTGTACTTCCACCAACATGTCTGGGAGCATGTCCTGTGACAGCTGTAGACCTGTCACAGTTAATTTCCTCCAGGGAGCAGTGAAGAGACCAGGACTCCCTGAAACACAGTCTCCCCTTCAGGGTCAGCACAACACATTGCCCCTTGCTGTGTGCTAGATAGAAAATTAACCCCCTGGTCCTTCATGGCAAAACAGTGGAACTCAACTCTTCCAATTTAAATCAAAGAAAAATGGATCTGCTGACAAAGGGATCTTTTGCCATGTAACAAAATACTTTTCTGGTATGTAGAAGATGGTTGCAGAAACCCTCTATTGCCCTTTCTTTTTTCACTCCCATTGTGATCTTGATCTGGCAAGCCAGGTTCCAACAGCAGCTAACTCCCTTAGTGCCGGCAGCTTCCTTGCAGGCAGCTTCTTTCCCTGGGCTCGACTCCACTAGTAGAAGCTTAACAAAACTGCAAAGGAAAATAAAGATACATACATGAAGAAACATTAAGGAGCAGAATGGGTGAGGCAAGACTCTGGCATAGTTGCCAACATATGAAAATGTTTGCCGGAGACAATTCTTCTAGTAAGTGGGGGACCTGAAGGTTGCTAAGCTCCCAACTGCTGGAGGGTCAGGTGCAGAATCTGGAGAATTTTAGGCCATTTTCCTCTTAGAATGTGGTGAAGAAAAATACAAAATACACCAGAATACAGCCTTTCAATGAGCCTTACCACACCCTGTTTATTTGAAAAATTGTCCCTTGGAAACACTTTTTTGCTTCTCATTCCACCACTACCTCCCCTCACACCCCATAGGACCATTTTCCTTTGCTTGTAGAATTAGAGACTCCTCAACCAGTGTCCAATGCTTATAGAATCATCTTCATCAGGGCTAGGCTGCAGGGGGCAGAATTAGAAGGTGGCTGTCTGCAAACTGGAGATAAGTCAGCCAGCATTGAGCCCAGGTGAGGAGCAACTGTACTCTGAATATAGCAGCCCTCCAGCTAGTTGGAAGAATTTTCAGTTGGTGGAGACTTCACACGTTATATATCCTTGCTTGCTGTCTGGCTATAATATGAATGCACTGTATCTCACCACAGAACAAAGGTCAAGTATATTCCTTGGTCTCTTTTCCCTTTCAGGACTTGATTCCTGAGAGGTTATCTGGCAATCTTTTTTCATTTTGTCTTGATAAATATACATTGAAAAGTCCACTTTCTTTAAAAGTTTAGTTTTATTTTGGGTTACAACTGTGGACTTGGCAGCCTGTGTTCATGATGCAGGGCTATGTGTAAATGTCTCATTTCTTTTTTTTAGTTTTAGCTGTTACACTTTGCCTTTCTAGCTTTATCTTTCTTAACCAAATATTAAAAAATAAATCCTAAAGTTACCCTCTAAACACACACACACACACACACACACACACACTTACACATGCTAATACGTAGACAAAACACTATGATCATGTATTTGCACTACCAGTGCCCTATGATCGTGTGTTACCCTTTGTACTAGCCTCAGGTAGCAGATGCAAATTACACAATTTACTGGGGAGTAGCCATCTCTCTTTGGCCTGGTCTACACTAAAAAGGGGGTTCGAATTAGGGTACGCAAATTCAGCTACGTGAATAGCGTAGCTGAATTCGAAGTACCCTAATTCGAACTACTCACCCGTCCAGACGCGGTGGGGTCGAACTCCGCGGCTCCCCCGTCGACTCCACCACCGCCGTTTGCAGTGGTGGAGTACCGGAGTCGACCGCGGCGCTTCCGGAGTTCGAACTATCGCGTCTAGATCAGACGCGATAATTCGAACTCCGAGAAGTCGAACTCACCGCGTCGACCCGGACGGTAAGTGTAGACTAGCCCTTTGACAGAGAAATCCCTATACAACTCCAGAATGCAGAGTAGGATTGATACACAGAACTAGGAAATAGATGATATTAATGACCAGGGGCTTTATATTCTCCTTGAAAGGTGTGGTTTGTGTGGGTTTTTTTTGTTTTTTTTAGGTGTGACATGATCTCTGGTATAGCAAAGTTCGTTGCATTTTCCTGCAGGCAGATTGGTAGTATGTGGTTCTACAAGGTGATGTATTTCTACATTCAGTGTACCTAAAGACCATTGTGACCATCTAGTGAACTGAACTATTGTAATGGTCAGAGCCCCAGTACTTTGACTTCCTTTAAGTATGCCCATAAGGCGGCAGTTGTATAACTGGAACCTAAAGAGGTATTGTGCTGCTTTGATTAATATATGTTTTGCTGTTTCACATAACACCAAAAGTCCCCAGGCAGAGGAGTAATCAGTTACTGGACTCTTTTTCCTGATAATGAATAGAACGGGTTGAAATTTTCTGAGGGAACAGTTCTCCCATCAGAAAATGCAGACTTGATGAAATTGAAATGTTTTCTGGGAATGTGTTGTTTTTGTTAATATTTTCAACTGGAAATTATTGAAATATTTCATGTTGACATTATTATAATATAATAAATCATGTTGAAATGGTTTATAATGAGTCAACTTGTCTTCACTATAATATAGTCAAAATGATAAAATAAAAATGAACTGTTTTGACAAGGCTGTTTTCAATGTTTCTGAGGGAAACAAAATCTGAATTTATATTTTGTGATAAATTTTGACTTTGTTCCAATTTGGGATGCAAGTATATTTTTGAAATGTTGGAATTTCCCCTGGATCAGAAATTCCATTTCCCAACCAGCTCTAATAAAGAAGAAACTCTCCAATAAGTGGACCCCAGATTGAGAATGATGGCAGGATATTTTCCCTGCACATTACTAGTAGTCCCAGTGTAAACTGGGCAGGGATCTCTTTCTGGAACATAATGTTCTGTATTTACTTCTTACTGAATAGCATTTGGTAAAATGTGAGTTAAACTGGTATGTATGTTGCTGATTTAAAATAAATTAAAAAATCTTGCTAATTTCCAGTCTTCTAAATGTGATGGACAAACACACAATATGTGGTTTGGGTTACTTTGTCTGCCAAACATACAGACTGTTACTTTGTCTACCAAAGACTATGTCTTTATAACTATTTCTATTGTTAATAGCCAACTTCTTTCCACCATATCAAAAATCTCATCTGTAGGCCGCTCTTCAATGTCCCCCTTTTTATAAACACAGTAGGAACTGAGCATTTAACTGATCTTCCATTTTTCTCTCCTATCTCATTCGCTGCTATGTAATCTTTGCTGAGCAATTTTCTCCTTTATTGTCTGCCTGCTATCAATACAGCTGAAGAACCCTTTAAAGGCTACTGAAATATCTTCTCTAATTCCATATTTCTGGCCTTCTTGGCTGTGCACTCATTCATTTTCTCCTGCTAAATGTAGCACTTGCACCATTAAGTGGTTAAAATAATTATTTAAAAAAAGATTGTATATCTTATATATTTTAGACAGTATCTGAAGTCTCTTAAGCATTTGTTTTTTCCTTCCAACATGGATTCAAATGCACACAATTATAATTGGCTCATCCTATCTTAATAGATGATATCCTTGAACTTTGCCCACTGCAGATTTACCACCTGGTCACCTCCAAATATGGAACACTTAAAATGTATCTATTTTTGATACTTGGGTCCATTCATATCTTCATATTTGTGGGGGGGGGTTTATATTAAACCAACAAGATATTTAAATTGATTGTCTGTGTATCAACTTCTGCTATCTGATCAACTGTCAGAATTGGAATGTGCGAACAGATTCGGTAGGACATCCAGTGAGAAGTAAAAGCAATGAGAATACACAGATAATTAATGATTTCCCTGTAAAAACACAAATACAGGTCACAGAAACTAACCTAACCCCCCTTCCCAAACAAACCAATCTGCACATGTTTTTGCTTCATTGGCTACTTCTGCTTCTTTCCATGCAGTCTCAGAAATGGAACGGGGGAGTGACACATCAGTGTTTTGACCCCAATGGCAGGGAAAACTATACCAAGATCACTGCATCAGGAGCTTGACTATGCCAGCTATTTCATTCTTCACCCCAATGACCTACAGTGCCCTAGTGGCACATAGCAATAGGCAAGACAAGAATCATGTTAATTTTGTAAACAAATAAGGAAAACATAGTAGGAAAATTTTGGAATCAGCCTTCTTTGACTTTCCATGGTGACTATCTACTAACACTAAGTGGCTAGGCAGCTGATGTGCTGTGACCACAGCTGATTGTAATTATTGCAGTTATCTCATCGCTACCTTGTACAATCCTCATCTGTTGTTTCTGTCTGTTGTCATATACTTAGACTCCAGTCATGTAAAGACTTACACATGTGCTGAACTTAGGATGACCAGATGTGCCGATTTTATAGGGACAGTCCCGATTTTTGGGTCTTTTTTAGGCCTGGTCTACACTACGGGGGGGGGGGGGGGGAGGGAGTCGAATTTCCTACCTGTCCAGACGCCGCGGGATCGAACTCCACAGCTCCCCCGTCGACTCCGCCACCGCCGTTCGCAGTGGTGGAGTTCCGGAGTCGACGGGAGCGCGTTTGGAGTTCGAACTATCGCGTCTAGATTAGACGCGATAGTTCGAACTCCGAGAAGTCGAACTCTCCGCGTCGACCCGGCGGGTAAGTATGGACCTACCCTTATATAGGCTCCTATTACCCCCCGACCTCCGTCCTGATTTTTCCACATTTGCGTCTGGTCACCCTAGCTGAACTCTGGGCACTGGGAGTAGACCTATTGACTTAAGTGCATAGGGTTAAGCTAGTGTATAAGTTTTTTGCACAATTGGAGCCTAAGCTTTCTGCAGCAGGGACTCTCTCTTTATTGTGTGTGTTTCTGGTGCCAAGCACAATGGGGCCCTGATCACTCTAAGCACTACTCCAGTTCAAATATTAAATTAGAAGTTATAATTAACTATAATATAGCTAGCAAAAAGTGACCCTTTTAATGTTCACATTTCATCTATTGTCTTCTGCTGTTTTTATATTTATTAAAACAATTTGTTTAGTAGAACAATTTTTTTTTTGGTATCTGTGGAATGGCTGCAGTGGAAGCAACAGAAGTACTTTATTCTTCTGGTGAACTTGCTAAAGTCTTATCTGACTGGCATTATTCCATTTGCTTTATTTTTTATTACTATAGTTACGTACTGGATACGATATTTTGCTTCCAGACATTAGTCAGCCAGAGTTTCCTTTTTACTGGAAATTTTTAAGTATTTCCTGAAGAGAGTTACTGCATGAAGACCATTTGGTAGGAAGAGAACTACAAAAAGTTAAACATCTTTTAAAACAGGAAATGTGTTTAACTAAACTGTGGTCATATTTAAACATGTTGCCTCTCATGAGAAAATTGTTTTGTCTGTTTCCATACAAGTTGCAGGAGCTTGGGGTAGACTGGATGCAAAAGGTATAGTTAAAATGGCAAAAACAAACAAACAAACACAAAACCCCACCGTTCTCATTGTATAATACACTAGAAAATAATTATTAGCATAACGTTTAAAATGGTGGCAGAAGATCTGGCATTGGACTGACTCTGATATTAGTTCCATTTCAATTAATTTATTGGGGGGAAAAAAACCAAAACACCCTGCTTCAGACTCATCCAAAAACTATGGAATAGTTTGGAAAATATATAATATACCAATAGCTTTAGTTTTTGAGGTCAGTATCCAGAGGCCCAACTTAGCTGAGCTCCACAGTCTACATTAACCATCCAAGTACAGTTGCAAATTTTCTGTATTTCCTGATCCTCTCCACCCAAGGTCCAGATACCATTCAGACTCCCACTCTTCATTCCACTCAGAGCCAGCCATCCTTATCTTCCTTGACACAGCTGACCATGCTCTTCTTGAAATCTTATCCTCCCTTAGCATTCATAATTCTGTCACTTCCTGGTTCTCCTCCTGCCTCTGTAATTGCTCCTTCAGCATGTTCTTCAGTAGAATCTCCTCATGCCCACTACAGCATTCTGTGGGACTCCAAAGGGCTCTATTCTTCATCTCCATTCTTGGTCTCCTTTGCTTCTCTCAATATACCTTTTATCTCTAGGTAAACTCATCCACAAGCACAAAGTCAATTATCTTTATGCTGAAAACTCTGACCTATTTCTTGACTCCATACCTGACCTTCTGTCCAAACTAAAATCTCCACCTATCTCTTTGATATCTCTTCCTGGACATCTAGACATCATTTCAAGATCAACATAGCTAAAATAGAGATCATCATCTCCTCCTGCCCTAGCCTTCCCTTCTACATTCTTTCTAAATCATTATGGACAACAACACCATCCTGCTCGTCACTCAGACCTGTAATCTGGGTATCGTCTTCAACTATGGCCTCTCTAAATCTTCCTGTTTTTTTTTCTGCATAATATCTCTAAGATATGGCCTTTCTTTTCCAACCACACACATGAAACTCTTATCCAGACTCTCATTGTATTGCATCTCAATTACTTCAATGTCCTTCCCTCTGGCTTGACTCACTCATATCTGTTCAGAATGCTGCTGCAGACCTCATTTTCCTAGAACATCACTTGAAACATGTCACCCCTCTCTCTTTGTGCCCCTTCACTGGCTCCCTCTTTGTTATATCAAACATAAGCTATTTGTCTTCAGTTTCAAGGCTCTTCATGACCTATCATCTCTCAGTCAATATTGAAAGGTCATCTCCCACTTCTAATTGCTCTCAAGTTTTCAAACGAGCACCATCATGCTTTCTCCCATGCTAAGTCTCATACTTGAGGTATTCCTAGTAAACATCTGCACAGCTACTTCTGTGGTGGATAACAATTTGTGCTCTTTCATCAACTCTTGTGCAGCTAGACACTTGTCTCTTACCCCAGAGTGTTCCCTATTCAGAGACTTTTGGGGGGTTCTTTTGTCTTTTTGTGAATCCTCAAACCTGTACTTGGTCCAGACTGTAAACATAGTCTGGCTTCATGGATGTCCATTGTTTTCAGTGTTGGTTGAGTTAGCCTTGAGACCCACCTTGCCTTGGGTGAAAAGTTTTACATCAATAGTTTTGAAACCCAATATCCTACATGTTATATAACTCTTAAGTTATTTCCTGTACAAAAATCATGCAATAACCATGACAATCATCTAGTTCTTAGCTTTCAACAGACACTACATATGACTCCCTTCAGTGAAATATGGAGAAGCTGGTTAGATATAGGGGTAATATATCTGTCTGGGTATGTCTGTGTCTAGCTGGGAATGCACAAAGCTTTAATTAGAGGATGGGGGAAGGAGAGCATTGAAGGTGTATAAATTAAGGCTTATATAGACCCTTAATACCATATGATTGGATTTCTAGGGGGGGAATTGATTTCATTTTCCTGAAGCGGGTTCATTTTTCAAAAGTTGGGGAAACACTTTGTTTACACATTACTGTTAGATTGCTTAGTCAGACCCACTACTAATATACTTGTGCATCATCATGAAGTGAAAAAGTCCACTTGTCCAGTAGTCTTTTATTACCTTTCTTCTCTTATTTGGTAGAGCAAAACAGATAATACATAAAACTGAGACAACACTATATTAGTCTATAATGAAAGTGGGATTATAATTGAAGACCTTTGTATGGAAAGAGAAAAGATTGATAGATTTTTGCATTTCACACTAACAGTAACAGGAATTACAATATACCCAAGGGGTTGACCATGTAGTATTTATTCAAGTAATCTCCAATGGGTCAATCTAGCATTGGTGTAAGTGAGCACAACCCTTCAGTGATGTTACTTCTGTTTATAGCAGCAGTGAATTTGATACATTGTCATTAATGGGAATTTGCTTGTGAAAGTAACGCTAGAGTCGACTCTATAAGCAAGGACGCATGAGTCATGAAGACGTGAAAACACCACATCAGCTGTTGAGAGTTCAAAGGATACATTTTTTTCTTTTATTACATTCTTGAATGTAACATTCCTGCACGTTTCCCAATGGAACATCCTCAGGACATGACCTGCATGAATGCGTGCATGCCTAACATCATGTCTTTAAGATTTACAAGAAGCAACGTCTTTATCTGATGGTGACTGTTTTGTCACAAATTAATAGCTTGAATGCTGAAATACACTCATCCTTCCAAATAATTTTTGGCCAAGAAAAGATTTAAATTCTGTATTGCTTGGCTTAACATTGTCCATCCACAGTTCTCAAAGCATTTTGCAAAGGGAGATTACCACCATTGCCTGCATTTCACAGGGGGAGAAACTGAGGCACAGACTGAGGAGTGACTCTAATGTCAAACAAGCAGATCAGTGGCAGAGCCAAGAATAGAATTCACATCTCCTGACTTTCAGTTTTGTTCCCTGCCTAGTGGACAACGCTTATAGAACAACGTCTGTAATATAACTTTCAAGTTTTATCTTCACATTTTTCTGCAGTTACTTCTTAACCTCAGAGAAACACCTGTACAGGAAACATTCTTGATAACAAACAAAGTCCTAGTAATTGAATGGGAAAGACTCCTCAATGTGTATAATGTTTAAGACTTCCACAGGAAATCCTCATCATACATTCCCAGGGTTGCTTCCTTATTGCTGTTGCAACCCTCACAGACAGACAGACATGAACAATTGCTATTCTGAACATACCTTTACTCAGAAAACTGATTTTTTTAATGTAATAAACCAGTGTGCTGCCAGTCCCACACATGGTGAGTGAGGAAATACCTTTTATTGGACCAGCTTGTCTCTCTCACCAACAGAAGTTGGTCCAATAAAAGATATTTCCTCACCCACCTTGTCTCTCTCTAATATCCTGGAATCAACATGGCTACAACAACACTGCATAGTCCCTCTTATATCCTGGATCTAGTCTTACCTGTGAATAGCACTATATTACTGCTAACCTTTAACCTTTTTGTTACTGATAAAATGATGCTAAACTGAGCTAACAAACAAAGACAAGGTAGTTAAGATAATATCTTTTATTTCACCAACTTCCCTTGGTGGAAGATGGGTACAAGTTTTTTAACTAGAGTTCTTCAGGTCTGGGGAAAGAAATCAGAGTGGCTGAGCTAAATGAATGTTTAGCCTGGTCTACACTAGGCGTTTAAACCGGTTTTAGGAGCGTAAAACCGATTTAATGCCACACCCGTCCACACTAAGAGGCCCTTTATATCGGTATAAAGGGCTCTTTAAACCAGTTTCTGTACTCCTCCCTAACGAGAGGAGTAGCGCTAATATCGGTATTACCATATCAGATTGGGGTTAGTGTGGCCGCAGATCGACGGTATTGGCCTCCGGGCGGTATCCCACAGTGCACCATTGTGACCGCTCTGGAAAGCAATCTGAACTCAGATGCAGTGGCCAGGTAGACAGGAAAAGCCCCGCGAACTTTTGAATATTTCCTGTTTGCCCAGCGTGGAGCTCCGATCAGCACGTGTGGTGATGCAGTTAAAAATCAAAATAAAGAAAGAGCTCCCGCATGGACGATGTGGATGTGATCGCTGTAAGGGCAGGCAAATCTGTTCTATCAGCGCTCCGTTACAGAAGACGAAATTCAAAATCATTTTTAAAAAGTCTCCAGACAGATGCCATAGCAGGGACTCAGCGCACTGCTGCGTGACAAGCGTAACGGAAAGCCAAAGAATCAAATGGACGCTCATGGACTGGAGGACTCAAGCTATCCCACAGTTCCTGCAGTCTCTGAAAAGCATTTGCATTCTTGGCTGAGCTCCAAATGCTTCTAGGGTCAAAAACAGTGTCTGCGGTGGGTCAGGGCATAGCTAGGCAATTTACGCACCCCCCCCCCCCCCAGAAGTGAAAGGGAAAACAATCCTCTCTTGACTCTTTTACATGTCACCCTATCTTTACTGAATGCTGCAGATAGACGTGATGGTGCAGCACTCAACACCAACATCCTTGCTCCCCCCACGCTATGGATGGCTGATGGTGCAATATGGCTGGTATCCGTCCTCATCATCAGCCTATTGGCACATGGGGCAGTGCAAAAGGACTGGTAACCATGCTGACTAGCATCCGTCAGGTCGATCAAGGGCGCCTGGCTCTAATTTTTCCTGGTAGATGGTACAGTATGGCTGGTAACCATCGTCATCATAGCAACAGGGGGCTGAGCTCCATCAGCCCCCACCCTTCATGTGTAAAGAAAAGATTCAATTGCCCCTGGACTAGCAGAGGGATGCTGGGCTCCTCTCCTACACACTCCTTACTGTCCTGTCTGGACTATCATAGCAGCTGGAGGCTGCCTTCCACTCATATCTCACTAACAAGTCACTGTGTCTTATTCCTGCATTCTTTATTAATTCATCACACAAGTGGGGGGGGCAATGCTACGGTAGCCCAGGAAGGCTGGGGGAAGAATGGAATCAACAGGTGGGGTTGTTGCAGGAGCACCCCCTGTGAATAGCATACAGCCCATAATTTCTGCAGGATCTGACACAGAGCAGCTGTGCTCTCTGGTTCTATGATACAGTGGTTCTCTAGTATACTTGCCCATATTCTAGGCAGGACTGATTCTATTTTTAGATACCAAAAAGGAGGGATTGACTCAGGGAGTCATTCCCAATTTTGGCTTTTGCGCCCCTGGCTAAGAGCAGCCAGGGGCACTTATGACAGCAACAGATGGAGCAGTGCAAAAGGACTGGTAGCCACGATCATCTTATTACCAATTTATGGCATGGTAGATGGTACAATATGGCTGGTAACCATCTCTGCTATCATGCAAAAGCAAAAGCATGCTGCTGTGTAGCGCTGCTGAATCGCCTCTGTGAGCGGCATCTAGTATACATACGGTGACAGTCACAAAAGGCTAAACAGGCTCCATGATTGCCATGCTATGGCATCTGCCAGGCCAATCCAGGGAAAAAAGGCATGAAATGCTTGTCTGCCGTTGCTTTCCCAGCGGAAGGAGTGACTGACGACATTTACCCAGAACCACCCGCGACAATGATTTTGCCGCATCAGGCACTGGGATCTCAACCCGGAAATTCCAAGGGGCGGGGGAGGCTGCGGGAACTATGGGATAGCTACGGAATAGCTACCCACAGTGCAATGCTCCAGAAATCGATGCTAGCCTCGGACCGTGGACGCACACCACCGATTTAATGTGTTTAGTGTGGCCGCGCACACTCGATTTTATACAATCTGTTTTGTTAAACCGGTTTATGTAAATTCGGAATAATCCCGTAGTGTAGACGTACCCTTTGACAGATAGTTAAGCATAAGGGGTGACACATTGTAGGAGGTCACTTGAGAGGGAGTGGGCAAAAAGAGTGTGATTGTTATGCTGAACAGATTTGAAGTGGGCCATTAAGGGTTAGCAGGTAGGTGTGTGTTACAGATTGTTGTAATGAGTCAATGAACCAGTGTCCCTGTTTAAGTCTACAGTTTAGTGTGTAGCAGCATGATGAATTTAAATTACAAGGCTTGCTTTTTGGAGGTGGTAGTGTACAGGTTTCCTTTGAGGACAAATATTGAAAAATCAGATATGGAGTGATTGTTCTGTTGAAAGTGTTTGCCAGCGGTGTTATGGTGTTTCTGTCTTTTATCATTTTCCTGTGTGTGTTTTGAGAGCATAGTGATTTGTCTGGTTTCACCCATATAGCTGTTATTGGGTATTTGATGCACTGGATGAGGTACATCACATGTGATAGGCATGCGCAGGACCCATGAATCTTGAAAGGTGTGTTGTGGGGGGTATTTATCATTGTTGCAGTGGAGATGTGTCTGCAGTTTTGCATCTGTTCTAGAAGAGCCTGAGCTTTGAATTTGTGTGTCTTAGTCTGTGAGGAGCTTACTTCTGATGAGCTTGGTGAGATTGGCGGTTTGTTTGAAGGCCAGAAAAGGGGGCTTGGGACAGATTTCTTTCAGGATGTGGTCCCATTAAGTATCGGTTGTAATTGTTTAATGACACCCTGTATGGGTTCCAGTGTGGGGGGGTTGTAGGTGACAATAGAGAGTGAATGTCTTTTTTTTGCATTGAAGCAGGTTGTCCTGGGGTATTTGGGTGGCCCATTCAATGATGCAATCTACTTCTCTAGTGGTGTATCCTTGTTTAATGAAGGCGGTTTTACGTGTGTTTAGGTGTGTAGCCTGGACTTCCTGTTTGGAGTAAATTCTATGGTATCTGAGTGCCTGGCTCAGATTTTTTTGGTGTCTGAGGTGGCTGCTGGATCTGTTACAGTAAGTGTGTAGTGATTCGTGGTTTTCTTGTGTGTGCATATATAGTCCTGTTCCATTGTTGACGCTAATCTTGGTGTCCAGGAAGTTGATGCGGGTATGGCAGTGTACTAGAGAGAGTTGGATGGATGGTGGTTGTTGAAGTTGTAGTGGAAATTCGAGGAAGTTTAGGTCTTCTGTCCAGAGGATGAAAATATCAATGATGTGTCTCATGTATATCATTGGTTTCATGGTGGCTTTTCCAGAAATTCTTCCTCAAGGTGGCCCACAAACAGGTTGGCATATTGGGAGCCATTGTAGTACCCATGGATGTTCCCATGGATTGGACAAAGTGTTTGTTGTTAAATGTGATGTTGCTATGGGTGAGGATGAAAGGATGAGTTTGGCGATGTGTTTTGGGTGGATTTCTGAATGTTGTACATTACCTGGTAAATATTTGAGGCAGGCAGTGATGATGTCATGGTGAGGGATGTGTATGTGGAGGTAACATCCATGGTGGCAAGCATGTGTACTGGGGAGGTTGTTAATGTTGTGGAGTTTCTGGAGGAAGTCAATAGCATCTTGGAGGAAGCTGTCCCTTTGTGTGTATTTATAACTTCAGATACAAAAATGATACATGCATACAAATAGGATAATCATATTCAGCAAATCATAACTTTTCCAATGATACCTTACATGACCTGTCTTGCATAAAATACATCATAATTATGCTATAATCATATCCTAATAACACTATGAAGAATATAGGGTGCAGTGTCTAATTTCTAGCTGTGAATGAATGTTAAAATTTCTTGTGTGCAATCACCCTAGCCTTCCATCACATGGGTGTCCAACACACTATTTAAACCTAGTAGAAAAATAAATAATTATTTCCACTTTGCTTTAGGTTTATGTAAGTTCTAAAATTCTTGTGTGGCCACCATCAATCTCATGGCTGGCTGGCTTTGATAAAAGGAGGATCAATGTCCCAGCTTTTCAATGAAGTGGAGTTCCCAGGAAGATGGTCAGTACATTTGTACCCAATTATCATAATAGGTTGAAATTTGCACTTTGCATGAGGAAAACTTAAATCAAAACATAGTAAGCATATTACACAAAGGATTCAATAGAAACCACTAAACTTACAAAAGCAGTTGAAAGAAGTTTTGGAATAAATTGACAAATTACAAGCTGATGATCCTACTGCCATAGTACTGGTAGAAATCTAGTTTGATCTAATTATAAGCAAAGAACTGGAATGGTAAAATTGAAAAATGATTTGGAGAAGTTATGATGCTTAGCCAAAATGATTGAGCATGAATACAAAGTTTATAGGTTGAGTCCAGAAAAGGAGAAAAAAAAAGTTTGAAATACAACTTACTGACAACATAATTTTAAGTTCCTTCCTCCATTTTTTAGTATTCAAAACTGAAGTTTTAGACTTTGACCCCAAATCTATATTTGTATCAGAGTTAATTGTTTCAAAATGATAAACCTGTGGAAGCAAAATCATGGAAGATTGGATTCAGAATTTTGTCAATTTTTAAAGAGATCTGAATTCTTGTCCAGCATATCTAGAATCAATTGAATGTGTTTTGGTGCATTTGTATTGGTGTAGTTGAAATTTCATAATAGGCTAGGTGCAGAAAACACAAATTATAAAAAATGTATCTATATTTAAGACAGATGCAAATGAAATGTAAGGTTAAGATATTAGTAGAGTGGGGAATTAATTATTTCTTATGTCTTAGTTACAAAATTGCAAGCTTTTTGTTTTGGATAATGTGTGAGCAGTCTTGTGTTTGAGGAATAAATATGCTTTTCAGGTGAATTACTGTGTGTTTCATTTCAGAAAACCTTTGTTAGGAGGTCTTTATCTTTAATTATCTATGTTGGTGAGTTTATTTCCCCCAGGAAATTTGGGGTGGGGGAAAGGTTGGAGGAAAATCACAACAAACCAGAGGCACCCAGGAGAAGTGACCGTGGGAAGCTTGTATTTTGTGCTTGCCTTTTTCAATTATATCAGTCGACTGGAATAGGAATTTTAGTAATAATTCTTAGTATTAAAGATTGCTAGTTCATACTTTACTTGACTAGATTATATAATGGGCTAGGTCCTTCAATGAAGTCAATGGTGCTATAGTGATTTACACAAGCTCGGGCCCAGTCTCTCTTTATTTAGTGGAGAAAGAACAAAACTTTGAATCAGGAGATTTAGTATCTATTTCCAGGTCTGCCACAGAATTATGGGACCTCAGGCAAATCAATACCTCCATGTGTCAGTTTCTCTGACTGTAAAATATCAGTTATGAAATGGTATCATCACTTAGGTGCTTTTGAAAATCCTACCCTTAACCCCACCATCAACCTCAGCCTGGACCAGTCCACACAAGAGATCCACTTCCTGGACACTACAGTGCTAATAAGCAATGTCACATAAACACCACTCTATACCAGAAACCTACTGACTGCTATACTTACCTACATGCGTCCAGCTTTCATCCAAACCACACCACACGACACGATCCATTGTCTACAGCCAAGCTCTACAATACAATCGCATTTGCTCCAACCCTTCAGACAGAGACAAACACCTACAAGATCTCTATCAAGCATTCTTACAACTACAATACCCACCTGCTGAAGTGAAGAAACAGATTGACAGAGCCAGAAGAGTACCCAGAAGTCACCTACTCCAGGAGAGACCCAACAAAGAAAGTAACAGAACACCACTAGCTGTCACCTTCAGCCCTCAACTAAAACCTCTCCAGCACATCATCAAGGATCTACAACCCATCCTGAAGGATGATCCATCACTCTCACAGATCTTGGGAGACAGGCCAGTCCTTGCTTATAGACAGCCCCTCAACCTGAAGCAAATCCTCACCAGCAACCACAGACCACAAAACAAAAACACTAACTCGGGAACCTATCCTTGCAACAAAGCCCGTTGCCAACTCTGCCCACATATCTATTCAGGGGACACCATCATAGGACCTAATCACATCAGCCACACTATCAGAGACTTCTTCACCTGCACATTTACCAATGTGATATGCCATCATGTGCCAGCAATGTCCCTCTGCCATGTACACTGGCCAAACTGGACAGTCTCTATGTAAAAGAATAAATGGACACAAATCAGACGTCAAGAATTATAACATTAAAAAACCAGTCGGAGAACACTTCAATCGATTACAGACCTAAAAGTCGCAATATTACAACAAAAAAACTTCAAAAACAGACTCCAAAGAGAGACTGATGAATTGGAATTAATTTGCAAAATGGACACTATTAAATTAGGCTTAAATAAAGACTGGGAGTGGATGGGTCATTACACAAAATAAAACTATTTCCCCATGTTTATTTCCTCCCGCCCCATACACACTGTTCCTCACAACTTCTTGTCAACTGCTGCAAATGGACCATTTTGATTACCACTACGAAGTTTTTTTTTCTCTCCTGCTGGTAATAGCTCACCTTAACTGATCACTCTGGTTAGAGTGAGTATGGTAACATGTTCTCTGTGTCTATATGTGTATATGTGTGTGTGTATATATACACACATACATACATACAGTCTTCCTACTGTATTTTCCACTGCATGCATCCAATGAAGTGGGCTGTAGCCCATGAAAGCTTTAGCTCAAATAAATTTTAGTCTCTAAGGTGCCACAAGTACTCCTATTCTTTTTGCGGATACAGACTACCATGGCTGCTACTCTGAAACCTACCCTTAATGTTTGTAATGTGGTTTCAGATACTTGGATGAAAAATGCCCTGGAAATGAAAAATACTATTTTTCAGTACTTGGGTTATTCCCCAACTGACATGTAGAATCTTAGTTTGCATTTCTGCTAACCACCTTAATAGAGAAGGATTTTTAAAAGGTTCACTTTGGCAGACGGTTCATTTTTTTGACAGTAGCAATCTTGCCAATCCATAACACGGTTAGTTTCCACCCATTTATCAATCCCTTTTTAGCTCACTTATAATGGAGACATAGATCACCTTTTATTGCTGTGATGAAACATTTATCCCAAGATAACCAAGCTGACTTCATGATGAGTTTAATTTGAAATTCTTTTCTAGATATGTCTGTACCACTTGATCAATAGTCCTTGCTAGAGCCTCTGATTTAGCATAGATTTAAAACAAACAGTATGCCAATTTATGTTCCATACCTTCAACTATAATCCTTGAACTAGCTCAGCTGGCTCTTATTACGTAGCCAAAGGGGTCTATGACAAGGATGATGGGAGGGGCGATAACAGGCTTACCTGCCTTATGCCCCTGTAACATCATAATTTGGACCCTTGATTTACTGGGTTTGTTGCTTTGGGAGAGCCATAAAGGGACTCGGTGAAGCTCCTCAAATCACTTCTTAAATAAACCTCCCAAAATGAGAATCCTTAAAATCAGTCAAAGGTTGCCTTTTGTCTATTTTTTCTCATCTAATGAGACATCATTCCTACTATATGTACATATCACTTTATCAGACACCTGCTTTGTGGTACCCCCCCCCCCCCATCCATCCTCCCCACCAAACACATTTGTTAGACAAAGCATGAGAAAAAGTTCTTGACAAAATAGAGACATCACATTT
The DNA here is from genome assembly GCF_020497125.1 of Mauremys mutica. Lineage (NCBI taxonomy): Eukaryota > Metazoa > Chordata > Testudines > Geoemydidae > Mauremys > Mauremys mutica. The sequence continues at coordinate 62,577,501 of NC_059073.1, read as the reverse complement.
TTAAAAATAGAGGCTATGGCTTTCTATTGCTTGGTGCTTAATTCTCTAGTATTATGACCAGTTGCATCACTTCATGCTTTGCTGTGTGAGATGAAACCTTGTGCTAAGTACCAACTGCTCATAATTTAAGCCTAGAAGAAATCTTTAGCAAATTGAATAGTGCCTTAAAATCATAGGTGCTGGAAATAGAGGGGCAGCAGCAACCCCTGGTTTGAAGTAGTTTCCATCATATACAGGGTTTACAGTTTTGTTTAATGGCTTTCAGCACCAGCTCCTATGCTTAAAATGGATGTGTAATGACTATTTCATCAAGAGATTAATTGGCCATAAACTTTGTTTATTTTACATGTTGAAAAAAACTGAACTGAAATGTCTTTTAAGTTGTAGTACTAGGGTTATTTTATTGAGGCAGAATGTACTCTTTTTTGGAGACAAAACTGAAAGATTTAATTAAATACGCTGTTTAGCATTTCAGCTCCAATCTTGCAATCAGACCCATAAAGGTAGATCCTCGTACCTGTGCAGAGTGCCACTGAAATTATTAGGACTCCATGTGAGCACAATTCTTCCTCGAGGCAGATCTGATTTATAGTGTGTTAGGCCTGAGGGCCTGGTTCTCATTTTTCACCAGGGCCACTTTAGGCTGCTTTGGCAGCGTAAGAGGATTTTAAAATGTGTGTAAATGTGATTTACTGACAGAAAGGTATAAAGGGACCTTAATGTAAATGAGAGAGAGGCTCTACAGTACTGAGCCACAAAAAGAGGTTGGCACCTAACTCCCAGTGTAGTTACCTAAGTCCAAAATTTAAGTATCACTGCGATACCCAAGAACCCTGCTCAGTTGCCTCCTAAGTGTGGAGGCACGAAAAATCACACTAAATATCCCTCATACATAAAAGATCCCATGTTCCCTAAGTTTCTGCTGCCTGGCATAATTGATATAGGCATCTGGGCACCCATCTCATCCCTAAGCCACAGTGGGTTTCTCAAACCCAGCAAAGATAGGCATTCCCCTACCTATCTTGCCTGCAGGGTCCATGGGCCTGTCTATTTTGTAACATTCAGTTTGGTTATGAGCCAAATAAGTTATCAGTATTTTTTTTAAATATTGCAGGGATGGTGGGGACATGTTTTCATGTAACATTTCAGCTGTTAGTCCTGGGAACTGGTTGATCAGTTATTGCTCTTTGGTTGATTACAAATAAACCCTGGCTATAGACAAATAAATTGCATGCGCTCAGCCCTACTGACAGGTATGGTAAGTCCTTAGGGTCTAATTCTGCAAAAAATATTCTTGAGCATAGTGCTTTGTACCATGAAAAGTCCCAGTGAAGGCAAAGGGAACATGATGCGATGTTTCACTGCAGCTGACAAACAAGTAACGTTTCCCCTGAAGATTCGTAATTAGCTGCTAGCTATTGCAGAAAGTTATTAAATTAAACCCATAATTTGAAATAAAGCTAATGGCAGTGTGCTGTGTTTTTCTTCATGCAGGGGTTTGTTGTTTGTAAATTATTCAAAGGACAGCAAGGGTCTTATTCTGCCTCCCTTCCTATGGTGGGACATGCCCCCAGCCTGCTCAGGAAAAAGCTAACAAGCTTCTCTGGCCTCAACTGGTACTAAACAGACACACCTGCAGAGCCTACTCTGCTAGGAGGAAGCAAGCTTAAAAGGGTGAATTTGTAATAGGAATCAGTGGCAACCAGCAGGATGACAGCTTTGTTCTGGAGTTAGCTGACTTTTACAACAGAGCCACTGGGAGGAAGACAGCTTACAAACCTCTGCTGCCCACAGGGGCATAAGAACAAGCTGATTGCAGTAGGGAAGGGTTGAAGATGAGTCCTGACTTATGGTTGAGCCCTGTTCAACCTTCATAAACACATCAGGCTGCTATAGGCTCTCTTGGGACACTCAGAGACCAAGTGCCCCTATATTTGGGAGGACTTTTGAGGGGCAAAGACCTCTAAAAATGCCCAAATGCTACCTAAAAAGAGCACAGCCTATCACACTCTCATACACTAAGCCCAATCCTCAGCCCCATTTGATTCCTTTGTACTGCTTTCATGGCACAGAGGGGACCATACAGCTGTCCTAAGTGAAGTTAGGGATACCTGTCCTGGAAAAATCTCCCAGTGGAATATAAAGCCAGCTTAGCAACATGGAAGGACTCATTATTTTTTTTATTAAAGATATGTTTTTAAAATAAGTTAGTTAAATCAGTGCAGCACCCTCTGAAGAACCTCCTACTTTAGTATGAGTGGTGCATTTTTTTAAGTCAGTTCCTTGCTGACTTAGGCTAAACTACAGTCTCTCTCTTTCTCTTAAAATAAGTGTCCACGCAGAGGTTTGCACTAGTTGAACTAAATGAGTTTTTAAACCAATTTAAATTAAACCAGTCTAATGTGCTCATGGAGGCAAGGACTAAAACAACCACCCCCAAGCTCTTCCCCAGACCATGCAGGAGGGATGCTGGTGATGTGCCAGAGACGTAGCCAGGAGAAGGGAGCATAACCACTGTGCTCCAGTGATCCCTGGCCAGCATAATGACTTCTATGGCAGTGATTCTCAACGGGGGGTCTGAGAGCCCTGAGCCCTGGTGCCCCATGGGGCAGAAGCCCTGAGTCCATGGGCAGAGTTGGAAAGGAGCATGGGGGGCATTATCTCTTCCCCCCCCCCAACTGCAGTGCCTTAACCAGAGCAGGGTAGTCCCAGGGCAGCTCCACCCCCAACACCTCCTCCTCTCCCCCAATCCCCCGAGGGCATGCCCCCGGCTTGGTCAGTGCCGGGAAGCCAGACTGGGCAGTGTCAGTGTAGGATGGTTGCTGCTCTGGCTGGTGTTGCAGAGTGGGCAGCTGCGGCGCGCCCCCATCTCCTCCTCCTTCCGTTGGTGTCTGGGGCTGCAGCTGCTCATCAGCTACCAGCCACCTTTGAGTGCTCGGGCTGCCAGTAAGAGCCACCTGGGCAGGTTGATCTGGCTTCGGGAGAGCCTTTTTTTTTTTTGGTGGGGGGTGTGTGTGTGTGGAGGAAGTGCCCTCTGAGCACACAACCTCTAGCTACCTCTCTCCCTGCACCCTGAGCTACTCCTCTGCCTCCACACAGCTCCTAGCTACCCCTCCCCCTGCACCCTGAGCTACTCCCCTGCCTGCACACAGCCCCTAACTACCCCTTCCCCTGCCCCCTGAGCTACCCCCCTGCCTGCACCCTGAGCAGTTTTCAAACTTTTTGAGCTGAGCCCCTCCCATTGATTTATAATTTTTGGTTGTGCCCCCCACCCCAACACAGACAGGCTGAGTGGCCTGCTGAGGTGAGTTATGGGGTGGAGGTGGCACTCACTCCCTTGGCCCTGCTGTGTGGAGCTGGCCCTAGCCATGCCAGGTCCTGCCCCTACAAAATAGAAGTCAAACTATGCCTATGTCTGAGGGCGCCTCCCCGTGCCTAGCAGCTGGAGCCCCAGCATCCTGCAGGGTAGAAGCCCTGTGCTCCCTTCCCCCACCAGTGGCAGAAGCCATGAGCCATGCCCCCTGGTGGGAGTTTTTATAGCATATTTTGAGCGGGGGATGGGGGGGGTCAGAAAGAAAAAGGTTGAGAACTCTGATCTAAGCCATTGATGAAGATATTTAACAGAATGAGACCCAGAACTGATCCCTATGGGACCCCACTTAACATATCATTCCTGCTTGACTGAACCACTGATAAATACACTCTGGCAAATGGTTTTCCAGCCAGTTATGCACCCACCTTATAGAAAATATATGGAGATATACCTATCTCATAGAACTGGAAGGTCATTGAGTCCACCCCCCCCATGCCTTTGCTAGCAGGACCAAGTACTGATTTTATGCCTTAGATCCCTAAGTGGCCCCCTCAAGGATTGAACTCATAATGCTGGATTTAGCAGGCTAATGCACAAACCACTGAGCTATCCCTCCCCCCTATCTAGGGTATATTTCCCTAGTTATGAGAATGTCATGCAAGAACGTATCAAAAGATTTACTGGTATACCACATCTACTGCTTCCCCGCCCCCACCCCCTCCCCAAGCTTATTAACCTGTCAAAGAAAGCTATTAGAGTGGGTTGACATGATTTGTTCTTGACAAAGCCATATTTGTTACTTATTTTACTTCATCTTGGTGTTAGCAAAGTGATTGCTTTATTATTTGCGCCATTATCTTTCTGGGTGCTGCAGTTAATTTGATCGGTATGTAATTCCCTGGGTTGTCCTTACACCTTTTTTATAGATTGGCATTATATTTGTTCTCTTCAAGTCCTCTGGAATCTCTTCTGTGTTCCATGAGTTTTCAAAGATAATCACTAATGGCTCAGATATCTCCTCAGTCAGCTCCTCAAGTATTCTAGGATGTATTTCATCGGGAGCTGCTGACTTGAAGACATCTAACTTGGTATTTTTTTAACTCGTTCTTTCCCTGTTTTAGCCTCAAATCATACCTCATTTTCAGTGGCATTCACTCTGTTAGACAGCTGATTGCTACTAACCTTTTTTGTGAAAACTGGAACAAAAAGGGCATTTAGCACTTCTGCCATTTCCACATTTTATGTTATCTTTCCCTTCTCATTGAGTAATGGGCCTACCCTGTCCTTGGTCTTCCCCTTGCTTCTAATGTATTTGTAGAATGTTTTCTTGTTACCCTTTATGTCTCTAGCTAATTTAATCTCATTTGTTCTTTGGCCTTTCTAATTTTGTTTCTACATGCTTCTGGTTTTTTTTTAATACTCATCCTTTGTAATTTGACCTAGTTTCTACTTTTTGTAGGCTCTTGTGCCCTTAATAATGTCTCTCTGAAAAACTGCCAACTCTCTTGAACTGTTTTTCCTCTTAGACTTGCTTCTCATGGGATCTTATCTACCAATAAAGATTCAGAAACTAACATTACATTTCTGCTAAAGATGCAGAAACTAACATTACATTTTTAAAGTACATCAGAAGCAGGAATTGTGTCAAACAGGCACTGGGGCCACCAAGATGATAAAGATGTACTACAGGAAGACAAGGACATTGTGGAGAAGCTAAATACATTCTTTGCATTATTCTTTACTGCAGAGGAGATGGGGGAGATATGTACATCAGAACTATTCTTTTTGGACCACAGATCTGAAGTACTGTCCTAAACTGCTGTGTCAGTAGAAGAGGTTTTAGCATAAATTGATAAACTAAACACTAAGTCACCAGGACCAGATGATATTCACCTAAGATTTCTGAAGGAACTCAGATATGAAGCTGCATTACTAACTGTAGTATCAGAGGGGTAGCTGTGTTAGTCTGGATCTGTAAAAAGCGACTAAGAGTCCTGTGGCACCTTATAGACTAACAGATGTATTGGAGCATAAACTTTTGTGAGTGAATACCCACTTTGTACTGAAATCAGCCTCTGTACCAGATGACTGGAAGGTAGGAAATGTAACACTGATTTTTTAAAAAGGGATCTGGAGGAGATCCTGGCAATTACAAGCCAGTGAGCCCAACTTCTGCATTAGGCAAATTGGTAGAAACTATAGAAAAGAACAGAATTGCAAGGCACATAGATAAACACGATTTGTTGGGGACAAGTCAACACAGTTCTTACAATCAGAAGTCATTCCTCACCACTCTATTCAAATTCTTTCAGGATGTTAACAAGCATGTGGATAAGGGTGATCCAGATGATTTAGTGTATTTGGACTTTAGAAAGCTTTTGACAAGATCCCTCAAAGGCTCTTAAGGAAACTAAGTAGCCATGGGATAAGAGGGAAAGTCTGGCTGAACGATGGGAAATAAAAAGGAGGAATAAAAGGTCAGTTTTCACAGTGGAGTAAAGTTAACTGTGGGGTCCTCCATGGATCTGTACTGTGACTTGTTCAACATATTCAATAATGACCTGGAAAAGGGGACGGACAGCGAAGTAGCAAAGTTTGAAGCGGATATAAAATTATTCAAGTCCAAAACAGAGCACGAGGAGTTAAAGAGGAATTACAAAACTGAGTGACTGGACAACAAAATGGCAAGTGAAATGCAATGCTGATAAGTGCAAAGTAGTGCACATTGGAAAACATAATCCCAACTAGACGTACACAATGATGGGTTATAAATTAGCTGTTACCATCTAAGAAAGAGATCTTGGTGTCACCGTGGATAGCTCTCTGAAAACTTCCACTCAGTGTGCTACAGCCTTGAGAAAGGCTAACAGTATGTTAGGAGCTATTAGGAAAGTGATAAATAATAAGACAAGAATATCACAAGGCCACTATATAAATGCATGGTACATCCACACCTTGAATACTGTGTTCAGTTCTGGTTATCTCATCTCAAAAAGGATATAGGGAACTGGAAAATGTTCAGAGAAGGGCTACTAACATGAACAAGTGTATGGAACAGCTGTGGTGTTTAGATGTGCTTGTAATTATTAGAACTGGGCGTACTGGCTGTTGGGAGTCTGAAAGGACAGGAAACAGGAAGGAGGGGGGAGGAGTGGAGGAGGCAGAGTGAGAGTTACAGAAGGTGCAGCAGCAGCTTGGTAAAAAGGTTTCCACTGTAAATAAAGTCCTGTTGAAGCTTATTAGTACCTTGCCTGCTTGATACAACAACAGCTTCCATATGAAGAGAGACTAAAAAGATTAGGGCTTTCATCTTAAAAAGACAACTAAGGGGGTATATGATAGAGGTCTATAAAATCATAGATGGTACTGAAAAAGTGAATAGAGAAGTGTTATTCACCCTTTCATACAATACAAAAAACAGGGGCCATCCAATGAAATCAATGGGCAACAGGTTTAATACAAACAAGAGGAAGTACTTTTTCCACACAATCCACAACTAACCTGTGTAACTCATTGCCATGGGATGTTGTGATGACTAAAAGTATAACTGGGTTAAAAAAAGAACTGGATCAGTTCATGGAGGATAGGTCCATCAATGGCTATTAGCCAAGAGGGTCAGGGAAACAACATGCTTGGAACTACCAGAAGCTGGAAGTGGAAGACAGGGTGGATCATTTTTATAATTGCCCTGTTCTGGGCACGTGTTCTGAATCTCTGGTACTGGCCACTGTTGGAGAGAGGATACTGGCAAGATGAACCAGGGTGTGACCCAGTAAGCGGAGCTTGTTCTAATGTAATTGACACATTGCCAAAAGGAAAAATATATACACAATTTCTTAACTGTACATTTTTTGGTTCATAGATATATATTAGACATTTCTCCTAATAAGCTCTTCCAATTGAGAGTGAATTGTTATCACCTTCATTTAGATCTAAAATGTCATTTTATATTTAACTTCATTATTTACTCTTTCCAAACTTGGATACAGGGGCAATTCTCCAAAGTCAAATGTTAATTATAAGAAAAATACTAGTCTGTATCTGTACCATAAACCTGTAGCAGTATGTATCTTGTGACTGCAACAATGTAATAAGAGTGGTACAACAATTTAAAGTTGTTCCATAACCCATAGTGGTGGGAAAAAATTGTTGATGATACTGTGACATACCAAGAGTACAATCTGGACTGATGGACACCTGTGCCCCTCAGATCTCCAGCCTGGCAGGCCTTTTTACACTGCTTCGCTGTAAGAGCTACCACTTCTGATCTGCTCACCCATAGCCTCTAGCATGTAAGTTACTCCCAGTTATAGTATGAGTGCTGCAGCCAGCCACTCTTGAATTACACTGCAGAGTGACACCAGAAAACCCCCAATCCCAGACTTTCCCCCTGAAATGTACCATCTTGTACTGCACTGGTCATTCCTAGACTATACAAGCTCATATAAAATCCATCATTTTATTGACAGAAAATGACATGCACAAATCCTGTTATCTCAAGTAGAGTTTCCCAAACACTTCATTTCAAACACACTGGTTTAGATAAAACTATAAAAAACAAATTCAGTAACTACAGAAGGATAGATTTTATGTGAATACAAGTAGTGAGGTATGAGAGTCAGGATAGGTTACAAGAAAAATAAAAGTGAAATGCATCTAATGCCTAACCTAAAAAGCTAAGTGAATTCAAAGCAAAGTCTCTCTCACCATGTTTCAGCAGTCTTACTGGCTGAATTTCTTTCAGTCAAGATCCCTCCCCCAGTCCAATGCTGCTTCCTTTGTTCTTCAGGTGTTGTAGATGCTGTGGGTAGGGAGAAAGGCAGAAATAATTTGAGGGCATCTGCTCTCCGTTCTTATAGGTATTTTTTCAAGAAGCATCCCCAGATGAGCTTCAGGAGACAGAAAGTCTGTGTGGATGGGAACCCCAAGCTGTTTCTTTGTCAAGATGTAGATTTTTTTTTTGCTCACGCCCTCTTTCCAGCTGAAGAGTGGCCATTTAAACAGGTGATGGTCCATTTGATTTTGTTGACATGTGGCTGAGGCATCAGCTTGCCTTTTTTCTCTGGGAAACTGGTTTGTGACTGCGCCCCAGACTTGAAACATGTCTTAGTAATACCATACAGTAGAATCTTACAACTTTATGTACAATGTTGCCACACATATTTTTCCAGGACAATAATGATCAGCAAATTATGAGTTTTCAAATGACACTTCACAAGGCATACCTTGTACAAAATTTATCATAGTCTTGTAAAAGGGGTGAACATAGAGGTACAGACCATAACAGATACCGTTGCCCAACATGTGACATTGCCAGAGGACCATGCAGTACTCTTTATTGCAAAGCCTAGTTATTTTCATGCTCAGTTAATAATATTGAGGTATCTTAAGTAAATTGTACTTGCTTTTGTTGGCTCAACAGATAATCTTAACAGTTTTAATGCTAGTTTTTTATTTTATGATGTCACTGACAACATTTTTTCTGTGTTTGATAGTATTGTTTCCACAGACTTAAGTTCCCTGGGAACTAGTGAAACATGTTTGTTGTGTTTAATAGCAGAATAAAATAAAATAAAAAATTGGCTTTAGGGGTTGCCTGCAGATTTTGCTATATTCTGTAGAAGTAAGGATTTATTTGTAAAGCCTTCTGGCTGCAAAGGTACCCCCTTCCAATGTAAACCATACATTGTTAACTTGGTGTACGTGGAGGCAGACTGAAGACATGTCAGAAGAGATGTTAACTTCCCTTATTTACCTTAGTAGTGTTTACAATCACTTAAATGTTAGCCTCTTCACTGCTCAATATTCTATTAAACACATCTGCAGTGAATCTAAAGGTTCCAGCCCTGCTGATGAACCATGTATGTATCAAAATGATGGCACATGAGAAGATTTCTGTTTTTTTCATTTTGCAATAGAACATAAGAATAGACATACTGATAGGGACCATTGGTCCATGTAACAGGGCTCCACTTACCACACTGGCACCTCCTGCTGGTCATCCTGGGGATTAGCTCTGCAGGTCAGTACACCGCCTCCTGGTGGTGCCTCGCCCATCATCACTTCTGCTCCTTGACCCATGTCACTCCAGGGACTGCAGAATCTTCTTCATGACACAGCCTTACGGCAATGTCACAATCTGTGTTCCTGCCTTCCGGGGGGTGAGTGTTGCAGTCCAGCTGTCCTGCCACTTCCCCAGTGATGACTGCAGCCAATTGTCTGGCCACTTCCCCATGACCCCAGCAGCACACTCTACACCCTTGCCTCAGGGCCTCAGTTGTCCTGGAGATCTCTCTAGCTCCCCCGGTCCCTGCTAACATCACTCCTCTGTCCAAGGTACTAGCTTCTTTTTGCCTGCCAGGCACCCAGTCCTCCTTCCTTGAGCTCCAGGGAGTAATTGACCCTGCTCTACCTTGTAGCTCTTCTCCTATGGGATTTCCAGGCCCTGACTGGCCACTCCTCTCAGACCCACTCTAGTTGGCTGCATCCTGCACAGCCTCCCTGGGGCTCCATTAACCTCTTAGAGGCCAGTGTGTGGCCAACATCCCATCACAGTCCATTTAACCGAGTATCCTGTCTTCCAAGAGTGGCCAGTGCCAGATGCTTCAGAAGGAAAAAACAGAACAGGACAATTATCAAATGATTCATACAATGTCATCCAGTCCCAGCTTCTGGCAGTCAGCGGTTTAGGGACACACCTGGAACATGGAGTCGCATCTCTGACCATCTTGGCTAATAGCCATTGATGGACCTGTCCTTCATGAACTTATTTAATTTGTTGAACCCAGTTATAGTTTTGGTCTTCACAACATCCCCTGGCAATGAGCTCCACAGGTTGACTGTGTGTTGGTGAAGAAATACTCCTTATGTTTGTTTTAAACCTGCTGCCTATTAATATTATTGGTGATTCCTGGTTCCTGCATTATATGAAGGGATAAATAACATTTCCTTAGTCACTTTCTCCACACTATTCATGACTTTATAGACCTCCATCACATCCCCCTCTTAGTTGTTTTATTTCTAAGTTGAACAGCTGTACTCTTTTTAGTCTCTCCTTATATGGAAGCTGTTCCACACCCCTAATCATTTTTGCTGCTTTTCTCTGTATTTTTTTCAATTCTAATATATCTTTTTTGAGATGGGGCAACCAGAACTGGACGCAGTATTCAGGGTGTGGCCATAGCATAGATTTATATAGTGACATTATGATATTTTCTGTCTTGTTATCTATCCCTTTCCTAATGGTTCCTAGCATTCTGTTAGCTATTTTGATCGCCACTGCACATAGGGCAGATGTTTTCAGAGAATTACCCATGATGAATCCAAGGTCTCTTTCTGGAGTGGTAACAGTTGATTTAGACCCCATCATTTTGTATTTATAATTGGGATTATTTTTTTCCAATGTGCATTACTTTTCATTTATCAACACTGAATTTCATCTGCCATTTTGTTACCCAGTCACTCAGTTTTGTCAGATCCCTTTGTAACTCTTCTCAGTCAGCTTTGTCATAAATATCTTGAGTATTTGTGTATCATCCACAAACTTTGCCACTTCACTGCCCCCGCCTTTTCAAGACCATTTATGAATATGTTGAACAGCACTGGTCCCATTACAGAGTTTTGGGGGACCCCACTATTTACCTTTCTGCATGGTGAAAACTGACCATTTATTCCTATACTTTGTTTCCTATCTTTTAACCATTTACTGATATGTGAGAGGACCTTCCCTCTTATCCCATGATTCTTTATTTTGCTTTGGTGAGGGACCTTGTCAAAGGCTTTCTTGAAGTCCAACTACAGTATATCCATTTGTCCACATGCTTGTTGATCCCCCAAAGAATTCTAATGGATTAGGCATGATTTCCCTTTACAAAAGCTGTGTTGACTCTTCCCCAACATACGGTGTTCATCTATCTGTCTGATAATTCTGTTCTTTTCTATGGTTTCAACCAATTTGCTTGGTACTGAAATTAGGCTTACCAGCCCGAAATTGCAAAATCAACTCTGGTGCTTTTTTAAAAAATCAGCATTACATTAGCTATACTCCAGTCATCTGGTACTGAAACTGATTTAAGGAATAGGTTACATACCACAGTTAATAGTTCTACAATTTCATATTTAAATTATTTTCAAACTGTTGTGTGACTAAGATCTGGTCCTGGTGATGTATTACTATTTAATTAATCAATTTGTTCCCAAACTTCCTCTATCGACACCTCAAACTGGGACAGTTCCTCGGATTTGTCATCTGAAAAGAATGGCTCAAGTGTGGGAAATCTCCCTCACCTCTGCTTCAGTGAAGATGGATGCAAAGAATTCATTTCACTTCTTTGCAATGCCCTTATCTTTCCCAAAAGCCCCTTTAGCACCTTGATTGTCCAGTGGATCCACTGATTGTTTAGCAGGCTGCCTGCTTCTAATGTACTTAACTTTTTTTGCTGTTAGTTTTCTCTTTTGCTAGTTGCTCTTCATATTCTCTTTTGGCCTGCCTAATGATACTTTTACACTTGACTTGCCAGAGTTTATGCTCCTTTCTATTTTCTCAATAGGATTTGACTCCCAATTTTTAAATGATGTTTTTGTTGTCACTAATCACCTCTTTTACTCTGTTGTTCAGCTTTGCTAGCATTTTTTTGGTTCTCTTATTTTTTTTATTTGGGGTATACATTTAGTTTGAGCCTCTGTTATAGTGTTTTTAAATAGTTTCCATGCAGCTTGCAGGCATTTCACTTTTGTGATTATTCTTTTTAATCTCCATTTAATTAGCCTCCTCATTTTTATGTAGTTTGCCTTTTAGAAGTTAAATGTTAAAATGTGGTATATTTCTTTGGTATTTTCCCCCCACAAGGATATTCAATTTAATTACATCATGTTCTATATTACTGAGCGGTTCAGCTATATTCACCTCTTGGGCCACATCCTGTGCTCCCCTTAGAACTAAATCAAGAATTGCCTCTCCCCTTGTGGGTTCCAGGACTAGTGGCTCCAAGAAGTTCCAAGAACAGCCTCTTGTAGTACACAACTCTAATTCATCCCCAGAGCAGGTCTTTCTATACATTGAATGAGACAGGAGTTCTGTGGAAAAAAATACTATGTGATCATGAAATTAAAGACTGTATCCTAATGTATTTGCACAAGAGGGGTGAATTTAGATTACACATGGAACCTTAATTCTGAGTGTTTGACTTTGCAAACTTAATGTTCTTTTGATATAGCTTTTTATGTCTAATATAATGCAACTATATGAAACAGACATTATGGGTGAAAGGTAATGTAAGTATGGTGTAATATTGTATCTCTTTTACATATTTCCTGCCAAATATGAGCTGTATATTTGAGGATGACCATAATAGATGGAGGAATATGCCCTTCTATCCTCATTCTCTTCAAGACAAAATTGAGAAACCTTCCCATCCCCCAATTTATATATAAATCACATAATGGTAACACAGGTCATGAACAGATTTTTTTTTAAAAAAGTATCTCTTTTTATCTGTTTTAAATGCATTTCCTTTTAATTTTTTTGAGTTTCACCTTTGTTCGTATGTCAGGCGATGGCATTAGGCTGAAATGCCTGACTAGAGTTGTATCATGGTCTCTTGACCACATCTCCTCTTGCTTTTCTCTTTTCTTAACTAAACAATCCTAAACTCAGATTCTACAAATATTTGTGTGCGTGCTTAACTTTAAACACATGAGTAGTCCTCTTGGTCTTATGTAAGTGTTTGCAGAACTGAGACCTTAAGGTTTTCATTCTCTCCTCATATATTGTCATCTCTGCAAACATTTTCTCAGGCCCTTCTATGAACCTTTTCTATTTTTGCTACATCTTTTTTGCGTTAATGTGACCAAATCTATAAATGCAGTGCCCCTATTCAAAGTGAGGGTGTAGACTACCACCAAGATGCATAGATGTATATATTTTTAGCCAGTGTTAGTCCGTATCCTAACCCTTCCCAGGAAGTCAATTTGAATCACGCTGAGACCAAAAAATGCAGTAAAAGTAGTGCTTTTTTTATAATAAGATGGTGATGTTTGTCAAAACAGAAATTGTGACAAAGAGGCCTTGTCAGCTATGGCCAAATGTGCAGTTTGTAACTTTTACATGGCCTAGAGCTTTGCACTTGCCTGTCCTAGATGAAGCTGGATGATAGCTAGATTTCAGTTACTGCACAGTAACACTCTGTTTTGACCCTAGGTTTCAGAGGAGCTGAGTGCCCTTGCAAAGTGCCCACATATCATGAGATCTGGTCCCTTGTTTGTTAAAAAAAGTGGGATACTTGAAGTGTGGGTGGCATTTGCTGAGGGAAACAGTTGTTGAAAGCCCCAAAATGGCTTTGATAGTCTTCTGAAGTTAAGGGGTTCATGAAATAGACTGATAGGATCACAGAAAAAATGGTTCTGTGGTGTGTTGGCCAGTCTATGCAGGAATATTGTGGTAATTTACAGTAATTTGCAGAAAAAACAGGATTATAGTTTTCATAGTTCTTTCCTATGCTTTGCTTTAATTTCTTAGGCTTAGTATACATTTTTATTATTTAATATTTATATTACAGTAGTATTCACGGTACCCAACGATGATGTGGGCCCTATTGGGGTGGGACCTGTAAAAACAGAAGCAATAAATACAGTTCCTACCCTGATGACCTTACAGTGTTTTGTACATGTGCGCAGATGACTTCCCATCTACTCTAAGGACTGTCTTGACTGTTGGGCTTGGTGCCAGGGCTTGGCTGTTAATCCTTTTTCCAATGTTGCACATTGTGAGATTTTATACAAAGTATTCCTCCATTTAAGAATCTTCTGAGAGTATACATGTTTAATATCAGTTTTGAGAGTCATGGATATCTATGAAGAGATCTGTCTTCTAAGTGATGATACCTGTACACAATAACAGGGATTCTAATTTTGTTTGGGATAAGGTGCATTAAAAGGAGGAGGTGCATCTTTAGAGCCAGCAAAAGTTTGTTGTGTGTAAATAAAAATCCTTCTTGAGGTGACTGTACTAAATGAGAGAAACAAAGTGATGCCTCTGCTGTGATATGTAAATATATGTCATGTGAGAGTAACACCATCAACTAATAAGTGATGACTGAGGAATTGCCAATGAAGGACAGACAGACCGACAGGACATTTAACAACAGAAGAGCCAAGAACTATACAGTCTCTCCAGTAAAATTTAGTCTGACAGGTATTTTAGGACATTTAAATGTGTCTTTTACCCCTATGGCTTTGCCAGAGCCTTTCTCTAGCTTGAATGATCGCTTCAGGTTTCTAACAGAAATCGGCTCTGGGGTAAAATTTTCAAAAAAGCCTAAGGCCCAGATCTTTAAGAGTATTCAGGCATTGTGCCATTCATAGCTGCAAGGTCTAAGTTACTTAAAGGGCAAAGTCCCATTTTTAAAAGTGACATAGGCACTAAGAGGCTAGATCCACAAAGGGGATTTAGGCTTGGTGTTGCAGTGCCTAACTTTAGATACCCTGCTGCCTACTGGAATCCACAGCCCTAATTAGGCTCCCAGGCCCTCTGTTCAATGTGTGAGAGGTTTGGCATCTAAGAACAAGATTCACAGAGGCCAGCAAGCTCAGAGGGGAGCTGCCTAAGCTAGCCAACAGGAAATGCCTAAGCCTCATCCCCCTCAAGGAGTTTTAGGTGGCTAAATCTGGACTAAAGAGAATCCCTTGGGGATTCACAGCCATGAACCATCTTCTGGAATTAGATGCCTAATCCAAGACAGTCTTTTTTATGCTTTCCAGTGGTTACAGCACTGATTTTAGAAGTGAGAAACCTGGGTTCAAATCCCCATTCTGCCTGAGAGGAGCTTGGTCTTAAATGTTGAACTCAAATCTGCCATCTACTAGGTAAACACTCTCACTAGAAAAAAACAGGAGTACTTGTGGCACCTTAAAGACTAACAAATTTATTGTAGCATGAGCTTTCGTGAGCTAAAGCTCACTTCTTCGGATGCATAGAATGGAACACACAGACAGGAGATATTTATACATACAAGCCATTACCCTCTGATCCCACTGATGATTACCAAAAGAAACTACACCATCTGCTCAAAAAACTCCCTGAGAAAGCACAGGAACAGATCTATACAGACACATGCCTGGAACCCCGACCAGGTGTATTCTATTTGCTACCCAAGATCCATAAACCTGGAAATCCTGGACGCCCCATCATCTCAAGCATTGGTACTTTAACAGCAGGATTGTCTGGCTATGTGGACTCTCTCCTCAGGCCCTATGCTACCAGCACTCCCAGCTATCTTCGAGACACCACTGACTTCCTGAGGAAACTACAATCCATCAATGATCTTCCAGAAAACACCATTCTGGCCACTATGGATGTGGAAGCCCTCTACACTAACATTCCACACGAAGATGGACTACAAGCCATCAGGAACAGTATCCCCGATAATATCACGGCTAACCTGGTGGCTGAACTTTGTGACTTTGTCCTCACCCACAACTATTTCACATTTGGGGACAATATATATCTTCAAGTCAGTGGCACTGCTATGGGTACCCGCATGGCCCCTCAGTATGCCAACATCTTTATGGCTGACTTAGAACAACGCTTCCTTAACTCTCGTTCCCTAACACCCCTACTCTACTTGCGCTACATTGATGACATCTTCATCATCTGGACTCATGGAAAAGAAGCCCTCGAGGAATTCCACCGAGATTTTAACAATTTCCATCCCACCATCAACCTCAGCCTAGACCAATCCACACAAGCGGTCCATTTCCTAGACACTACTGTGCTAATAAACGATGGTCACATAAATACCACCCTATACCGGAAACCCACTGACCGCTATACTTACTTACATGCCTCCAGCTTCCATCCCGGACACACCACACGATCCATTGTCTACAGCCAAGCTCTAAGATACAACCGTATTTGCTCCAATCCCTCGGACAGAGATAAACACCTACAAGATCTCTATCAAGCATTCTTAAACCTACAATACCCACCTGCTGAAGTGAAAAAACAGATTGACAGAGCCAGAAGAGTACCCAGAAGCCACCTACTACAGGACAGGCCTAAAAAAGAAAATAACAGAACACCACTAGCCATCACCTACAGCCCCCAACTAAAACCTCTCCAGCGCATCATCAAAGATTTACAACCTATCCTTAAAGATGATCCCTCACTCTCACAGATCTTGGGAGACAGGCCAGTCCTTGCTTATAGACAGCCTCCCAACCTGAAGCAAATACTCACCAGCAACCGCACACCATACAACATAAACACTAACCCAGGAACCTATCCTTGCAATAAAGCCCGATGCCAGCTCTGTCCACATATCCATTCAAGTGACACCATCACAGGACCTAATCACATCAGACACACCATCAGGGGCTCGTACACCTGCACATCTACCAACGTGATATATGCCATCATGTGCCAGCAATGCCCCTCTGCCATGTACATTGGCCAAACCGGACAGTCTCTACGCAAAAGAATAAATGGACACAAATCTGACATCAGGAATCATAACATTCAAAAACCAGTGGGAGAACACTTCAACCTTCCTAACCACTCAGTGACAGACTTGAAGGTGGCAATTTTGCAACAAAAAAACTTCAAAAACAGACTCCAAAGAGAGACTGCTGAACTTGAATTAATATGCAAACTAGATACCATTAACTGTGGTCTAAATAAAGACTGGGAATGGTTGGGTCATTACACCAATTGAATCTATTTCCCTATGTTAAGTTCTCCCCACACCTTCTATGGGCCATCTTAATTATCACTTCAAAAAGTTTTTTTTCCTCCTGCTAACGATAGCTCATCTCAATTGATTAGACTCTGCCTGTTGGTATGCATACTTCCACCTTTTCATGTTCTCTGTATGTATAAATATCTCCTGTCTGTGTGTTCCATTCTATGCATCCGAAGAAGTGAGCTTTAGCTCACGAAAGCTCATGCTAAAATAAATTTGTTAGTCTTTAAGGTGCCACAAGTACTCCTGTTTTTTTTTGCGGATACAGACTAACACGGCTGCTACTCTGAAAACTCTCACTAGAGAGTATTTTGGGATGGGGCTTTCTCTGTCTCTCCTGTTCAAGCTATTTCACTTTGGATTAAAAGTGTCACAGGAGTAGGGATTAGAACCTGACTCTCCCAGGTGAGTACCCTAGCCATTGACTAGAGTCATTTCACTGTCTACCTGGCATCTCCTGTGTTTTGTGTGGTGCTCAATCCAAAAGGCCTGGTGGGTAGGGCAGCCCCTGTATGTGCCTCCTGGATCAGGCCCTGCAGGCAAGATAGGTGGGGGAATTCCTAGTTTGGGTATCCCACCCTGGTTTAGGTGTGAGATTAGCACAGGGTATCAGGATTTAGGCAGTTGTGCACATGCCCACTGTCAGAAATGTAGGTGTCTATGGGAATTTAAGTGCCCATGGGGTTAGGTGGCAGCTGAGCAGGGCATTTGAGGATCTAAATTTTGGATTTAAGAGCCTAAAGTGGCAGTTAGGTGCCTAAACACTTTGTGGATCTAGCCCTTAGGAGCCTAAGACCTGGTCTACACTTAGTTAGGTTGACATAGCTAGATCACTCAGGGGTGTGAAAAATTCACATCCCTGAGTGCCAAAGTTATGATGACCTAACCCCCGGAGTAGATGCATTTAGGTCAATGGAAGAATGCTTCCATCAACCTAGCTACCATCACTCGGGGAGGTAGAGTTCCAACAATGACAGAACCACCCCCTTCTGTGGCTGTTGGAAGCATCTTCACTATGGCAGTACTGCAACATAGCTATGGTGCCATAGCAGTGCTGCTGTAACACGTGTTGCAGAGTCAGGGCCTGAGCCTTACTGAAAGTGAATCAGATGTAGGCTCTTAAGTGTTTTAGATGCCTTTGAAAATTTTACCCCCTAGTCTACAGCTCAGGCCTTATGTATACAACAGGATCTTGTGAATCTAGCTTCCTAGTAACTGCTGAATATTCACCTGTGCCTCTTCGTGTTAGTTCACCCTGGCCTGCTAGGCTTGATTCTTCCCAGTGGCAGTGGCTACAGTATTAGGAAGTGGCTGTTTTGCAAACTCAGAACCCTTTTTGAATGACCCCGAAAGTAAGGAAGCTGCTGTTCTTTCTTTCCCAGCCAAACCAGCTCTGGGGTGATGTACCAAAAGCTGCAAATATAGCAGAACAAGTGAATAAACTAAAATGTGTGTTAAAGAGAAGCAGACAAAGGCTGTGGATGGAAAAGGGAGTTAAGTAGGGAATGGAGAGGGTGGGGGTTGTTGCAGAGATGAGGTGGGGGTGGGGCTGAGTAATAAGCAGCAATATGCAGGGGTTTTTTTTTCTTCTCCTCACTCCCAAAGCAGATCAAAGAGGGATGTCAGGAAAGAGGGGCAGAGAATGAGGCACCATTATTCCCCTCATATAGTCTATAGACCACTTGATGTAGTAGAGGTGTCTGTTTCAAAAATTCAGGCTGATTCCAGAGTTAATCTAGCATCTCTGCGAGGTGTTAAAGGGGGACATGGAGTGGATAACTTGAGGATGCTGGCCATAATTCCTTTTCAGTTGACCAATGGAGAGAATAGAGCCATAAGACAGACCAAAGAATCCAGGGTTTTGGATTACTTTTTTATTGCTCTCGTCAGCATCTGTGCTCGTATCACCTTTCCCATGGACAGGCAGAGGTAGCAGTAGATCCCACAGAAATTCTATACTATGTTCTATGGTACAGTTCCCACCTATCCTGAGCTTTATGGACAGCTCCCATATTCCCCTGAGTTCTTTCAGACAATATAACCCTAATGCACCAAAAATGCTCTGTGAACATATTTGCATGCTGTCTGCAATGCTAAGAAGATTGTTATAACAGTGGTGACCTTGTATCAGGAACCCTGTCATAACTCCTTCATCCTAATGCACGCAGGACTACCAAGGCTCTTTGAGAGCAGCGTGATCCCAGGAGGTGGGTAGGTACTGCCACAGGCACCATATACATGTCCCATAAACATGTATCTATACAATGGCCTAGTGTCTTAGCAGAGTAAACTCTGTACTTTACAGGAGACAGAGCCTTCTCTCTGAATATTGGCTCATGATACAACTTGTGATGGGGATATCTAAGTTGTGCACATGAGAGAGAAGAAAACAGAGAGTCACTTGTTCTTTTTTTCCTCTGCCTGTTTGCTGGTGGCTTGAAAGCTGGCTGAGAATATGTCCCCCTAGCTATAGTGAAGACATTAATATCCCTTAGTGGCTCAACAGTGTGTGGGGAGAGGGGATACTAGCTTCTCTTCCCACCCACTGATGGCAATGGGGTAGGGTGGGATGTTCTCACTAGTTCATCTAGAGGTCTGAGTTATCACAACATGATGGGGGGATGGGAGACACCTGTGATAACCTAGTTTGTGGGTAGCTGACTAAAGGAATCCTCTATGGGTGGTAATGGTTCTAGCAGCCCCACTCTGAGCCATGGCCCTGGCAAAAGCAAGCATTCACTCTTACTTACATGTTCAGTAATATCGAAAATCCTCTCATGACTGTGGCTCCATTGTGCTAGGTGCCATACAAACACAGCCAGACATGGTCCTTATTTATTATCTATATTTCAGTAGCACCCAGAGGACCCAACCAAGACTGGGACTGCATTTACTAGACACTGTACAAACATGTAGTGGGAGACAGTTGTGCCCCAGTGATCTTGCAATGTAAATAGAAAAGCATCTGAGAAGAATCAAGTGAAGCTACTTGTCCAAACTCACAGCAGGTTGGGGCAGAACTGGGACTAGAACCTAGATCTTTGAAGTCTAGGGTTGCCAACAGTCCCGTATTATAAGGGACAAAATACTGTTTTCCTGTACTAAATCAACACAGGACACCTTTTATCACATATTTCAACAAGGATTCAATGCCACTCAACTTGCTGCTGGTTGGCAACTTGACCTGATGCACAGGGTTGCAATGCCACTCAAATTTGGCCCAGCCACCCCTCCATCATGCCTAAGTAGCCCCTGGATCTCTGGGTTTCTCCCATATTTTTGAATTACAGTGTTGAGTCACCTATCCACGAGACTGTACTGCCTCCCAGATGATCTTTGCTCTGCTGTGTTTGCGATCTGATTTTAGACAAGCTGGGGTAACAAGTAATAGGAGGAAAGGAGACTGAGGGTGAGGGTAGGAGTAATAAAAATGCACTGTTCCATTGTTGGCTGTGTATATAGCTGGAGGGTCCTGGATCATCTGACCATTTAAAGAAGATCTTTTTTTTAATTGCTATTAAATCACAAATTCATGAACCCCCTTTACAGTTACCCATTTCCCAAGCAGACAGGGCCCCCGGGCTGCCATTCCTTTCTCTCTGGGGGTAGTGGTGAAAGAGAACATCTTAAGCCACCCTGAGGGGAGGAGCCCCTGCTGCCACACCTGGGACGCAGGGGAGAGGAGAGCCTCATGCTGCGGCCCCTGTCTCTCTAGGAAGGGGCGGGTCTCTTTGCCAAGGCTACTTCAAGTGTGTGTGTGTGGCAGGAGGACAGAGCCATGGGGGCCCTGTGTCATGGTGTGCCTATGGCCCCAGGTTGCCTTAATCTGGCCCTGGGCACCATTACTGAAGCCACCAGCAGATATCCGAGGGGACTAGACAAAAAATGTTGCCTCCAATAGTGCCTGCTTTCCTGGCTCCCAATACCTGAGGCAGGAGTTGGGGAGAACTTCTGTACTAATGTATACTCTACCCACTACTTGGGAGATGGATTTTTTTTTGATGGGAGCCTTATACTCTCCTCTCACAATTAAGGCTGAGCCCCCCACAAGCCTGGGCTGTCTTTGTCTTTTCCCTTGGGTAACAGTAAGGGAAATGTGGGAGACACTGTGTGGGTTTGTCTCTTCACCTTTTCTTCCCTTAAGCACTAAGAGGACTAGCATCTTGGGTGGAGGGCATGGGTAGGTCCAGGGGTTCCATTTCACTCCCTCTTGTTGGGACACTGTGGTTGGAAATATACCACCTCAATGTGGAACCTAAAAAGAGGGTCTCTGAATATTGTTTCCCGTTGCAAACCTTAGAGCAATTTGAGAGACCCAAACCTTTCATTTGTACCCACAAAATTCGGCAGGGGTGTCTCAGATTAAAGGTCTGGGTTTAGACATGCACTTACATTTTAACACCCCACATGTACAGGATGGATGTGTTTGTGAAGTTTCCTGTCAGATTCCTGAAGTGTCTTCATTTATTATACGAATCTGAACTTCCAAGTGCAAAGAGTAATCCTCATGACCTGGACAGATTTAATAGCTCCTTTAAAACAGGACAACTCCAACCAAACTATTATGTATGTTGATAGTGTGCTTGGTTGTGTGTGTAATGTTGAATATAAAATATGAGTGGATATAACACGATTACCACATAGAGCCACAGGTATTTGCCTGTACGTGGCAGAATATAAAACGTGAAGCTATAATATATATTATATACATATTGGTATAATGTGTGTGTTAATAATTATATATGAAGAGGGGGATGCGTGGGTTGAAGAAACCACTTTCTGGCTGCTTATTACAAAGCAATAAACAACAGCCTGAATCCCAGCAGTCTAGCGAGCCTGGGACATTTTAAAGTGAATTCTTATCCTCTCGAGTTGGAGATCTCCAATTAGCCTCAGACTCAAGCGCACAGCGTGTGTGTGAAACAGGCAGTTGCTGGCACGCAATCTTTCCCAAGGTTGTGCTTCCTTTCCTTTTTCCTGAGATTTGGCGCAGGGGGAAGGGGTCGAAGTCACATGGACACAAAGCTTTTGATTAATGTCCAAGCTGCCTGGGCTGCTGCTGCTGAAGCCTTCCAATCTCGCAGTCACACAGAGCGCTGGGAGAGCCGGAGCCAGTGACCACTCATTTCCTACAGGCTGTGCCCGCTTCCTTGCTGGAAAAGAACACACGCAGTTGTGTTGCTTTGCTCCTCCGGCTCTCAAAGCACTTCTTGAGCAGGGGAAGAGCGAGACCGGTTAACAGCCTGCAAGCCACGGAAGACCAGCCCCCCCGCTATGTAACCGAGTGGGGTCTTTTGTTGTCCCATCTGAACTTTGCTAGAGGAAACACCGAGGCAGCTTTTCCTATTGGTGGCTGCAAACAGCGGAGGAGCTGGGAGAAGCAGGAGCTGGGAGCGAGGCTTCGCTTTGGGGAACAATGACAGAAGAAAGCAAAGGGGAAGGGAAAGGGGAAAGCGGGAAGGACCCGGAGAAACAGCTTCGCCTCAGGGTGTGCGTTTTGAACGAGCTTCTGAAGACTGAGCGGGACTATGTGGGCACTTTGGAGTTCCTGGTGTCGGTGAGTTAAGTTCCACGAAGCCGGGTTCATTGGTGGCTAAGGGAACAAGAAGTGACTTGTTGAACAGGAACAACACCCCCCTTCCCGCCCTCACAGGTTTACCAAGGGGGGGGGGGGCAACACCAAGGAATTGGGGCTGTCGCGCGTGGGGGAGAGGGCGAGAGACCCAAACAAACGCGCTCGGAGGCAGAGCCGAGTGAAACAGTTTCCCTGAGTCAATCGGTTTATTGCAAGTAGCTGTTGTTTTGCTGTTGCTTTAAAGAGACTGGAGCGAAGTGGCTTGTAAATGGCTGGCCCTGGGTGCGCGTTTGCAGGGAATTTACCACGAGACAAACAATTAACCTGGGACTGGCATCCAGGAATAGAGAGCAGTGAGATCCAGGTACACTTTGTTCAACGATCTTTTCAGTCTTCGCTGGTTATCCAGACGGCAGCGCAGTGCAGTCCCTTTACTTACAATAACTCTTGAAACATAGTATTCTGGTGGGGGGTAACAGAAAGAGCAAAGGGGGGTTCTGATCTACAGCAGCTGTTGAGTATTAAAGCCACATGTGGCATTCACCCCTTCCTCTACCCCCATATCCTCCAATTTAAACCAGGCTTTGTAATGTAGTGGTTGGATGGAGACTTGAAGGAACGGTTATTTAAAAAAAATGCATTTTAGAGTATGTTGTAGCAGCAAGTTTTAGTTTCATTCTGTGCCTTAAAATCAGTGTTAACAACGTGATCTACTGTAGGTTCAAATCAGGTAGTTGCAGAAACTTTTGCTTTCTGACGAAGTTATCCTTTGGTATAACCAAAGAAAGTACTATTTCCACTATGGAATGATAAGACAAACATCATAACATTTCTTCCCTTTCCCATTTGCACCCAGCATCAACAGCATCACTTTAAGGCCTCTTTGGGATAAACAAATCTCAAGTCATCTGCTTAGTTTTCCAGAGGGTCTTCCATAATAGCCCTGACATTCTTTTCTCTCCTCCCCCACCCCCTCTGAAGGGACAATCTTTCAAACGGCAAAGTTTCTGCTTTGTTTTTTTGAGATCTCTGAACTTTCTGCTTCTTATCATGGCAAAGGAAATTCTCAACTTGGCTGTGGCAAGGAGAATAAAAGCACAGACAGTGGAGTGAAACAAGATCTACAGAGTAGCCTTTTTCTCCACTTGTTTATGTAAAATGATCAGTGGTCCAATGTATTTTGCTTTTATATTTGAATATTAAAAAAGAGAAAGTGGTAGTAAAATTGTACTATACTATGCTTCCATTTAGCAACCATGCTGTGCTTATTGGCACAAATATTTGATTTTGAAGTGACTTTGTCCAAGATTTGGTTTTCAGCTCTATATTTGATGTACCTCACAATAATTATAATGTTTACATTTTCACAAGTGACCGGTTATTTGGGATACTCAATCTTTGGGTATCCAACTTGAGACTCCTTATAGGGTTTTGGTTTTCAAAGAGTGGATTCAGTTCCTCCCCTGCCTGATGTGGAGCAAGGATTTGATGTTGGGTCTTCTCACTTCCAGGACGGTCCCCTAACCACTGGACTGTGGGGTATTCTGGGACAAGTTTCTTACATTGAAGCAGTTCCAGAGTGTATAAATTATTAAACATCCATTGGAGGAGAGGGAATGGAATCTGGGTCTCTATATACAGTGGACCAGCTTCAAAAAAAGTGATTGAGAGACACCTTCCCCAAAATACCCAATAGCCTGGTGGTTAGAACACTC
This sequence comes from Mauremys mutica, assembly GCF_020497125.1. Lineage (NCBI taxonomy): Eukaryota > Metazoa > Chordata > Testudines > Geoemydidae > Mauremys > Mauremys mutica. The sequence continues at coordinate 62,553,162 of NC_059073.1, read as the reverse complement.
TCCTGAGAGGAGGGAGGTACAACTTCAAATTCCTGCTCCACATCAGGAAGAGGTGGGAATTGAACCCTGGTCAGTGTGCTTACCAATGGGCTAAAAGTAGGGTGACCAGACAGCAAGTGTGAAAAATCGGGACAGGGGGAGAGGTAATAGGAGCCTATATAAGAAAAAGACCCCAAAATCGGGACTGTCCCTATAAAATCAGGACATCTGGTCACCCTAGCTAAAAGTTATAAAGGGGACAGTAGCTTCAATTCCTTCTGTGTTTTTTGAAAAAGGGGATTAGGTGCCTAATTCCAGGAGAGGGTTCATGACTGAGAATCCAGTGGAGATAGGTGCCTCCCTCTGACCCAGATTTAGGTCCCTAACTCCCTTTGAGGGGTAGTGCTTAGGCCACACCCCACTCATATATATATATTTCCTATTGGTTAGCTTAGGCAGCTCTCTGCTCAGCATGCTGGCCTTTGTGGATCCCATTTTTCGGTGCCTCTCTAGGTATAGAGATCTTGGGCATCTAGTCTGGAGCTGTGGATTCCACTGGGTGGCATGGCACAAGAACATTAGGCAATGGAAGGCTGAGCACTGTGACACTTAAGACCCTTTGTGGATCTATCCCTTGGTGCTTTAAAACATTTTACTGGTTGAAATTAACAGGATCAGAAAATATTTGCCACATCTTGAGATCAGGGCCTATTTTTGTGAGGCCCACAGAATGCAATGCGTTATGCTATGTTTGGAGAGGCAACTAGCTACAATTACAAACATTACAACACAAGAGACCCTGGTGTATATGGCAAGCTAGTTTGACTAGACAAGATGGTGCAGAAATTCAAGTTGTTAAGAATGGTCATATTTTCAGACAGGTTAAATACAGGAAATAAAAAACTAGCTTGGTAAATGAAAAAGGCCAAAATTAATAGGGAAAACTTGTATGAAAAACCCCAATGAGGCTATTGTGAAGAAGTGGGAACAAAGACCTTTAAACCATGAGAAATTATTTGATGGTGTCATTTTTCTCATTTTGAAAGTGAATGCAATGTTAGTGAAAGATTTGGGATTAACAACATTGAAGATTAGAGTCTTTTGTTTATCTGTAGAACTGGTTCAGGTCTGGGGTGGTTTCGCTGTACTACCCTGTCAATGGACTTCAATCAGGGACCCTCACTTAGGATAAGAGGGTAATTTGTTCTCCAGGCCCATTCAATCCTTGGAATTTTTGCTAAAACTGTCAAAGTTTATCCGTTGCACAGATGTTTTTTATGCTATTTGCATGCCCATTACAAACTAGACTAAGGTTACTATTTCTTGTTATAGGCACTGTGCTGGTGCTCATCATTGTGGTATCTGATCACTATTTCACACAGGCTATTGTGTCAGTCAGTATAACTTTCAGTCACTATCAATCTGGGCTAGATTCCAAGAGGTAAAAGACTCCATACCCCATTTTACCAGCTGCCTGATAACATTTTTTTGTTAACATTCGTCGCATATGATTCTGAACAAGTTCTGTTAGGAATAACAATGTCAATATAATTCCAATACTGGAAATTACATGAAAATATTTGACATCTCTGTGGTCATGATGGTGATTTTTTTTACATTTTTGGTGAGCTGACCTGTAGAAGGGCTCGGCTGAGGCCCGTCCCGCTGCGGGGCTGTGGGGGATCCCACCGCCTCACAATAGTTCGCTATGGGCCCCGGCCCTGGGTCAGGGCGGGGCAGTAAACAAACAGTCTGGAGCTCAGGTTTCTGAGCATCTGGTGCGATGGGGAGACTGCCACCCATGAGTGGGGTGGGAGGGGGGACACAGGCCCACTCACTTCACTGCGTCCCAGCCCGGGGCCCTAGCAGCAGCAGGAGACTCGCTACTGTGTCAGTGGGGATCCTGACCGTAACACACTGACATGGGTTCTGGCTGAGCTGTGGCCAGACCAGGGTCGATTGTCCCTGGGCTACTTCCAGACTCCCCCTCATAGGGTACCTGGGTTAGGGTGGTGTCCTCGATGGTGCTGGAAACCTCCGGTTCCTCTGGGTAACAAGCGAGCGATAGGCTTGGCTGCTCCTCAGAGTAGGTGGCAAGAGATAGGCTGGGCTGCTCCTCAGGGTAGCTGGCCAGGGGTAGGCTGGCCTGGCCTGGCCTGGCCAGTCCTTGTGTCGGCTGCAGCCTGCTGACCTGTCCCAACCCAGAGCTAGGCCACTGGCATCTGGCCTCTCTGGTGGCTGGCTTTCAAGTGAGCTCTGCAGTTGGGCTTTTCTACTTCCTGTCCTGCGCCCTGCCCTCTGGGGGGCAGGCACAGGACCCAGTGGTTCCGCCCACGTTGGTGCTAGAGGAGGCTTGTCCCTCCGCGGGGCTGTGGGGTATCCCACCACCTTGCTACATGACCTATAAAATATTCAGGAAGGAATTTTCATGTGGCCATTCTATGCCTTGTAATCAAATGTGCCCTGTTAAGGAGTGATAACACAAGATGATTTGAGCAGCAATGACTGGAATTCTGTACCTGTTATTATAAATCATAGTTCCTGACTCAGGAGGAATTGGTAAAAGAAATAGACAATAGATAACACAGGGTGGGGTTTGTGTGGGGAAATAACATAAATCATAATAGATTTATCAGCCCTAAAGTAAAATTCCTTCTAATGTTAAAATTGAAAACCTGAAAGTCTGAAGACATTGACACAGATGCTTCTTCAAGACCTAGTGAAGTAATTGGACTATATACAATAAGTAGGGCCCTACCAAATTCACGGTCCATTTTGGTCAATTTTACAGTCATAGGACTTTTAAAATAGTCAATTTCACAGTTTCAGATGTTTATATCTGAAATTTCACGGTGTTGCAACCGTGGGGGTCCCAACCCAAAAGGAGGTTGTTGGGGTTGCAAGACTATGGGGGGGGGTTTGTGGGATTGCCACCCTTACTTCTGCACTGCTGCTGGCAGGGGCACTGCCTTCAGAGTTGGGCAGCCAGGGAGCAGCGGCTGCTGGTTGGGTGCCCAGCTCTAAAGCCAGCATCAATGGTGATGCTGGCTTTAGAGCTGGGCAACAGAGCAGAAGTGAAGATTGCAGGGTATGGACAGTGGGTTACCATATGTCCTGGTTTTCATGGCGGCCTTCTGCCTGGGTCAGCATTTGACAGCTGGGATCCCAGCCGCTTGCTCAGGTTGGGGGCTGACAGCCACCCTCACTTGTGCGCTGCCTTCAGAGCCGGGCTCCCAGCCAGGATCCATGGAGCTTCCTGCAGCTGCGGAAGGTTCCTGGAGGTGGGTCTGACCCGGCTCTGGGAGCAGCCCCCGTAGGGGAAGAGGAAGTCCCATTCCCCCCCAGGCTAGGACTAGCAGCTGGAGCCTGGCGCACAGTAGGAGCCCTTGGCTGGAGCGCTCCCAGTCCTTCCCCTCTCCTACAGTAGCCAGATTCCACGGTCTGTGACGTGGTTTTCACGGCCATGAATTTGATAGGACCTTAACAATAAGGCACTGTAGTCTTAGGCCTGGTCTACACTACGCGTTTAAACCGGTTTAAGGAGCGTAAAACCGATTTAACGCCACACCCGTCCACACTAAGAGGCCCTTTATATCGATATAAAGGGCTCTTTAAATCGATTTCTGTACTCCTCCCTAACGAGAGGAGTAGCGCTAGTATCGGAATTACCATATCGGATTAGGGTTAGTGTGGCCGCAGATCGACGGTATTGGCCTCCGGGTGGTATCCCACAGTGCACCACTGACCGCTCTGGACAGCAATCTGAACTTGGATGCAGTGGCCAGCTAGACAGGAAAAGCCCCGCGAACTTTTGAATATTTCCTGTTTGCCCAGCGTGAAGCTCCGATCAGCACGTGTGGCGATGCAGTTAAAAATCAAAATAAAAAAAAGAGCTCCAGCATGGACCATGCGGATGTGATCGCTGTAAGGGCAGGCAAATGTGTTCTATCAGCGCTCCATTACAGAAGACGAAATTCAAAATCATTTTTAAAAAATTCTCCACACAGACGCCATAGCAGAGACTCAGCGCACTGCTGCGTGACAAGCGTAACGGAAAGCCAAAGAATCAAATGGACGCTCATGGAGGGAGGGAGTGGGGACTGGAGGACTCAAGCAATCCCACAGTTCCTGCAGTCTCCTAAAAGCATTTGCATTCCTGGCTGAGCTCCAAATGCTTCTAGGGTCAAACACATTGTCCGCGGTGGTTCAGGGCATAGCTCGGCAATTTACGCCACCCCCCACCCACCCCCCAGAAGTGAAAGGGAAAACAATCCTCTCTTGACTCTTTTACATGTCACCCTATCTTTACTGAATGCTGCAGATAGACGCGATGCTGCAGCAGTCAACACCAATATCCTCACTCCCCCCCCGCCATGGGTGGCTGATGGTACAATATGGCTGATATCCATCGTCATCATCAGCCTTTTGGCACATGGGGCAGTGCAAAAGGACTGGTAACCATGCCGACTAGCATCCAGTGAGGTCAATCATGGGCGCCTGTGTAAAAAAACTCCTAATTTTTTCTGGTAGATGGTGCAGTATGGCTGGTAACCGTCTTCATCATAGCAACAGGGGGCTGAGCTCCATCAGCCCCCACCCTTCATGTGTAAAGAAAAGATTCAATTGTCCCTGGACTAGCAGTGGGATGCTGGGCTCCTCTCCCCCACACTGCTTAATGTCCTGTCTGGAGTATCATAGCAGCTAGAGGCTGCCTTCCACTCATTTCTCACTAACAAGTAACTGTGTCTTATTCCTGCGTTCTTTATTACTTCATCACACAAGTGGGGGGACACTGCTACGGTAGCCCAGGAAGGCTGGGGGAGAACGGAATCAACAGGTGGGGTTGTTGCAGGAGGACCCCCTGTGAATAGCATACAGCTCATAATTTCTGCGGGATCTGACACAGATCAGCTGTGCTCTCTGGTTCTATGATACAGTGGTTCTCTAGTACACTTGCCTCATATTCTAGGAGGACTGATTCTATTTTTAGATACCAAAAAGGAGGGATTGACTCAGGGAGTCATTCCCAAGTTTGGCTTTTGCGCCCCCGGCTGATCTCAACCAGGGGCACTTATGACAGCAGCAGATGGTGCAGTGCAAAAGGACTGGTAACCATGATCATCTTATTGCCAATTTATGGCATGGTAGATGGTACAGTATGGCTGATAACCATCTCTGCTGTCATGCAAAAGCAAATGCATGCTGCTGTGTAGCGCTGCTGAATTGCCTCTGTCAGCGGCATCTAGTACACATACGGTGACAGTCACAAAAGGCAAAACAGGCTCCATGATTGCCATGCTATGGCGTCTGCCAGGGCAATCCAGGGAAAAAAGGCGCGAAATGCTTGTCTGCCGTTGCTTTCCCAGAGGAAGGAGTGACTGACGACATTTACCCAGAACCACCCGCGACAATGATTTTTGCCCCATCAGGCACTGGGATCTCAACCCGGAAATTCCAAGGGGCGGGGGAGGCTGCGGGAACTATGGGATAGCTACGGAATAGCTACCCACAGTGCAACGCTCCAGAAATCGATGCTAGCCTCGGACCGTGGACGCACACCACCGATTTAATGTGTTTAGTGTGGCCGCGCGAACTCGATTTTATACAATCTGTTTTGCTAAACCGGTTTATGTAAATTTGGAATAATCCCGTAGTGTAGACGTACCCTTAGTATGTATCTGAATTGTAAAATTCTGCTTGCCCATTCACTGAGAATATTTTGGTTAGATAAATAAAATACCTTTCTCCCCCAGTCATTCCTCATCCATCATTATCATCATGGCAAGGAAGGGCAAGAAGACTTTTTGTTGGGGTTGGTAAATTTGTATCACAGTTTTGCCAGGCTGATGTGTATATTAAGTGAAATACAGCAGAGGTATGTCAAATTTGGTAAATACTTTCATTACTGAATTGGGCATGCTGTCACGTCTATATGTGATTTCTCATACCTGCCTATTTTTGGTGTTTTTAGCTTACACACATCACAGGTCAATCTCTGAGAGGGCCAGATTATATTAAAATTATTCTTTCCTTTTTCTGAGTTTTCTGTGTGACAAACTTTAATAGCATGTCATATATAAATTCAGTTGATACCTAACTAGTAACTGGACATTTGGCCCCGTTTCAGATAGGTACTTAAGCACTTGCATAACTTTAAGCATACTAGTAGTCTCATTGCCATGAATAGGGCTAGACATACACTTAAAGTTATGCATGTGCTTATGTATCTGACTGAAACATGGCCTTTATTGTTAGAATATTTCATTCTAGCATTTGGAGTTTGAATTGGATGCCAATATTAATTTGTTATAGGAAAGTTAAGTTAGTGTAACTAAAGAACACTAATAAATACTGCTAACATTACTGCAAACAATAAACGTTGTTATCTAAGGCACTACAGCATTTTTAAAGGAGATCGTGTTTCTATAGCTAAAGAATACTTTGAATTACTTGAAGTTTCTGAGTACTACATCACCAACCAATTGGCATTCAGAGTTCTCCAACACTTGGAAGTATAGCACTTTATTTTGCTAATCATGCCATTTCATACAGCTCAAAGAACATTAGAGAATCCTGACTTTTCCAATGAAAGGGAAGACTGTATTTAAAAGCTATAAACTACACTTTCCATGACCCCCCCCCTTCTGGGTGTGGAGTGGAGGGAAGATTAGTCACTATTCTGGAGGAAAAAAATAGGAATGATATTTAATATAATGTCATTGGGAGTTTATGGTAATGGTGCTTTTTTATTAACCTTTTTGTGGCTTCATCAGTGTTAACATCGGTCATGAAATGACATTTTAGAAAATACAATAGATACCCTTAATTGTCTGTGTTCATTTATATATGATACACTATGTAAAACTAAAATTGCATATTTTGCTTTAAATATAGAACAGCAAGCTAACTTGATCTAAACTGAATAGGCTTTTTTGGAATGACTTTTCCGGACCCATGTTACCATGGGCCCTACACAACTCCTTTTGGAGTCCAGCAGTGCTTCTCTACACATTAGCTAAAGGAACGAATTAAAAAATGCCAGGAGTTCTGTCCCCTGAGATTTAAGGCTCTGGGTGAAATCCTGGCCCCATTAGTGTCAATGGCAAAACTCAGTGGGGCAGGATTTCACCCTCTGTGTTTCTAGCAATGAGGAGCTCGGAGACTGAAATGAGATTCCCCAAATGGTAGTGCTGCACAGTGCCATAAGCTTCCTGGGCCTCTCACACATGAGTTACTTCTGAAATACTCTTTTATAGTTGTAGTTTGGTACAAATTTGCTAGGAAAAATATTAATCAATTACTATAATAATTAGTGACTTCATAATAGTATGTATAATTGCATTTATATTTTATAAAAGGTTTTTGAATGAATGGAAGGGAAGGATTTTGGCTGGCTGCATTTTTTGATAAGATTATGTGATTTCCTTTTCCTCTCCTCAGTTTAACTCCCCCCTCTCACCCCTCACAAATTCTATGGCTGCTACATCATAAAAAGTCAAAAGGAAGTGCAAACACAATTGCCATAGAAAGTCAACATCTTTTTCCATTCACTTCCAGTTTCTGCTGTTTTTTAACTTGTCTAGGCATTACAAAGTGAGGAAAAACCTGAATATGTTATGCTATTCTTACTCAGGCAAAATTAAATATCAACAGCACCACCTGTGGCCTTTATCAAGGTAAATGATAAGCTGTATTAAAAGTGGTTTATTTATTTCCCCATAAAGGAAAACAGTTAAGATATTTTACAAAGTTTATTGTCAAGAAAGGTGTTTCCTATCTCAACGAGTTAAGGACAAGGTTCACTCGAGGACTGACAATAACAAAAAGGCCAAAGCTTTTAAGGGGGCTGTCTATTAAGTAACTTATTTTACTTTGAATACACTAGGTTATACTACACTGTACTCGGTACACATGTCTCCTATTTTTAATTGGTTTTTCTCCTTGGTCTGTCTTTGCTGTAGACTACTATAAATGCATCTTTGTTGTAATCTGTTTTGGAATGAGCAGGACTGTTACCCTTGAAAAATTCAGGCCTATCTTCTCTTCTGGAAAATGTTAATATGGGGGAGGAAATAAACTGACTGAATTTCTGGCCTGATGGAGAAAGGGAAATTGGATTTGAAAGCCTCAACCTCACAGAATTTGTCTTGAGTATAAGCTAAGCACTGAAAAAGATACAGAGCAAGAGGACAGGAACAGTTAACTGTATACAGTTGGCTTCTGGTGCCTTCTGCAATTACGGTGAAGTTTCTTGGTTCAGCTCTCTAAATTTTTACACTACACCTATCACTCTGGTTGTATCTGGGTATCTAGTTAGTTTTTTGTGAAGATATTTGGGACTATATGCTAACTTTTTGTATTTATGCCTATGCATTTTTCCCCATCTGACCTTAAAAATGGCTGGGCAGATTCATAGGCTTCTTACATAGGCTATAACAGTTTCCTTTCAAAGATCTCTGAATGTTTTAGTCATTAATAAATTAAGCCTCAGCAACCTTGCAGATGAGGAAGTTTAGGTTCATTCATAGAGAGATTGTGAATTTGGGTCACAGAGGAGGTTGGTAGTAGAGCTAAAAATATAACCTAGATATCTTGGTTTCCAGCCCTATGTTTTAACTACAAGGCTGTTTTTTTCTTATGTATATTTGATGCTAAAAAAATGTTTGCCCACTAAAAACATCTCTGAGAGATTGTGTAAGAATAATTTTTCAAAGCCAGTTTCATTCTGTAAAAATTGTATTGCTACCATACTTCTATGTAGGCTGTTTACAAGCCAAGTTATCTATGATACATCATTGTAGGGGCAGAGCTAAGATTTTAGAGATCGCCACTGTTCCTGCAATGAAATAATGTGAGGTTGTGACTGAACTCCTGCCTCCACTTTGTGCTCTTGGCAGCCTGGCTTCAATGCATTTTGTATGCCAGTCTGCTTTGAAGTAGCTCCTGCCTCCAGCTGTCATTGTCAGGTGTGTCATAGGTCTCACCCCCACTTGGAGCTGTTGGGCTCCAATGTGGGGACCTGACTTGGTTTCCCTCTAAACTAAAATCCTAGTTTAGATCTAGTAAGCTGCCACCACTCAATCAGATATGTGGATTGAGACACAGTCCTTCCCCAAAATCCTAGGGATTCCAAGAGCCCCAAATCCATGGAGTTCTTACACCCAGGAGAAATAAACCATTCCCCCTGCTTCCTCCCCCCTCCCTTTTCCTAGGAGAGATACCGGGATCTAACTACAGTGGGATACCTCCCCCTTCTCTTTCCCTGAGAATCCACCCAAGGAAAGACCAAACAAGTCCTTAATAGAAAAGAATTTATTAAGAATAAAAAGAAAGTAACTTGTCTCTGTAATCCAAGATAGAACAATACAGGGTCTAAACTTATCAATCTCTGGAGAGAATTCCCCCTCCCCCCCTTTCTCAGTAAAAGCAATATCAGCAAACAGGAATAAAGAATTTCCTTTAGCAAACACACAATTGCAAATGTAGAAATCAACTCATAAGACTAATTCGCCTTTCTAATTAATACTCACTATTAAATAGTAGAAACTACTCCAGGAGAACTTGGAGACATGACTGACCTCTCTTAGATCCAAAGAGAGTTCTCTGAGCAAAACAGGGAACACAGACAAAGGCTTCCCTCCACAGAGATTTGAAAATAATCTGTTCCTTGATTGGTCCTCTGGTCAGGTGTTTCTCAGGTCACTGAGCTTGTTAACCCTTTCCAGGGAAAAGAGACCTTAACCCTGATCTGTTTATTTATGACAAGGTGTATGGGTGAAGCCTGCTAGGAAACTAGCTCTGCAGGAGCACGAAGTAGAAGTACCATAGGATTTGTAGCAGGTCAGAGCAGAGGTGCAAGAATTCTGCTGGAAGGTAAAAGTCGGTTAGCCTTGAAGAGAGCAGTTGTGGAAACAGCAGAGAGAGCAGAGGTTTTACTCTACATTTGTTTCATTGAGGTACAAGAGTAGCTGGTGGAATGTCTTTCTGAAAATGGCCCATGATAAACCACCTATTCTCTACTCTTTCCATTGAGGCACTTATTAAAATTTTAAAGTTGGCTTTGAGCAGAAGTACTCCTGTGATCTATTAGGTTTCCTCTGGATAGGTTTTCCTATATTTTAACTTTGAAATGAGTATTTTGCAATACTCATACTTGACGTTTACATGCTTCATATGTTTAAATGAAATTTTGCTTTGTAATAATCGCTGAAGAACAAGGCCAGCACCACTTGCTCAACTAATTTATATTAAATGCACTTCATATTTTATTCCTCCTAAAGATATTGATGGCATATTGGACTGTTCAAACAGAATCATAATCAAACATAAATCAGTAAACAAGAATTTACATTTGTATTTCCCATTTTTTTATCAGAAATAATCTTTGAGGTTTAAATATGGAAGTTGTATGTCTGAAACAAGAAGCAAAGTAGACTGTATATAACTTCTCTAGATAAAAATACCAGATAAGGAATTGATGTGTTTAGGAAGTGCTCAGCATATAAACATACAGTAACTATTGAATGATTCATTGGTTTGTATTCTTGTCCGATAAATAATCTAAATTTGACCTTATATTATTGTAATGAACATAATGAGACTCAGAAAAATGGAACGTGAAAAATATTTTTTCTCACTTCAAACATTTTTAGGATTTTCTCTGTTTCTTTTGTAAACTCATTAAGCCATGTTTTACCTCTTAATTTAGTCCTCACTGTGGCCTTCTCATAAACTAGATACTAAAAATGCAAAGCTATTTCATTAAAATTAAATATTGTAAAATGAAGCTGCTGATTTTTTGGACCCCATACAGTTGAATAACAACACTGTAATATTGCTTCACTATATTATTTGGTCTATTTAAGATTTACCTTACCTTCTCCAATTTGTCCAGATCATTTTGAATGTTAATGCTATCCTCCAAAGCACTTGCTACCCTTCACAGCTTGGCATCATCCTCAAACTTTATAAGTGCGTTCTCTCAGGGGGAGGGATAACTCAGTGGTTTGAGCATTGGCCTGCTAAACCCAGAGTTGTGAGCTCAATCCTTGAGGGGGCCATTTAGGGATCTGGGGCAAAAAAAATAGTTGGGGATTGGTCCTGCTTTGAGCAGCGGGTTGGACTAGATGACCTCCTGAGGTCCCTTCCAACTCTGATATTCTATGATTCTAAACATACTGCTGATCAAATGGCTAGAAGTGGCACACCTCACATGCTTTATAACACTATTCTAGGGATCTGTAATTTCTGAGCATTGTAAAAAGGGGCAGTTATAAGGATAACAATTACATATGAGATTTTAATGTGGGAGAAAGCAACTGAAGCTCAACACTGTACAAAGTATCCTTTCATTAGACGGTCATTACAAAGGTCCTCATGGGGTAGAAGGAAGGGTAATTGTGGCACATATCTGAAATGTTACGGGAATTGGTATAGTTATGTGTCTTGTCAGCTTGAATTGGATCATAAAACATTTTATACTGTTTAGTTCCTGTTTATGCCATGTAAAAAGAGATTTTCTGAGATTCATTTAAAGCATGAAGAAAATTGATGTGTTCTAGTTTTTTATAAGATGTCTCTAGAAATGGTCATCTTAAACAAATTTACACCAATAGACACTTCTTTCCACTACAAGTAAAAATGCACTTTGGCCTTTTTCTCTTGCAGTTTCATAACACACAAGGTTGAAAGCACAAATATTAATTTTTGGCACATCCAAATTTGTGGTTTTGAAATAAACTGAAAATTCAGGAAAGTGTAATTTAAAAAACTAAGGAACACCTGACTGTTTCCCTATAAGAAAAGGGAAATTTAATTTTTTTTTCTTTCAGCATACCTCCCAACTTGCCAAAGTTCAAGTGCATGTTGCAATGTATGATAAAGAGCCAAAATGAGGGTCACCAAAGAATTACCCATATAGGAAATTTAAATTCCTGTGGGATTCATTCTTTTAGTGTAAATAATTCTTTCTATAGCCTCAATTTCATGTTTCTTTATTTTTTATGTAAACAACTTTCAAAAGTATAAGTGAGGAGATGCAACATTTATATGATGTATAGGTGATTTTGGGCCTAAAATGAATGACTTTCCCCAAAATGAAGGGCATTTGAGAGCCTCCACCCTTCACTGTTCTTAGGTAAGGTGTATTGAGACCCTTAATTAAGGATGTACACACTTCCTTTTCTTTTATTCCTTGAGGTAATAGAACACAAAGTCAGGGGAAGCTGTCCCTGAGCTTCAAGGATGGCAGGAATCTCCTGAAAGACTCATATAAGTATCGGTAAAAGTAAATGTGCCAGTAAAAGTGCATGGTTGAGTGGTTCATTAACTAAAGTTTAAGGGTACAGATGACAGAAAAGAGAAGAGAGATCAAAAAGAGCTGAGAAATTAACCTTCTGGTGTAGGTATGTTGAAAGGCAATCTAAGTTCAGAGAAAAACATTTAATCAGGAAGGTTTGGAATCCTGGTGGGTTGGAAGCAGAGATCCCTGCAGAGAGCTATAAGAAGCATCTAGTAAGAGGTCCACAGTGTTGAATGCTGCTCTGATGTCAAGAAGAGTGAGGAGAATTGGAAGACTTCAGCAGAACTTCATGACAGATAAAAATTTCTCTGACTGAAACCATGATTCAAATGGGTTAGGAAAACTATTGTGTACAGTAAAAGGTGATTGTAAAGACAGAAGAAAAGTTATTGTCTAGGTACACCGCAAGAAGGACAGGAGAATTATAGGTTTTAATCAGGCCTCAACTTTATTATATATGTCTGGGACTACCCGGCAGATAAAGTGTACAGTGCAGGCAAATCCATGCTTATTCAAATCAATTCTCTGGGGCTTCCACCAGCCCCGCTTTGTTTCCATCCAGGTCCCCCAGCTGACCCACGGCTTGGACCTTACCATCCACCACCCTCATAAGAGGGTTAAGGAGAGCTATGAGAACGGGGGCGGCAGCTCCCAGCTGTACCAATCATAGGCATCCCCAACCCCTTCCCTCGTTCTGTTCCATTATCCAGTATTTCCTTTTAAGTCCTTTACCAATCCATTTATCTGGTCACTGGCTGCCTCCCTATGGAGTATCTGCACTGAACATCCACCACAAGGAGGTGCGAGCAATTTGCTTGACTGCCTCCCCCCCGCAACCCAGCTGGGTTCCCACACATCTCCAAATGGCCTGTTGCCTAGCAGCCCTACTGGGGAGAAAGAACCTATTGTCCCATGTGTGACCGTCAAGGGGCACCAGCAGCTGCATTGTCCTTGACCGGTACTGCAACAGCCACCATCCATGGAGGGCCGCATAGGTGACACATTCATTGGATCCTTGAATTGACAAGACTCCTTAAAAGAAAACAAAGTAAACAACTTGTAAGCTGGAGCCAAAAAATCTCCATTCTGCCGACCACATCACATTCCGAGGTTAAAGAGAGCCAGCAGCATCTGCTCGGGTTCACTGCTAGCCTCTGGTGCAAGCTTACAAAATCTGTCAAATTGGAAACGAGACAAGGCGTCTTCTATGCCATTATCCATGCCCAGCACGTGCTTTGAAGAAAAACAGATGTTGAAGGTTAAGCATTGTAGAAGAAACACCCTCACCAACTTCATATCCCTGTGCGATCTGGAAGTTTGGCGATTGATAACCTGTACCACTGCCATGTTGTCACATCAGAAGCACACCCTTTTATTAGCCAGCTCCGATCTCCAAATCACCACCGCAACTAAAATGGGGAAAAACTCCAAGAAGTTCATGTCACGCACAACCCCGTTTTGTGTCCAGGTGGCAGGCCATTTTTGTGGACACCATTTGCCTTGATAAAACACGCCAAAACCCATGCCCCTTGCCACATCCGTGTACATTTTAACCCCCTTTGTAATACCGTTCCTCCCACCACAATGATACCTCATTAAATCGACTTAAAAAACTTTCCCTAACCCCCAAGTCTTCCTTCATCTCTCTAGTGATTCGTATTAATGGTGTGGCCTGGCTATGCCAGCCATTGCCACTGCCAGCTGGGCACAAAACGCCCACCCTGGGGCAACAACCCTGCAAGCAAAGTTCAGGTGCCCCAAAATAGATTGCAGTTCCTGCAGCCTGAGTTTTTTTAGCCCCCAGTGCTCTCTGGAGCAACCCCGATAGCTCCTGAAGCTTATCCTGAGGGAGCCGAGATACGCCCTCCCTGGTGTCCAGCTCAATGCCCAGGTAGGTCAATGTAGTAGAAGGGCCTTCTGTTTTCTCTCTGCTAGGGGTACCCCCAACATTTAGCCAGGGCCTGAAATGTGTCCAACAGGTGAACACACTCATTTGACCCGGCTTGCCCTGCGAACAAAAAATCATCCAGATAATGCACCACTTGGTTTAGTCCCACTGACCACACCATTGCCCAGTGCAACATTGTACTGAATTTTTCAAAAGCTGCACAGGATACTGAACAGCCCATGGGCATAGCCTTGTCGGAATAAAATTGCCCCTCAAAACAGAAACCCAACAGGTCAAAGTCCAGTGGGTACACTGGCAGTAGTCGGAAAGCAGACTTGATATCATATTTAGCTATTAGCGCCCCAGGGGCACATGGCCTATCAATACAAATGGCTTCATCAATGGAGAAATAGCATACAAAACACAGTGCCAGGTCTATCCCATCATTAACAGAGCCACCTTGCGGGTATGACAGGTGATGAATTAATTGGTATGTCCCTGGGGTCTTCTTGGGGACCAACCCCAGGGGGGAAACTCTCAAATGTGCTATAGGCAATTGAGTAAATGGCCCTGCTATCCTGCCCTCCTTTAATTCTTGTGCAATCGTTTTTTGAACAATATGTCCCATCCCAGCTACTGACTTTAAATTTTTTGACATCAAATGAATTCTATATCCCACAACAGGGATCTGAAATCCTGCTGTAAACCCCTCCCACAAATATGCCCCATCTGCCCTGTTAGGGTATCCCATAGGAGAATCCTTAACACATCCGGCCTAACTGGCGTTGGAGCCCGTGCCCATTGCACCACCCCCAGTTTGTCCCCCTCTCCAGCTTGTGCTCTGTGTCCCAGACCCTGTTCCACTCGCGCCAAACCTGCAGTTGACGCTTGCGCCACCCCCATTCCTGTTTCCTCCCAGTGGTCTTCCCTTTCCGCTCTGGCAAGAATGGGTCCCAAAACATGTCTCGCAAACATGCCTATATCTACAGGGGTTGTGAAAACAACCACCATCATTAAATGCCCAGCAAATACTATGATGTGCCTGGGGCCCCTCCCAAGCTTGTTGCGGTATGAACAAACCACTGTCTATGTGAACTCCTGGTGCCCTTGGTGTCATCCACTCCAACCACAGTGTGTGATGAGGTATGTCACACCTTATCCCAGTTTGCGTTCCTGCCCTTAATAGAAACTGCTCATCATAATTAAACCAGGACATTCCCCCAAACATATTGTGTGCCCGCCTAATTATATCCATATACTTAACCAAGGCAGGGCTCCTCTCTGGGTAGGCCTGTACTATAACACCTGCACAGATTCCCATGTTCTAGGCACCCTTGGCTCTTGGGCAGCTCGATGTTTTGCTTGCCTTGCCCATGTTTACTGTCTGTCAACACCTCCCTGTGCAATAGGGGTAATATATCCACATATTTGCCTCTCAGGATTTTATCTTTAGTTGTACTGAGTAGGTGAACTCCCATCGGGTCAGCTACCCTGGCATAACCGTACTTAGGACTTCATGGAGGGAATTCCGCAGAGCCCTGCTCCCTCATACACCACCTGGGAGTCTCAACTCTGTCCCATGAGGTTACATGCCCTGATGGCTGATGAGTCCCCCATGTGCCCAGGAGGTTTGTTCCCAATACGGTCTTCGCTAACCTTGCCGGGGCCTGCCCCTGTCCTGCTGCCCAAACTTGAGCCCATGCTGTGCCTACCCTGTCACCCTGGGCAGATCCCTCACACTTAGCTGCCTGAAGCTGCTGTAGTAAATGCAAATTAGCTTGCAGCAGCTGTGTAATAGCATCAGTGCCCCCACTGAAGGTGCCATCCCTAGGTGGGTCTGCCCAAGCTTCTGGACCTCCCACTCCTGTGCCCAGAGTATTTACTACCCCGATAGGCTCACTCCTGTCCCCCTCAGGTGAACTCACTGAGTGACTGGTTGAGCACTGTCCCTGCACTTCGCTGTGGCCCCTGCAACTGGCACCCCTTGCCAGGCTGGAAGGCCGGATACCACCTCTGCCACCCATCCCCCCAACCTCTGTGTGGTAGATCACAGTCACCCCTGTGACCAACATTACTGCCATCCCTTGTGTTCAGTGGAAGAGAACTTCCTGGTTCTAGGTGACCTTGTGCCCTTTGGAAGTGCTGTAATGCTGTGGAGAAAACCTCAGAACCACTTCACTGACCATTTGCTACACAGCTCCGCTGACTACCCCATTAATCCACACAGCCTGCCCACCTGCATGCGTGGATGCTTCCCCTCGGTCATTTCCCTCCCTCAGTTCATGAGACTGCCCTAGGTTATGCCTTGGGTTATTAAACACATCGCCCGGGGCATTAGTAGCTCCCATACTTGTGAGCACCTGCTGCTCCTGCTGTAATACTGTCTCCCTTGGGTCCCCTTCCAGCCCTTGGGCTCCATGGGGACTGCCCTGTGCTGCAGCTGCCACCTCTTCTTGTCCCCTTTACTGCAAAGGTACAGGCACCTGAGCAGCAAACTGCTCTCTGCAGGGCTGGCTCCAGCGTTTTTGCTCAAGTGGTGGAAAAAAAAAAAAGAAAAAGCCTTGATCGGCGGCACTTCAGCGGCAACTCTACCTCCGCTGCTTCATTCTTCGGCGGCAATTCAGTGGCAGGTCCTTCCCTCCGAAAGGGATTGAGGGACCTGCCGCCAAAGAGCTGGACGTGCCGCCCCTTTCCGTTGGCTGCCCCAAGCACCTGCTTGCTGCACTGGTGCCTGGAGCTGGCCCTGGCTCTCTGGTACATGAAACAGTTAAATTCCCTTCCCCTTCCCCTTCCCATGCACTTTCATTGTTTCAGACGCTGAGAGCCTGAAGCCATGCTGTCTCCTGACTGCAGTAGATGCTGAGTTACTTACTAACTCACCCCCATGTGTCCTACTTGCAGTTTTCTTCTGCCTGCCCTTCCCTGCCCCCGGGGCTGGGGGGAAACAGCCCCCTGTTTTCCCGAGCTCAACCTTCTCTGTGCCCCTGGAGCCATTCTGCTTAAAAAATCCTGATTGCTGCTTCCCTGAAGACAAGCTGGTTTCCTTGCCGCGTTCCCGGAGCAAAGAGGCTTTCCCCACCCAGGTTTCCTACCTTTATGCACATTCCTGGAGGGGTCGGGGGTGAGTCACTGCTGCAAAGCTGATCACGGAGCACTCTTTTTTTTACAGCAGTTTCTGACCTCCTTCCTTTCCCCCCTCCCCCACCCAAAAGCAGAGGTGCCCTTCCTTGGGTAAGCCCCAGACAAATTCTGCCCCAGAAGAAAAGTTACTTTCAAAGACTCTGCTTTAAAGCTCAGAGATGGGGCCATTGTCAGCATCAGAACCAAAGGAGGAGTTTAAGAAGATGGTATGGAGAAAAGGCAATTTTAAGAGTTGGGGAAAGTACTAGAGGTAGGCATAATTTACAATGGTCGCAGAATATAATAGGGAATGTGTGGGAAGAGGCATTACTAAACAATATACGGGAAAAGGGAGTTGAAAGAAGAGGTCTAAGGCCTGGTCTACACTAAAAAGGGGGTTCGAATTAGGGTACGCAAATTCAGATACGTGAATAGCGTAGCTGAATTCGAAGTACCCTAATTCGAACTACTCACCCGTCCAGACGCGGCGGGGTCGAACTCCGCGGCTCCAAGGTCGACTCCGCCACCGCCGTTTGCAGTGGTGGAGTACCGGAGTCGACCGCGGCGCTTCCGGAGTTCGAACTATCGCGTCTAGATTAGACGCGATAGTTCGAACTCCGAGAAGTCGAACTCACCGCGTCGACCCGGACGGTAAGTGTGGACTAGCCCTAAAAGGACTCACTGAAGTCAAGAGCGGGGAGAGAAAAAGGGGAAAATAACAATTAGGAAGAATGTGGGAGGTGTGGAAGTATAGGAGAGCCTGTTTGCCTGAAAAAAGAAGGGAAATATCTTCTACTTGGTGGGAAGACAATTGGAAGGAGAAAGACAAGCTGACTGGGTGAAGAAGGGTGGAATGGAAGAGGGAGCAATGATTATCAACACTTCTGGCAATGAGGACGGGTATAACTGTAACTTTACAGACCAAAATCTACATGATGAGATTTCTAGATCTTGTTGTAGATATGTTGATGGGACATGCATCCATTGATTTTTAATGTGTTGAGTTGTGCAGCTGATGGTCCATAACTGTATGCTGGAAGGTTGATGAAAATGTGGATTCTGATTTGAGGAAAAAGTCTAGTCTTAGACCTCCTCTTATACAATCAATTTGTGGTACATGAAGTGTTGTGTCTCTTTGTATAAGGATCTGATGTTCTCATTTCCAGTTATTATACATTGAACTTGTTAACCTCCATAATGCTTAATTCTTGAGAATTATGTTAAAAAGGTGCAATATATAATCCTTATTTTGAATAATATTGAGTTTTTCAGTAAGGAAAAAATATCTTCTGAAAGTAAAACATGTACTGACTTTTGTTAAGAACATTTTGAAAATGAAAGAGGTTGTGGAGTTGTCCATCATCATCATCATCATTATACAAGTGGCATTCACAAAAAGATAATATATTAAAAATCAGAATTGGAGGAAATCTCTCAAATACTCACAACTACTGTATCTAACTTAGCTCTAGGCCCTAACGGTAAATATCTTTGGTAGTAAGATTTTGTTGAGTAACAGCAGCAAATAGTATACTGTAGCTAAACAAATAACGGGTGTTGTAGAATTGATTGGACATTGTTTAAATGTATTTCATATTCAGTCCTGGAGCATTCTATATTTGTGGCAGAGGTGCGGTAGAGTAGATGAATATGGTCCTGAAAACATAACCTTTTATTTTCTTTCAAAGATTACTCAATATATGTATATCGCAGGGGTCGGCAAGCTTTCAGAAGTGATGTGCCGAGTCTTCATTTATTCACTCTAATTTAAAGTTTCGCATGCCAGTAATACATCTGAACTTTTTTAGAAGGTCTCTTTCTATAAGTCTATAATATATAACTAAATTATTGTTCTATGTAAAGTAAATAAGGTTTTTAAAATGTTTAAGAAGCTTCATTTAAAATTAAATTAAAATGCAGAGCCCCCCGAACCGGTGGCCAGGACCTGGGCAGTGTGAGTGCCACTGAAAATCAGCTTGTGTTCCGCTTTTGGCACACGTGCCATAGCAGGGGCGGCTCTAGGATTTGCGCTGACCCAAGCAGGGTGGCACGCCGTGGGGGGCACTCTGGCGGTCACCGGTCCCGCGGCTCCGGTGGACCTCCTGCAGACGTGCCTGCGGAGGGTCCGCTGGTCCCGCAGCTCCGGTGGACCTCCCGCAGGCATGCCTGCGGATGCTCCACCGGAGCCGTGGGACCAGCGGACCCTCCGCAGGCACGTCTGCGGGAGGTCCACCGGAGCCGCGGGACCAGCGGACCCTCCGCAGGCATGCCTGCGGGAGGTCCACCGGAGCCGCCTGCCACCCTCTCGCAGGACGCCGCCCCAAGCACGCGCTTGGCGCGCTGGGGTCTGGAGCTGGCCCTGTGCCATAGGTTGCCTACCCCTGGTATATCGTCTCCTTTGAAACTGCATGAGATCCTCTTTATTAAGAATAATGGAAGTTGGTAGTTTATAGTCTGACTGTGTTAATTTCATCCCATATGCTGTAAGGCTGTACCCACAGGAAATAGGAAGATTTTTGTCTATGTTTAGTACATTCAGCAATTACAATAGTTGGACTAGCCTGAAACAGGAGGTAGGAAACATTCCTGTTTTGTTGTGCAGATACTGAAGACTTCTTGGGCTCCGAATGATAGGAAGATCATATTTTCTTCAAACATACTACAAAGTGCAGAGAGATATTTTCTTTGCTTTCATTGTGTTGAATTGCTGTGATCGCTATTGAAAAAGCAAATCCCAGTAGGTAATGGATCACAGTTTCTTTCCTTGTTCACATTTCCAGACCATCTTAGCTGTCCTTGTTTCAATACCTACAAATAATATAATTTCAGTAGAGAAAGCAAAAACTTTCCTGTTTATTTAAAGTATATATAATACATAAATATCTTGTGAAGGTACTTACTGGATATGTGAATAGATTAAATAAAATTGTATCTTACTACTGTGGTTTGCCTGACTCTGTATTATAGGCAAAATCCTGACATCTTCAAAAGGTCTGGGAGAAAGGCTCCAGGACATCAGAATATTAAGAGTTCTGTTGCTTATAGTGGAGGGGAAGAAAGGCTGTGCCAGTGGATTCTGTTCCTGATGCAAAGTGTGGAACTATGCTGTCTGTGGCAGTGCTGTGCATATAGCAGACTTGGAGGAGAGGATGGAAGAAAGCCTGTGGATCTGTGCATTGGGAAATCTGCTGGTCAAATTTTTCCATAATGTAGGAGTGCCAGTTATGTGGATATTACTGCAGTAGTGGCTACAGTGAGACACCTCTGATTTTACATGGACTGAAGAAGGAGAAAGATTTGGTGCTGAGCACCCTTGCAAATAACCTATATGTAAGGCCTATTCATTCAGATTTTGGTCCAATATATTTATAAGGACTCCCCTGCCTGTCTCGTTATGTGATAACGAAATATTCATGTGAGCTGTTTGAACAGCACTAAATACCACAAACCATAGGTTTGAGCAAATCTTTGTATAGCCCTCATTGCAAATGAAAGCATGTATACCTGAAAGACCGAAGGAGAGAATTTACAAATATATTGCCAGACATCCGCAAATCTTACTGTATTTTGAATGAGTAAAAACAAATTTTGCTTCTCACAGTAACAATGGTGTAATCAGTCAGACATTTCATTCTATAGGCAGGATGAAGAAACTTTCCTTCATTTGCTAAATTCACAGTTCCTGTTTAAAGATATCAGTAAAAACTCTAGTTTGACTAATCCATTTTATGTTTTTAGCAGTTTATATTTGTAGTCTATTGTAGGATTTTGTATTAACGATCAAGTCAACAATACGTTCACTTGTTACTTATCCAGTTTCTCTAAGTAAATCAAATCAAGACGTGCTTTCCAGTAAACCATATGCTTTCTAAATCCCTCTGCAGAAAACGTCAGTGCAAGTGATTGTTGAGAATTTAGACACACACAAGTCAAGAAATTCAATTCTGTTTTTCATCTCCATTGTACTAGTAAAGATTTTGAAGTTTGCTTTAGATCTGCAACAATGAATTACCTTTATCTAATGATAGATGGTCTTATTTCCTTGTTAGTCCTATTCTGTTGTGTAAATGATGTATCACAGCAGTTATTACGCACAGTGTTATCTGAATCTACCTCAAATTTCCCTTAAATTTAGAAAAAAATGTACTTACTTAAGTGCATGGCGTCTGTTGTCAGATGGTGACACTTAATGACAAACACTGTATTATGAGTAATAAAATTCTTTGTATGAAATCCTGGCCACACTGAAATCAATGGGAGTTTTGTCATTGACTTCTGTGGGGCCAGAATTTCACACATTTTCTGTGATGGTAAAAGGGAATTTGAAAACAATAAGAGAGATACCAGAATTATTACATTAATAGAATTTAGTCTGTATTATATCATTTTTCAAAATGAAAATATTAGTGAATTTGCACACTTGTACATTTTTCTTAGAACAAAATTAAATAGGTTGGATTTTCCCCAAATACTTATTACAGTATAGAAAATTAAAAATCTAAAATTACAACTGATAATACTACTTAATATACTGTACATTTGGCATAACATTTTGGATATTTTATTCTTTAGAGAAACTGAAACTTTTAAGCTATTCTTAAGAAATCAAATTTGATCTCTTTCAGTACAGCACATTTACATAAATTTGAAAAACATATGGAAGAGTTTTGACTCCTGATTGCCAGATTTTTTTTTTAAGTGGAGCATTGAACCTTAAAAAAAGTGACATGGAGTATCAAATTAAAGTCATATGGTTTTGAAGTTAGTGGTTTGTTTATGTGATTCTAAGCTCAGAAGAATTCGGATATATAAAAAGATTAAAGAGCCCTTTCAACAACTGAGTAAACTTAAAATATAAACCAAATACCATCCAATTTTCATCATGGCCCATTTAGTGGTTGATGCTTTTGTAGATACTCCTGCTTTACACAAATTGTAAAATGCTTTCGCTACTGTCCCTGTCTTGTTTCTCAGACATAAACTGTTGCTTTGGAATTCATTTGATGTCACCATTTACTATTTACAGCTAACATTTTAATTTCCCCCTAGCCCTAAGTAGATCAGCATTTCTCACTACTGCATTCTGCTTGGGGCCTCCCCTGGTCCAGAACATGGACTACTCCACTTCCTGAACCAGGTAGCTCCACCCACAATGGATGCATCTTTGCATTCAGCCCTTTTCTTCACAGAACACACTGCTTTTTCTTTTGAAATAGTCATCTCTTCCCTACCTCTATGGACTCACAATGCTCCACTTACAGCAGGATTTCAAAGCTGGCAGTCGTAATGGTTCTTCAGAAGTTGTGTAGCAGATGGTACATCTCCAGCAGCATAGACCTCACTACACCTCTTGCTGACTGGAGTCTTCTCCTGAGAGGGAGTGGTCTCTTCAATGGCACTCATCTTGTGTAGTCACCGTATAATAGCAATAAATAAATAATAATTAATATTGATATTATAGTATGGTCTAAAACAGAGGTGGGCAAACTACGGCCCGCGGGCCGGATTTGGCCCCTCAGGGCTTCGGACCCGGCCCGTGTCGCTGGCGGCACCACGTCCCTGTGGTCCCCGGGGGGAGGAGGGGAGAAGGGGAGGCAGAGGCCTCCTTGCGTTTCCCTTGCCTCCAGGCACTGCCCCCGCAGCTCCCATTGGCCGGGAATGGGGAACCACGGCCAATGGGAGCATTGGGGGAGGTACCTGGAGGCGCGGCAAGGGCAGCGCACGCAGAGCCCTCTGTTCCCCCTCCCCCAGGGGTTGCAGCACTTCCTGGAGCGGCATGGGGCCGGGGACAGGGCAGGCATGCAGGGAGCCTGCCCTGGCCCTGGTGCGGATTGCTGCCACCCTGGAGCCCGAACCCCTTCTGTACCCATCCCCCAACTCCCTGCCTGCACCTCGCACCCTTTCTGCACCCCAACTCACTGCCCTGAGCCCCCTCGTACACCCTGCACCCAAACCCCCTGCCCTGAGCTCCCTGCTGCACCCTGCACCCCTGTGCACCCCAACCCCCTGCCCTGAGCCCCCACCCACAGTCTGTACCCCTCCTGCACCCCAGCCCCCTTCCCTGAGCCCCCTCCTACACTCCACACTTCCTCCCGCACCCCAACCCCCTGCCCCGGCCCTGCATACAATTTCCCTATCCAGATGTGGCCCTCTGCCCAAAAAGTTTGCCCACCCCTGGTCTAAAAGCTCCCATTGAACTGGGCAATGTAGAAACATGAAAAGAGACAGTTCCTGCTTGTAACGGATTACACTACCAGGTAGCTCAACCTTCATAGGATGAGGCAGGCCTTAGGTGGAGACTCACCAGAAGATAAAGCCTGATAAAGAGAGATGGTCCTCCTCACTGAATTCAACTTTTAAAGAGACCTACTGGGTTGTTCAGCCCTCCTGGAGTAGCAGGGTGAGGAGGCAATAGGATATACTTTCCTATACTACATAAGATTTCAGTTCATTGAACTGGATGCAGCTTCCTTCTTCTCCATCCATCTTCAAAGGTAACCAACAGGTTCTTGACTTCCACAGCTGGCAGTGGGATTCAAAAAGTTCCCTGATGGGGGAATTTTCTTCCCAGCTTTGACCTCAGCTTGATTAGATGCAGCCCACTTCTGAGAGCACAGGAGCTGTCTTAGTTCTTCAGAGCAGGGAGAATACACACTTATAGGGAACTTACTCTCTCCTCTGTCCCAAGAACAGCCCAGGAAGTTCTACAGGGGACTTGATACTTTTGTGGAGGCTATGTCCATGGTCCTGGAATGCCCATGGTCAGAATGCCCCAAGAAAAAAAAATTAAATTAACAGAAAAAGAGGCTGTATCCTTCCCCCTGCCATGAGAATGCTGGACATAATTCAGGAATAAGGATAAGCAAGATGCCAAACCACTGGTGCTTCCTTAAGTGATACATAGGTTATTTTGACTTTCCCAAGCATTCATACTTTTTTTTTTGTAGTGATTCTTCAGCCTCTTGTATGTTGAAAATGTCCAGACTCCCAGGGGAGGGGTCTCTCTCTTGCTGAAGGAAGTTAGCAGCAACTTTTGCAAGAAACACAACACAACATCCACCTATATCTTGGTCATTTTGGCCATAATGCTTTGTTTAAAAGATTAGGAATATGGCTGCATGCCCATATGGTCTCTGATATTTCTATTACTACTACTTGGATTTTGTTATTGGTGCTTCTTATCACACAAAATGAAGAATTCTATGACAGTACATGTAGCATGCTAAATTCCCAACTCAGCAGGGCTTAGCTGCAACTTCCTTCATTGGGGAAAAACTGGCTAACAAGGCTGTGAATCAAGGCTTGAAGAATCTGTTTGATGAAAAGAACTCTCTCCGTGTGAATAAAATTCCTTTTGAAGGAGGACAGAGGAGGCTTTCATAGCAAGTTGCTGTTTCTGTTCAGAGTTTCATAAGTTCTTCCACCCAAAATCCTAGGAACATGAATAAGTCAGCAGATGCATCAAAGCAGACAAAAGAAACTTCTGATGCCAAAAGCTGTACTCTTCTCTTCCTTCTCCTTCCATGGGAGGCAGGCATGGGCACTTAAGACATCAATGAGGGAGGTTGCAGATACTGATGAATGCTGTCTGTGACCTTGTGAGGCTATTTTGTGGGGAGTGAAGCAACAGTACATGGACAGAGGTGCAGACCCTTTCCCCGTTTTTGCATACCCCAGGAAATTCAAGTAATGGCAAAGTGCCTGCTTTGCCTCACCAAATCTCAGTAGTTCCAGAGCTAGAGTGTTTCTTGGGCATTTACTTGCTGCTATTTTTAATATCCAAGAAAGCTGGAGGTGGCTCAACATAGATGTTCATCTTAGAAAAGAGACACCTAAAGGGGAATATGATAAAGGTCTATAAAATCATGAGTGGTATGGAGAAAGTGAATAAGGAAGTGTTATTTATCTCTTCACATAATGCAGGAACCAGGAATCACCAATGATATTAATAGGCAGCAGGTTTAAAACAAACAAAAGGAGTATTTCTTCACCAACCTCACAGTTAACCTATGGAACTCATTGCCATAGGATGTTGTGATGACCAAAAGTATAACTGGGTTCAAAACATAATTAGATAAATTCATGGAAGATAAGTCTATCAATAGCTATTAGCCAAGATGGTCAGGGATGCAACCCCACACTCTGGATGTCCTTAAACCTCCAACTGCCAGAAGCCTGGGACTGGATGACAGGGGATGGATCACTCACAATTGCTTGTCTGTTTATTCCTTCTGGAGCATCTAGCAGTGGCCACTGTCAAATTACAGGATATTGGGCTAGATCAGTGTTTTTCATCTTATGGTTTGCAGACCCTTGCGAGATCTAAGATTTCCAAGAGTCTGCACCTCCATGTGAAATTTTTTAGGGGTCTGCAAATGAAAAAAAGTTGAAAACCACTGGGCTAGATGGACCAGTATGGCTGTTCTTATGTTCTTAACAATAAGCAGTTCCAAGTGTTTATGTCACAGGACTAAGATCTAGGTTTGTTCCTAGCAATGTTACAGACTACTTGTGTACCTTGAGCAATTTATTTAACTTCTCTCTCTGTTTCTTGATCTGTTAAATGGAGATAACGCATTGTAAGTGTCCTGTGAGATTTAATTTATTAATGACTTTAAAGTGCTTTGAGCTTCTTAGCTCAAACAGCAGAATATTATCATTTATGGGATAAATGAAACTGTTAGTGCTCAATAAATAATAATATTAAAAGTGAGTGAACTGTGTCTTATGAAAGTGCAGATTACTGGAACTTGACAGAAAATTGTCTGGCTGACATTCATAAACAGTATGATTAGCCCAGTAGGCAGTTAGCTCACAAAGGCAGTGCAACTGGAGTACACAGACTTCAAATAGGGGGAAATATAACACTTATATGGGCAAAAGTACCAGATGCTAGACTTAGATGTTACCTTCGCCTGGGGAGACTACAAAAGTATTGTGGGTGTCAGGTATGTATGATATGAGAACAACTCGTGCTGTTAATAGCAGCCAATAGGGAAACTACTTGAGTCAAAATGAACCTTGTCATCTTATGTGTTATAGAAGCATTATGAATGATCTGGTATCCATGTGTGAGACCATATCCCACCTCTCTCAATATAGAGTTACCAAGGGAGTCCAATATAAAGTAATATTTTATTGTTCTTAATGAACAGAAGATAGATTTTCTTTGTCTGTGAAACAGGTAAGCAGAAATATGTGAAGACTTATTTATCAAATGGAAGAATGAGGTACCTAGTGAAACACGATTTTTGTTCAGGGCTGCAGGAAGTGTTTGTTTAAAACAAGGTATTGACTAAATTTCATATAATTTATAAACCATTTCTGATGCATATTGCTGTCTGTGTTAATGCTCTATAGCACCGACATGTTGATAATGGCTTTCCTTGTTGATCTGTATTTTCCATTGCCAGCCCCCAGGTAGTCCTGGGATCATACAATACATCCATCCCTGTGGCTTTCTCATTTACCTCTATATCTTTTTAATAAGATGGGACAAACTTTTCTAAATAGGCTGTCCAGTAATAACAGATTGAAGCTTTCACCTACAGTTTATTCCAAGGACTTCCAAGAGAAATCTTACCAATAAATCATGTTGCCCAGGCCACAGACCCTTTGCTTTCCCACCCATTGTCTTATGTTCTTCAGGTGCAGAATGTTCCATTGTTTCTGATTTTATGCAGCACCCTTCTCTTACTTTATTTATCAATGGTAACAAAAGGCGCATAGGCAAGTAGACTATGATGGAGAAGGAATAGCTTCACATTGAATATTTCTGTTGCAATATTAAAGTCCTAGACCAAGGCTACATAGGAGCATTGGAAGGTTACATCTGGCACATAAATTGAACTTTGTAAATAGCTGTGTGAGATAATGTTCAAATGCAAGAGAACTTTTGGGGTTAGTGAAAAATATTAATTAACTATAAACTTGCCACACCTAGATGTAGATCTACCCCAAATTTTTTTGGCTTCCAAAGTTTAAAAGCCAACAGAAATAGAGTAGAACCCTGTTTATACATAAAATATCTTGCATACAAAAAAATTGAAGGTTGCAAAGTCTGCGACAGAGCATGCTTGGTCAGCCTATGAGGATAGCAAATATTCAGACTGGTTGGCACATAGGAGTTGTATGTGGTCGGAGCATGCTTAGTGCAGATGAAATCTTTGGAGAATAATGTTGTCGGTCTCTAACAAACCTATGCTAAGAATGTGAAAACTGAGATTTTCAGAGGTTTATAATTCAGACAGATTTGGGTGGATTTTCACCAGCATGGCTAAAAATGCATCCCTGACACCAGGGTGACCCTCCATCCCTGCCAAATTTCAAATCCCTGATCCAAAACAGGGAGATGATAGAACTTCTCAAGGAAATGATTATAAGCATTTTTTAATGTGAGCAAAATAACATGGTTTCCCCCCCACACACTGTTTTTGAAAGTACCTGAATATTAAACTTTAAAAATCAGCCTAAGCCCCATATAGAAAATTTCAGCCTCAGTGGTAAGTATGACAAAGTTTTATACACAACCGTAAACAGGTTCTTATAATGGAAAGAGTTAGGCAACCTTAAACATAGGCATCACTACCACAACCACATATAATACCAAATACATTTTGTTATGTAAAGAGGTCTTGTACCCTTTAGATGATTGGGCTCTCCCTATGTGTGCATGGCCTTTTTTGCACCTTGATGGCTCTGTTTGGACAGAGAGATTAAAAGCCCCTTCATTCATGGCCTTTTTGTTCAAGTCTTTACATACTTCTTACTCTGCTTTCCCCAAGGTCAGAGTTCAGTTTCTTTCCAAAGCACTAGTCTGTCATTGTTTCCTCCTCACAGTATAGTAGATAAAACTCTAGTTATCTTAAACAAAAGCATATTTTATTGCAGGGTTTTGGAGCGGAGCCTGGAGCTGGAGCGCGGAGCAGCTCTGGAGCAGGGGAGCTGCAGGTTTTTGCCTGGAGCTGGAGCGGAGCCAGAGCACAGCTCCAAAGCCCTGTTTTATTGGCAAAGTAGAAATAGGGTAAATGAGTAAGTCTGGTGACCTGATAGGTGTAGTATTGACATTGACCGCTGGGCTGATGAGGACCAATTAAAAGAGGATGGAAGTGGCTACACCTTCTTTTGGAAAGGAAAGCCACCTGAAGAGACGCATTCACAGGATTGGCTTTGCCATCAAAAATAAGATTGCCAGTCAGCTTTTGGAGCTTGCTGTGGGGATCAACGAGTGTCTCATGACTCTTTGGCTCAAGCTCAGCAACAACCAACATGCCACAGTCATCAGTACATATTCCCCAACACTTGATGATGAGGAAGACAACAAGGAGCAGTTTTGTAACGTTCTTGATGCACTCCTCACAGCCAGACCTAAGGCAGACAAACTCATTCTTCTGGGAGATTTCAATGCCAGAGTTGGATGGGACTCGCAACTCTGGAGCAGCAAAATAGGCAAAGAAGGGGTGGGAAATGTAAACCCCAATGGAATTCTCCTCATCAAATGTGTGGAGCATGACCTGCTCATCACAAATACCCTCTTTAGGCAGAGTAACAAATTTAAGACCACCTGGAAACATCCTCAGTCCAAACCACTGGCACCTCCTTGACTATATTATAGTCAGAGCTCGAGATTATGCCGATATCTGTATAACATGAGCCATGAGAGGTACAGATCACTGTTGGACAGACCATCAGTTAGTAAGATCAGTCATGTACCTGCAGCTCACTCCACCCCACCGCAAACACCCAAAGAACGAAAGTGGTACAATCTAAGCGAAAGTGGTACAATGTCAAAGCACTTCAGGACCAAGACAGCTGCAAGATGTTCCAGCAACACCTGTCTGTGAAACTCTCTAACTTGCCTGATAACATCATTGACATTCAAGAGCACTAATATCAACTTAAAAATACCATTCACTGTGCATGTGCTGAAAGTATAGGATATTCCACTCATTGGCACCAAGACTGGTTTGATGAAAACAACGAGGAAATCCTACCATTAATTCAACAGAAAAGAACTGCATTCTGTAACTGGCAAAATGATTCCTCTCACCAACGAAAACATGAGGCTTATCACCTGCTCAAAGTAAAAGTCCAAAGGAGGCTATGTGACATCAAAAACAAGTGGTGGTAAGAGAGAGCCTCTGAGATCCAGGGTTTTGTAGACCAGGATGACATGAGAAGCTTCTTTCAAGCAGCAAAAGCTATATATGGGCCAAGCTCCAAAGGCCCAACCCCTTTACATTCCCAGGATGGCTCCACCCTCCTCAAGAACAACGCTGCCATTAAACAATGCTGGAAGGAGCACTTTGAGAGCCTACTAAACTGTGAATCTACGGTCTCTGAATGCACCATCAAGTCTGTTCCTCAATGCTCGGCAATGGAACACCTTGCTGATCCCCCCACATCTTCTGAGGAAGTCCGGCATGCCATCACCCAGACAAAAAATCAAAAGGCAACAGGCCCAGACAGTATCCTAGCTGAGGTTTTTAAAGTTGGTGGAACAATGCTCCAACACAAACATTGCCAACTTTTTGACAAAATCTGGAACTGTGAGGAAATTCCACTGACTTTAAGAACACTGACATGGTTACAATATTCAAAAAACGGACAAATCTTTGTGCAGGAACTACAGAGTGTGATAAACTCAGGACAGACAGCTGCAAGGGAGCGGTAGGAGCCAGTCCCAGAGGGTTAAAAGGCCCTCCTCCTTATCAACTGAGAGGCAACTACAGGGCAATCAGGTTCAGCTGAGAAAGGGTTACCAAGGTAGCAAATTAGAATCAGCTGAGGGGGAGCTACCTGAGGGTAATTAGGATCAGCTGATTCCAACTTGGGGCTGCCTGAGACCTTTTTAAACCCCTCCCTGGGAGGAAGGGCGGGGGAGAGCAGAGAGAGAAGGAGCCCTGCTGCCAGGAGTGCTGGAGCAGCAAGACAGCGAGCCTCACCAGGAGGAGAGGCAGTACTCTCTCCCACAAGGGAGTAAAAATACTTTAAAAAGGACTGGTGGAGAGACGGGGAGCAGACTTCCCCTGTGTCCTAAGGGGGACGGCGTTGCCCAAGCCTGTCTCACCAGGGCTAAAAGCAGCAGAAGCTGGGGAGACTGAGAAGGTGCCTTGCCACAAGAGAGATTGCCCTCCTCTCCATCTCAGGGAAGATGCCTGAATCCTACTAAACTGCCTTCTCCCTCTTGCCGAGGAACTTCTCCTGGAATCACAATGTGGCTTTAAGCCATCTGAAGGCACAACTGACCTGATCTTTGTGGCACGACAGATTCAGGAGAAGTGCAGAGAGCGAGAGCAACAGCAAGAACTGTTCACGGCATTCATCAATCTAACCAAGGCCTTTGACTCTATCAATCGTGATGCCCTATGGAAGGTGCTGTGTAGGTTTCGCTGTCCACATAAATTAATTTCCATCATCAGACTACTCCATGATGGGATGACTGCCACCATTCTGTGCAACGACTCAGAGACCGAACCATTCATCATTCACACTAGTGTCAAGCAGGGCTGTGTCATTGCTCCAACACTCTTCTCCATTTACCTTGTTGTGATCCTGATTCTCATCCGTGACCATCTTCCTGATGGAATCGGGATTGAGTATCGTATGGATAGCGAACTCCTCAGTCTCTGACGTCTCCAAACAAAATCTAAGATCATGAGAATTGACATCACTGACCTTCAGTATGCAGATGATTGCATCATTCTCGCACACACATAGACCGACCTGCAAAGTACCCTAAATTTTTTTGCAGATACCTATCACAGCCTGGGTGTCTCTCTCAACATTGGGAAAACCAAGGTACTCTACCAGCCCTCACCTGCACAAACTACTCTTCATACTTCACAAATGACCATCAGCGGCAAACCCCTGGAAAATGTAGACCATTTTCCATACCTTGGCAGCCACTTCTCCCAAACAGCCAGCATTGACACAGAAATTGAATATAGGATCTGCTGTGCCAGCACATCATTTAGAAGACTACTCAAACAAGCCTTCAATGATAGGGCTCTACAAACAGGTACCAAGATCTTGGTTTACAAGACAGTTGTCATCCCCACCCTTCTCTATGGGTGTGAGATCTGGGTAACCTACAGACGACATCTCAAGACACTGGAGTGGTTCCAGCAGTGCTGCCTCAGGAGGATTCTTAGGATCAGCTGGGAAGACCAACACACTAACATCAGCATTCTCTCTGTAGTCAACATCAGCAGAATAGAGGCTCAGGTCATGCAATGCCAACTCCACTGGGCTGGCACAATGCATCTATGCCTGACACTATGCCTGATGCAAGTACTCTTTTCTCAGTTTTAAGTCAGGGAAGAAGGGCTCACAGAGGGCAGCAGAAGTGCTTCAAAGACATACTGAAAGTACATCTTAAAAGGGAGGCATCAACCCAACAAACTGGAAGAACTTGGCATGGAACAGAACACAATGACACCTCACTATACACCAAGCCACAGCTAACTTTGAGGAGAAGAGATGTACTCATGAGACAGAGAAGCGACAAAGGAGGAAAGAAAGGGCACAACACTCCAGCCAACAACTACAGACGCTCCCCAACTTACACAAATATTCCATTCCGTAATGCCTTGTGTAACTTGAATTTTGTGTAAGTGAGAAACGTATACCCAACAATTACGCAAAAAAACCCCAAACAAACAAAACTCCCCCTCCTATTTCTAGCTTATGGAACGTTTTCCGTAAGTGCGGATTTGCGTAAGTTGGGTTTGTGTAACCCGGGGAGCATCTGTATGTCTCCTCCAAGATTACACCTGTCACTTCTGTGGGAAAATCTGCAGGGCACGAATTGGGCTCCTCAGTCACTTAAAATTTGAGGGATAGCTGAAGAAGTATTTTCTAAGGCCTTGTCTACACTACAAGACTATTTCGAATCAACTTAGTTCGAATTTGTGGATTCGACCTTATGAAGTCGAATTTGTGTATCCATACTAAATACACTAATTCGAATTTCTGAGTCCACATTCACGGGGCCAGCGTCGACTTTGGAAGCGGTGCACTGTGGGAAGCTATCCCACAGTTCCCGCAGTCCCCGCTGCCCATTGGAATGCTGGGTAGAGCCCCCAATGCCTGCTGGGGGGAGAAAGGTGTCGAGGGTGGTTTTGGGTAAGTGTCGTCATTGAACCGTCAATCACAACCTCCCTCCCTCCCTCCTTGAAAGCGCCATCGGGCAATCTGTTCGTGCACTTTTCTGGTCAGTGACAGCGCGGACGCCACAGCACTGCAAGCATGGAGCCCGCTGCGATCATCGCCGTTTTCTCCTCCTCGCACTTTATCGTCCACCTCTTCCACAGTCAGCTGATGAGAAATCGGGCTACTTTTCAATGGTGCTGCAAGCACTGGGGGACCATAGGGGACGTTTTGCAAACATCAACGTCGGGTGGCCGGGCAAGGTTCATGATGCGTGTGTTTTCAGGAACTGTGGGCTGCTCAGACGCCTGCAGGAAGGTAGTTTCTTCCCGGACCACGAAATAACTGTTGTGGATGAGCAGATTCCTAAAGTCATCCTCGGGGACCCAGCCTGCCCGCTAATGCACTTGCTCATGAAGCCCTATACAGGCTCCTGGGACAGCGAGCAGTGTGACCTGTGACTGTTCAGTTTCTTTACAGAGAAGCTGAACCTGCCCCTGTTTCTTTACCCACTGACTGTTGACTCTCCTCTTCGGTTACATACCCCGTTCACCCCGTTTCCCCCACTTCCAACACACGTGTAAACATAAAATACATGTCCCATTGTTACTGAAGAAAGGTTTCTTTATTCATGACTTTTCGTGAAAGGGTTGAAACTGGGAGGCAGACTGTGCTGGGTAGGGTGTGCGGTGATGTAAAGACCGCCTCTAAACTCAACGAATGACAGGCTCCTGCTCCTAGAGCGGTCCGCAGTGCCGGAATGCTTCTTTCAACGGAGCCTGCCATCCCTCTTTTTCGAATTCTGTGTGCGGGGGGATATGTGACCTTGTGGCGGAGGAGTACGGATACAGATTCCTTTGCTGCGTGACTCAGCGGTCCAGGACAAGGACCGCTGTATAAGATCTGTAACCGCCCTCCCCCGCTACAAAGCCACATCCCCCCCGCCCACACAGAACCTGGAAACCACCTCCCATACCGACCATGGTGCCTACTGACTGCACTGTGTGTGTGACCCGCTGCTGATCCTGCCCCCGTGTCTGTACCCTGGGAAAGGTGACTGTCCTATGCAATTAACAACCCCCTTCCCCACGCCCCCCATTCAAACACAGTCTTCTTTGAAAAAACATGACGGAAACAGTAATTAACAGCAAAGTATTTTTATTACTTAAGTAGACACTCAGGGGATGGAACTGGGATTGGGACTTGTGTGAGTCCGGAAGGGAACGACTTCTGCAAATGTAGGGTATGAGAGCTTTTTGGTACTTGAGCACTCTGCTGGGGTGCAGTGACAGTTTACATGGCCTCTGGTGCCCCTCCTTCTGGTTATTTTGGGTGAGGGGGGTATGGGACTTTGTGGCGGGGGAGGGAGGTTGCAGATACACTGCAGGGGGGCTCTGTGCTCCTGCGGTCCTGCAGAACATCCACAAGGTGCCTGAGCGTGTCCGTTTGCTCCCTCACTAGTCCAAACATTGTTTGAGTCGCCTGCTTGTCTTCCTCACGCCACCTCTCCTCCCGTTCGCTGTGTGAGCGCTGGTACAGAGAGACGGTCTCCCTCCACTGGCTCTGCTGGTCCGCCTCGGCTAGGTAGCAGCCCATACGTTCATCGAACATCTTGTCCCTTGTCTTTTTCTTTCTCCGCCTAATCTTTGCCAGCCTCTGCGAGGGGGATGCTGTGGCAGGTCTGGAGACAGTGGAAGCTGTGAGATGGGAAACAGGGAGTGAATTCCTTGCAAAGATACATTTTTGCGAACAATTAACTGAGTCTAGGCTGTCTCTGTGAATTCTGGGTTGAGACCCCTGTGCCTGCTGGGGCACAAATAATTTTCGCGGTGGATAGTGGGTAAATGTCGCCAGTCATTCCTTCCTCCGGGAAAGCAACGGCAGACAATCATTTCAAGCCCATTTTCCCAGAATTGCCCTGGCATACGCCATAGCGTGGCAACCATGGACACTGTTTTGCCTTTTGTGTATGTCACCGTATGTGTACTAGATGCCGCTGACAGAGGCGGTCCAGCAGCGCTACACAGCAGCATGCATTTGCTTTTGCATGACAGCAGAGATGGTTACCAGCCATATTGTACCATCTACCATACCATAAATTGGTAATAAGATGGTAATAAGATGGGCATGGTTACCTGTCCTTTTGCACTGCACCATTTGGTGCTGTCATAAGTGCCCCTGGCCGAGCAGCCAGGGGCGCAAAAGCAAAAATTGGGAATGACTCCCTGAGTCAATCCCTCCTTTTTGGTATCTAAAAATAGAATCAGTCCTGCCTAGAATATGGGCAAGTGTACTAGAGAACCACTGTATCAGAGAACCAGAGAGCACAGCTGCTCTGTGTCAGATCCTGCCTAGATTATGAGCGGTATGCTATTCACAGGGGGTGCTCCTGCAACAACCCCACCTGTTCATTCCATTCTTCCCCAGCCTTCCTGGGCTACCATAGCATTGTCCCCCAACTTGTGTGATGAAGTAATAAAGAATGCAGGAATAAGACACAGTGACTTGTTAGTGAGAAATGAGTGGAAGGCAGCCTCCAGTTGCTATGATAGTCCACATAGGACATTAAGGAGTGTGGAGGAGAGGAGCCCAGCATCCTGCTGCTAGTCCAGGGGCAATTGAATCTTTTCTTTACACATGAAGGGTGGGGGCTGATGAAGCTCAGCCCCCTGTTGCTATGATGACGGTTACCAGCCATATTGTACCATCTACCAGGAAAAATTAGGTTCACCTGACACTGGGGAACCTGACAGATAGTAGTCGGCATGGTTACCAGTCTTTTTGCACTGCCCCATGTGGCAATAGGCTGATGATGAGGATCGGTACCAGTCATTTTGTACCATCAGCCATCCATAGCGTGGGGGAAGCAAGGATGTTGGTGTTGAGTGCTGCACCATCGCGTCTATCTGCAGCATTCAGTAAAGATACGGTGACATGTAAAAGAGTCAAGAGAGGATTGTTTTCCCTTTCACTTCTGGGGGTGGGTGGGGGGGTGCGTAAATTGCCGAGCTATGCCCTGACCCACCGCGGACACTGTTTTTGTCCCTAGAAGCATTTGGAGCTCAGCCAAGAATGCAAATCATTTTCGGAGACAGCAGGAACTGTGGGATACCTTGCGTCCTCAGTCCCCCCTCCCTCCATGAGCGTCCATTTGATTCTTTGGCTTTCCGTTACGCTCGTGTCGCAGCAGCGTGGTGAGTCTCTGCTATGCCGTCTGTCCGGAGATTTTTTAAAAATACTTTGGACCAGGCGTAACATTACAGTAATTCCCCTAATTAGATGCATGAGTCTCCTAGCGAGATCACCGTGAGGGCGGGCACTGAAGGAGATAGAGAGCGCATGCTGCATGAAATCTATCACGAACCACGGACCGATGCAGCCGTGGTCGGGGAGGCAATGCTCCCTGAATACCGCATGAAAGCCTCGCGCGGAAAAGGGTGCTATCACGGAGCACCCAATAAAGCATGCTCTCCCCAGGAACCTCCTGCTGATGCTTATCGATTAACGGAAGTAGAGCTTCGTGGAGATCTCCCAGGAGGATTTCTGATCTATCACCATATATAGAGAGACCTCCTTCTCACACACTTCAGATTCCTGTTATATTAAGAATAAAAGTTAACATGGTTAAAGCACTTACCGACTGCTCCTTCCCCTGATTCAGGATCCGGGTTCATGGCCGGGGAGGGTTGGTAGGGGATCTCCGTGACGGTGAAGAATAGATCCTGGCTGTCGGGGAAACCAGCGTTGTAAGCGCTCTCGCCTGCCTCGTCCTCCACAAACACTTCCTCATCTTCCCCGTCCGTGAACATCGTCGAGGAACTGTCCGTCGACACTGTCCCATCATCAGAGTCCATGGTCACTGGTGGGGCAGTGGTGGCAGGCTCCGTAGCGTCCGTTTGCCGCTTTGATTTTTTGGTAGCCTTGTCTGGGGTCCTTGGTTTTCACGCGGCGATGCGTTGCATGACGGCTGTATCCTCTGTCTGGATCATGGCTTTGGAGACCTTCTCGTAGGTCTTTGCATTCCGTTTGTTGGAGCGCAGCTCCGAAAGCACAGACTCCTCGCCCCACACACCGATCAGATCCAAGAGTTCCCGGTCAGTCTAAGCCGGGTCCCTCTTTCTATTCAGAGATTACATGAACTCCTCTGCTGGAGAGCTCTGCATTGCTGCCGGTGCTGCTGAGCTCGCCCCGATGTCCAACCACAAAATGAGATTCTAGCTGTCCAGAAAGGAAAAGGAATTCAAATTTTCCCGGGTCGTTTCCTGTGTGGCTGCTCAGAACATCGAAGCTCGGACTGCTGTCCAGAGCGTCAACAGAGTGGTGCACTGTGGGATAGCTCCCGGAGCTACTAAGTTCGATTTGCATCCACACCTAGCCTAATTCGAGCTAGCCATGTCGAATTTAGCGTTACTCCACCTGTCGGGGTGGAGTACCAAATTCGAACTAAAGAGCCCTCTAGTTCGAATTAAATGGCTTCCTGGTGTGGACGGTTGAGCGGTTAGTTCGAATTAACGCTGCTAAATTCGAATTAAAGTCCTAGTGTAGACCAGGCCTAAGTCAATCACTGCAATCTTTGCTAGGAGGTCTTATGCTTAAGTTACTGAACACTGTTTAAGGTACTTGATCATCTGACATGGCAGAAGAAACTTTAGTCTCCCACAGCCTGAAGTTGATTTTTTTTTCAGATTTTCAGATCAGAATTAATTCAAATGATCCCCAGGAAGTCTGTCTGTAAAACATGAACTCCTCCCTTTATTGGGAACACATTTCTTTGTCTTCTCCTCATAATAGGGGCATCAGGTGACACATGCTCACTACTGTTGATTCTAGCGTTCTCCCCATTATATCTATTTTAGACAATGCTAATGATGGGTGGTCACTCGTTACTGAGCATGATCATCTTCCATGGGAGTCATGGGTCCTCAGGTGGCTAATAAGGCCAATCCTTGAACCACAAGTTCTATTACAATGAGGGCAGATGTTTTCAGGCTCAGCAGGAGGCTGTTGACCATGACTGGGAGCCAGTCTCTCCTTCCTCCTGAGCCTCTTGTCCTCTTCAGCTTGTCGGCGAGCAAGTTCAAAATGAAGGGGACCATCACGTAGGACTTCACTCCATTTTAAGTGATCCTGGGCAAGTGTCTCCCAAGTGTCAATGTCAATATTACACTTTTTTAGGTTTTCCTTCAGCAAGTCGCTTCCGTTGTTCACCCACATTACAGTACCCTTCTTTCAGCTGAGAGAAAAGAACCTGTTTTGGGAGGCGATGGTCTAGCATCCAGACAACGTGACTGGTCCAGTGGAATTGCTGATGGATGATCATTGCCTTGATACTTCAAGAACACTAATATTGGTGTGCCTGTCTTCCCATTTGATCTTCAGAATCTTACGAAGGCTGTGTTGATGGTGCCTCTCAAGGACTTTCAAGTGGTGTCTCTATGTTGTTCAAGTTTTGGACCCATACAACGCTGTTGGGAGAATAATGGCTTGATAAACAAGAAGCTTGGTGTCTGTTCGAATGTCATGCTCTTCAAAAACCCTGTGCCGTAAACAAGAAAAAGCTACACTGGTACAACTCAGGTAATGTTGAATTTCTGCATCAATATCTGCCTTGGATGAAAGATGATATTCTCCAGTGCCATTGATTTTGATAGATGGGGCATGTAATACCTCATTTGGAGAGGACCGATAGAGCACTTTAGTCTTCTTGATATTAAGAGTGAAACCAAAACATGCGTAAGCATCGTCAAACACATTCAAGATAGTTTGAAGATCTTTCTCAGAGTGGGCAAAGATTACGTTGTCATCAGCATACTGAAGTTCCACAATAGATGTTGTGGAAATCTTACTCTTGGCTTTCAGCCTGCTAAGCCTGAACAGCATTCCATCCATTCTGTAAATGATTTCAACGCCAGCTGTAAACTTCCCAGCAATTAAGTAAAGAATGACAGCAATAAAAACCACAAACATGGTTGGAGTGATGATACAACCCTGTTTGATTCCTATTGGTACTTTGAAAGGTTCACTCTGGGAGCCAATGCTGCTCAGAACAGTCGCTTTCATGTTATCATGAAGCAATTTTAGGACATTGGATGTCCTGATAAATACATCAATCTTAGAAAGTACAGTCCAGAGGGCACGGCAATTCACTGAATCAAAGGCATTAGTTAGATCAATAAAAGCCATGTACAGTGGTCGGTTTTGCTCCTGACACTTTTCTTGCAGCTGCCGTGCTGTGAAGATCATATCCGCAGTTCCATGACATGGTCGGAAACCACTCTGCGACACCGATAACATTTCTTCTGACAGGGGCAGAAAGTGGGTTGCAAGGATCCGTGCCACAACTTTACCTGCAATAGCTAGGAGGGAGATACCATGATAATTTCCACAATCCACTTTATCCCCTTTCTTGAAGAGGGTGACATTCAGGGCATCTCTCATTTCACTGGGTATCTCCTTCTTTATCCAGATTTTAAGGATAAGCAGGTAAACCTGCCGAAACCTGCTCTGGTCCACTGTCTTTAAAGATTTCAGCGGGTGTCCCATCTAGACCTGCTGCCCTGTTATTCTTCGTCTGCTTGGTGGCATTGTGTACCTCATACAAATTGGGAGGGCCTCTGAGCTCATCCCTAAATGATCATTGAGGGATTCGTTCAAGGACTTCATCTGCACCCACAGAATTACGGTTAAGGAGATCTTCAAAATGTTCTTTCTAGCGAGAATTGATGGCTTCATTGTCCTTCAGAAATGTGGTACATCCTTAGAGTGAAGAGGATTCATACTACGACAAATTGGCCCATAAACAGCCTTGATGGCACTAAAGAAACCACATGTATTGTGGATGTCTGCGAGATGTTGGAGTTCTTGTGCTTTCTCAGTCCACCATTTGTTCTTGAGTTCTCTGGTTTTGCATTGTGCTTCCACCCTCGCTTTGGCATGGGCTTCTCTCTTTATATTACAATTTATGTCATTCTGCCAAGCACAAAATGCCATTCTCTTCTCATTGATGAGTTGCTCAATTTCAGCATCATTCTCGCCAAACCAATCCTGATGTTTTTTGGTTTGGTAGCTTATGGTTTCCTCAAAGGCATAGATGATTACTGCTCTCAACCAGCTCCAATGTTCCTCAATTTCTTCCAGAAACTCTGATGGGAGCTTTTCTTCTAAGACTGCTTGGAAGTGGTCACGCTTAATAGGGTCATTCATATCTTGAACCTTCAACTTGCGCCTGACCTGCTTCTTTTGGGAGTGATCTTAATTTTCATTGTGGATCAAATAAAGCGATGATCAGTCCAACAGTCATCAGCACTTGTCATTGCTCTTGTGAGAAGTACGTCACTATGATCTCGGGCACGGACTATGACATAGTCGAGGAGATGCCAGTGCTTTGACCGTGGGTGTCTCCAAGATGTTTTGAACTTTTTCTTTTGTCAGAAAAGAGTATTCATAATAATAAGTTAATGTTCAGTACACTTGATCAGGAGCAGAATTCCATTTGAATTGCTTTTGCCAACTCCTTTTCCGATTGTTCCTTTCCACAGGTCTGAGTCTCTTCCAACACGTGCATTGAAATCCCTCAGAAGGATGATCTTGTCTTCTGTAGGGGTCTCCAATAAAATAGTATCCAACTGAGAATTAAAATCTTCCTTTATATTCTCATCGGCATCCAGTGTTGATGCATAGGCACTCACAATAGTTGCCTGTTGATTTTTGGTGAGCCTCAATCGGAGTGTCATAAACCGTTCATTGATGCCAACTGTTACCTCAGAGATGCACCTTATGAACTGGTTCTTTATAGCAAAGCCCACTCCATCCAATCAGGGTTCATCTATAGATTTTTTTCCCTTCCAGAACTAGGTGTGTCCTCCTTTCTCCTCCCTCACCTGTCCTTCATCAGCTCTTCTAGTTTCGGACAAAGCAGCAATATCGATGTTAAACTGACTCAATTCATGAGTAATAATGGCTGTATGTCACTCTGGTCGGTTGCTGTTTGAGTTGTCCATCAGGGAACGTACATTCCAAGTTCCAAAGTTGAAAAGTTTCCTATATTTCCGACCGCTGAGGTGGTGATCCTGCTGGATGCAGCTATCCAGCCAGGAAAAACAGAGGCAAGACTATTTTTAGGGTACCTTTTCTAACCCTGTCCCCATGTGGGGTGAGCAGAGTGGATCCTTAAAAGGACTACTCAATCGTGGGTGCAGCTGCCGAGATGCTCGACCCGCCTCTATCCTTGAGCAAGACAACTCACACACATCGCCTCTGTGTCTGTCTGTGACTAGGAACTTCTGGATTTCACTGTCCTATTCTCTTCACCACTCGCCGATTGCCACCGGACTTTTGACTTGTGCAAATGTTATTTTCCCAAAAACTAGAAGATGCCTGTGTAGGACTTCTTTTAAAGTGGGGAGACTGGTGCACAACAGTCACCACATTATCCTTGACAGATAGAGGACTTGAAACCAATGGTATGGACATCATGACTATTGGAGATCCTCTATCTGCTGGAGCCTTCATCCACCTTCACAGCCATTGTAACATTACACAACAGTTTCACCTCCATTGTGCAGTTATCCTCTCCATGGATCACCACCTTGTAGTGGTAGAGAGGCTTGCGTGTCTCAATGACCCTGAGGGTGATTCTGCCTGGAGTCATGTTCTCCATTAGGGCCACCCATGACAGAACAGTCAAGGGCGAGGTTCCAGACAAAGTGTGATCCAAGAAGTCCCTAATGGCACAGCAGACATAAACAATGCTAATATTTTCTAATTAGCCTCTCTAGAACCTCTCCCCCATCTTCTATTTAGCCATCAGCTTAATAGTTCAAAACACCACTTTGCAAATGGCCCTTTTTTCAATGGGCTGTCAATTTAAAACAAAAGGAATCACCTACCCTCATATTAAAACTTCTTTAATTCTCTGATAACTCCCAAAAGTTATGTCTACTGTAAAGTCATATTGACTCATAACGTTAGAACTCTTGCATCCAAGCACAGCTATTTGTCACACTTTGTCACAAAAAAACACCCTAGACCATTAAAACTGAATTTTAAACTTCTAATTTATACTCACTACTTACTATATTACCTGCCTTTTGTCTATGTCTCATCTTGTATGATGAAAATTGAACAACCCATTTCATTTTTATCATCAGTTTCGAAATCATCTAAAGATGTTGTCGCTATTAACCAGGAAAGGAATGTTGCTGGGAAATACACTGATAAAATGTTTCTAATCCTGCTCAAGAACATTAGGAATGTCTGGATTATTTCAGTTGTGAACATTTATATTTCCAATTTTTATATGTGCTGGGGGAAATTTTTCATAAAGGTAGAGCGCTTAGTCCTTGCTGAAAAGGGTGTGCATAATTTCAAAAAATGTACATGCAAACTGTGTATTAGTGCATGGAAATGAATCATAAGGCATCTAAATGACCCCTTGTAGCTACAGATATCCAGTTTGCATGTGAAAATGTGCTTATTGCTTGCACAAATATTGATGTGTATTTGTGTATAGTTGAAAATTATGAAAGATTGTCCTTCTTGAAAGTTTGGCCCCTAACATTTACGTTTAGTAAAAGGATACATTATGCTTCCAGTAACGGTATCTGTAAACTAACTGTTGCGTAGCAACATGAATTCAGGGCCTTCATTTTATATCAGTGGAGAAAGGGTGCTTAAACTTCAAAGAGAGAGGAAAAAATATGTAAAAGTACTCTATAATTTCTATGCTTAAGAAACACTGAGCAAGTGGTATCAAAACTTTGGAGACTTATGGCTAAATATGTTGCATCAAAAATTTGGATCCTATAATCAGTACTTGTAGGAAGAGTCTGTGTTAAGTGGTGCAAAGAAAGTGGAAATCACTGTCCAATTTTCAGTTGGGAATGCACCTGCAGCACTGAGGTTTTGTCAGCAGGTATAGAACTGTACTAACTGGCACATATGCCTTTCACCATGTATATGTAACGGGCTTCTGCACCTACCACTCCTGGCAGGGAAGGGCAGTGGCTGGGACACACTGGATATTTGCTATCTCCTGTTGATGTATGGTCCCTTGAGGAACAATGTCAGCTAATACAAGGTAGAGCAGCTTAGGGAACCATAACTGATGGTTAATTCTGATTCTCTCCCCCTACCCCCCCATTCTTCTGATCTGTCCTGAATGGTTGTATGGTGCAGAAGAACCATCCCTTTCTAGCAGTTCCCCTAGTCTCCGAAAGAGACATTTAAACACTGCCCTGCTCTTCTTGAGACTCCACATCCTTGAATTGGAAACAGGCATTGGAGCAGCTAGACCTATTATTTACTTTCTCCTCTGTGATGCAGCAGGTTGGTGCTGAGCAGCTGCAGCAGGGAAGGGATGACAGCTGCTTAGAGCGCTCCCAGCTCACATCAGAACTGCTCCTGGAGTTGATGGAGAGGCAGTGGGGGAGAGACAGTGCCCTTTATTTCTCTCCAGTAGTGATAGGGTTGATTCAAACAATTCAGTTTAAAAATCATAAGGTGCAGCTCAAGGTGCACGTTTACAATTAATAAGAAGAAAAATTGTAGTTGATTATCAGCCATCCTTCAGGGTTGCATTTTAGAGCTTTCAGACCCACAAGTGGTCTCTGGGCCACAGATTGGATACCACTACTTTAGTTCCATTTTCTGTTTCAGATTCACATTTGTCTCTGTTCATCTGCAGAAGATGAGACTACCCGTAAGCAAACTTTTTGTATTTCAGTGGGGCCAAAACAGTGATTTTAGTTACTCTCTACTTTGATGTTCCATAGGTATGGAAGTAAGTTTTAGATTGCTCTGATCTATTTTATAAAATATAACTTTTATATCTTGAATGTCTAAAATCTAGCTGCCAGATTTATAGATCAGTTCTATTAATTGGAATTGAGTGACTATGAAGAGCACTGTGAAAATGAGAGAAAAACAAAATAGATACTTCAGGTCTGAAGAGGAATGTCAATCCTGCCTGTCCAAAGGGAATCACATTTTCAGATTTTTTTTTTCTAGAAGCAGCCAAAATATCATTAAATCATAGATGGTTGTATAAGGCAAGATTTTGTGTGTGTATAAACTGGAAATAAACAACCTGTCTTTTTTTCTTCATATTCTCAATTTTTCTTCATATCTTTATGTATCTTCAGTTTTTTTTCAGCATCCCAAATTTCTCTGACTAGCTTGTCCATAATTTTTCATCTTGTATACATCTTTTTAATTTATTTTTCTCTATTTTTTTTTAATTTGCTCTTTTCTCCCACTTACCTTTTTTACTTTCAGTGTGTGTGCTCACTCAGTCTTTCTCCCAGTGTGGGTGAGCTGACAGTTGTGTTGCTTATCAGATGTCTTTGGTAACTAAGGGGAAAACTGAGTTCAGTAAGGACTGTGAATAAAATATTTAACAATTTGCTGTGGAAAAGAGTTCCTCACTGCCTTTAATTCTTTAAGAACTTGCATAAACTGCTGATATATGTTCCTGACCCAGAAGAATCCTGAGAAGTTAAAATTATCCTGACTCTCCAAATTCATAAGGAGAAATTTATTGTCTGCTTAGTTAATTAAAGTATTTACTCTGGAAGTCCAGATTTACATTAGCTAAAAAGAATTTTAGTATATATTGAAGTCTATATATTTAGATAATGGACACTGGAAAATACTGTACAGATAGTGGCTAAATGTTTTCAAAATGCCACAGTTCTGAGGTCTGCATGCTGATTATGCTACATCCGTACTTTGATTACTTGGAAGAGCTAGAATTCAAACCATGCTGTTTCCATCAATAGCATCGCTTCTTGCTATGGATTAGTATTTTGGTTCCTGCCAACAATAGTGGAATCACTGCTATATGAAATGAGGGGAGAACAGTGAAGCTAATTGATGAATACTATAGCAACTGCTGGCCCTGCCAATAACAAATCACAAAAGAAGAGTTTGAACTGCTACAATTCTCACTTCTAAACTGAAACATGTTATAAATTTGGGTAACTTTGAATTGGCAGATGTGTCCATAGAATAACCTGCAGGAGACTTCTACAAACAGCTAAGAATTTGGTTAGGAAAGGTGCATTAAGAGTGATCTAGCTGTCTCTTGCTGACATCTATACTTCAGCATTTT
The DNA here is from genome assembly GCF_020497125.1 of Mauremys mutica. Classification (NCBI taxonomy): domain Eukaryota; kingdom Metazoa; phylum Chordata; order Testudines; family Geoemydidae; genus Mauremys; species Mauremys mutica. The sequence goes on along the minus strand of NC_059073.1, from coordinate 62,508,615 downwards.
GCAAGAAAACATTATGTGAAAAGCTGATCTGCAGTTCTGTAGAAGAGGAGAGCATAGTATGAGAGATTGTGGCAGGAATGCTCTATCTGTGGGAGTGTGTGTGTGAGAAGCAGCAATAGACTTTGGAAATCTGGTCAAGGATACTGTCTGGAAAACAGCAAGAGGACAGGAGAAGCTTAGTCTGGAGGTATTTATCAGGAACACATAGCAACAGGGTAAGTGAGAACATAGGACATTAAGCATTATAATCAGTGCTTCAATCTGAAGTGTTCTAAGCAGCATGTCAGCAAGTGGTAGCAAGAGCTTTACTAATTTTAAATTTACAACCATAGGAACTGACTCTGTGGGTGTTCTGGGGCTTAAGCACCAACTGAAAAAAATAGGGGGTGTTCAGTACCCCTGATGGGCCCGATTAATCTTTTGTGGGCCTCGGTGCCCAGACCATGGCCCCGCCCCCTGTTCCCCCTGCACTAGAAAAGGTTCAGAGAAGGGCAACTAAAATGATTAGGGGTTTGGAACAGGTCCCATATAAGGAGAGATTAAAGAGGCTAGGACTTTTCAGCTTGCAAAAGAGGAGACTAAGGGGGGATATGATAGAAATATATAAAATCATGAGTGATATGGAGAAAGTAGATAAAGAAAAGTTATTTACTTATTCCCATAATACAAGAACTAGGGGCCACCAAATGAAATTAATGGGCAGAAGGTTTAAAACAAATAAAAGGAAGTTCTTCTTCACATAGCTCACAGTCAACTTGTGGAACTCCTTGTCTGAGGAGGTTGTGAAGGCTAGGACTATAACAGCGTTGAAAAGAGAACTGGATAAATTCATGGAAGTTAAGTCCACTAATGGCTATTAGCTAGGATGGGTAAGGAATGGTGTCCCTAGCCTCTGTTTGCCAGAAGCTGGGAATGGGTGAAAGGGGATGGATCACTTGGTGATTACCTGTTCTGTTCATTCCCTCTGGGGCACCTGGCATTGGCCACTGTCAGTAGACAGGATACTGGACTAGATGGACCTTTGGTCTGACCCAGTATGGCCGTTCTTATGTTCTTATTAGTGAATCAATGAGGCACAGCACATTAATTTGTAATGAACAGGTCATTAAAATACAAAGGTCGAGATCTGTAACTCGATCTCCCTGTATTACTTCAACAAAGATAGTTCTCTATTTTGTAATTGTATAGTGTTATATCCTAATATCACTATTCTACTATTAAGAAATATGTATTGTAATATTCCTGTATGTACATTTTATATTTTATTAAACCATCCTCATCAGGATGCAAGTCTAATATGATGCATTTATAGTGTTCTTCTTGCTCATATTTAATTGTATAGATGAGTCTAGTGGAAGAAGTATTATAGGTAGTAGAGGTAGTGAACCTATAATTCATGTTACCTAACACATTCCACTATAAGTACCTTTTTTCAGTTGCTTATAAGTTTCCCAAACTTCAACTGTCCAGGCTGAATTTTTCCACCCCTAGTGGGTGTCAGCCTTAGGCAAAATTCTTCTAGAATGTTTAATAAAAAATAAAATTAGGGGGAAAATATGTCTTTTTCCTATGTTCAAAAATTCCTAGTCATTTAATTGAGAAGCTCTACTACCTTCATTCTTTGGGGCAGGGATTTAAATTTGGCAGGGGAGTTGCCCTGGTATCAGGCATATGCCTTTTGCTATCTTGTCAATATCCACCCAAAGTTGGCTACGTTTTAAACGTCTGAAAATAACAGTTTGCCCAGGACCAGTAGAGTCATGTTAGAAGCCTGCAGCATTATTTTCCAAAACTCCATTTGCACTGAGCATATTTCATCCCCACTCAGTTCCTATGTACTGACCTGAATGCACCTGTGCCATCCCCATGTAGCAACTGAGCATGCCTCATTCAGAACTGCAACAGCTGATTAGGACTTTTCTTGCAAGTGTTCCTCTGGCTTCCAAGGGCCACTGTGGTGCCAGGCAGCAGATGTGAAAGTAGGAAGAGTGTTGGTCCTGTGCTCTGAATGCTCCCTCATCCCCCAGTAGCCTGTGTGAAGGAGAAAGAAGCAACCTGGCTTGAACACAGAAGGATGAGGATGAGTGGGGAACAGGTGTAGATAGGGACTGATACGAACAGGGATAGGAGTAGAAGGGGACAGAGCCAAAAGACAGGGATAGAAGGACAGGGGACAGAAGAGAAGGGGAAGTGGATAGGAGCAGACAAAGGGATGGGATGGGGGTGCATGAACAGACCGGTCAGCCTCACCTCAGTCCCTGGAAAAATCATGGAGCAAGTCCTCAAAGAAACCATTTTGAAGCACTTAGAGGAGAGGAAGGGATCAGGAACAGCCAACATGGATTCACCAAGGGCAAGTCATGCCTGACCAACCTGATTATCTTCTATGATAAGATGACTGGCTCTGTGGATATGGGGAAAACGGTGGATGTGATATATCTTGATTTTAGAAAAGCTTTTGATATGATCTCCCACAGTATTCTTGCCAGCAAGTTAAAGAAGTATGGATTGGATGAATGGACTATAAGGTGGATAGAAAGTTGGCTAGATTGTCAGGCTCAATGGGTAGTAATCAATGGCTCGATGCGTAGTTGGCAGCCGGTATCAAGCGGCGTGCCCCAGGGGTCAGTCCTGGGGCCAGTTTTGTTCAACATCTTTATGCATCTGACGAAGTGGGTATTCACCCATGAAAGCTTATGCTCCAATACGTCTGTTAGTCTACAAGGTGCACAGGACTCTTTGTATCTTTATTAATGATCTGGATGATGGGATGGATTGCACCCTCAGCAAGTTCACAGATGACACTAAGCTGGGGGGAGAAGTAGATATGCTGGAGGGTAGGGATAGGGTCCAGAGTGACCTTGACAAATTGGAGGATTGGGCCAAAAGAAATCTGATGAGGTTCAACAAGGACAAGTGCAGAGTCCTGCACTTAAGACGGAAGAATCCCATGCACCACTACAGGCTGGGGATTGACTGGCTAAGCAGCATTTCTGCAGAATTACAGTGGGTGGGGATTACAGTGGGTGAGAAACTGGATATGAGTCAGCAGTGTGCACTTCTTGCCACGAACGTTAATGGCATATTGGGCTGCATTAGTAGGAGCATTGCCAGCAGATCGAGGGAATTGATTATTCCCCTCTATTCGGCACTAGTGAGGCCACATCTGCAATATTGTGTCTAGTTTAGGGCCCCCCACTACAGAAAGGATGTGGACAAATTGAAGAGAGTCTAGTGGAGGGCAATGAAAATGATTAGGGGGCTGGAGCACATGACTTACGAGGAGAGGCTGAGGTAACTGGTCTTGTTTAGTCTGCAGAAGAGAAGAGTGAGGGGGGATTTGATAGCTGCTTTCAACTACCTGAAAGGGGGTTCCAAAGAGGATGGATCTAGACTGTTCTCAGTGGTGGCAGATGACAGAACAAGGAGCAATGGTCTCAAGTTGCAGTGGGAGAGGTCTAGGTTGGATATTAGGAAACACTGTTTCACTAGGAGGGTGATGAAACACTGGAATGGGTTACATAGGGAGGTGGTGGAATCTCCATCCATAGCAGTTTTTAAGGCCTGGCTTGACAAATCCCTGTCTGGAATGATTTAGTTGGTGTTGGTCTTGCTTTGAGCAGGGGGTTGGACTAGATGACCTCCTGAGGTCTCTTCCAACCCTAATCTTCTATGATCTATACATATCCTCAGATTCCTGAGTCTCAGCATTCCTGTGCTGACTTCAAATAGCTGTGAAATTCACTGGCAAAATGTCTCTCTTCCCGCTCTCTTAGCTGGTTCACACAGCGAATAATGGTCTCCTACTGGTATCGGTTGTTCAATTAACTCAAGTGGTAGACATCTGTGCTGTGGATAGAAAAGTCCCAATCGTGCTAATTACCCATATGAGGTCAATCTCCTTTCACATGATGGAGTTTGTTTTTTCAGTTTGCTTTATTTAGAAACTTAGGAAATTACACACACATACAAACTAAAAGAACATTACTAGGGTGACATACTTGGTTGCTTTTGTTGCATGACAAATACCATCAAGATGAGGGTTAGACTTTACTTTGCTTGGCCAAATACTACAAACTTTGCATAAGCAATCTTAATTCTGACATTACCTTTTGAGTGCTAAACTTTACAACCTTAATATATATATATTTTTGAAACTCTGAATACTGTTTCCTCTCAGTAGTGTGGACTGGCAGAAGTATTGTCATTTTACTGATCAGCAGGGATCTTAGTTGTTCTTGATAAAATAATCCAAAATTCTCTGATTAAAAATCCATGTTTGTCTGCAATTAAAATGAAACACTGAACTTTAGTTTCCCTAGCCACAATATGTATAGGTATCAGTTAGGCACAATATTTTATTCATATAGTTATAATTTTTTAAGCCTACCAGAGCATTTCATAAGGCCTGTGGCGGAGCTTGGGTTGGCAGCCCCACATGGCGGAGCTTTGGTTTCAGCCCCATGCAGTGGGGCTCCCACTGTCAACCCGGCGTGGCAGGGCTTGGGCTGTCACTTATTTAGTAAGTGACTGGTATTTTCAATAACATTTAGTTAATAGTTAATATATGTTTTTATTTTTTCACAAAATGTAAAAAGTAAAAATTCTTTTTAAAATTGCAAATCCACATTTTTTCATGGTAAATGGATTTTTAGGATCCCTGGTGATCAAAACAAAAGAATGACCAGAAACTCAGCGGCTTGGTATTATTTAACTGCTGCAATGACCTCTGCATAATAATTTTGGCTTGGTTTAGGAGACAATTTGTTTTTAATATACCAGAGAGCTTTATATAGTATACTGAGAACTGAAATAGTATTAGAAAATTGGATGTTTTTGGTAAAGTCATATTTCAGAAGAATGACAATAAAATATATTAACCAAGATAATGTAGCAAAATTTATTGATTTTTTTTGGTGAAATATTTTATTATCCTATTTTTAAATGAGTGTTACTGTAGCTAAAATTGATATTTTGAGAGAAGTATTCTAATGAAATTGTTTTGAACATTGTTAGTTAAAAAACTGAATATAAACTAAAGGAAAACATGAATATGCATATAAGGCAGCAATAGGGCCTGCCTTTTGATTATTTGTTAGTAGAGTTTGCTCTGATACCAGGGCATTTTCTAAAATTTCCACTCTGTAGCCTGATTAAATTCCCATTGACTGCCATGGGAGCTGGCTTAGGATCCTCTGACTTCCATTAGGCAAAACACTTGGGCTTAAAGTTTAGCATGTGCTTGACTGTGTTGCTAAAGCAGGGCTTCTATCACTAACTTTTTAAAACAGGTAGTGTTCCATTAGCACAAATTGATTGATAGATTCTGTGCTGAATTACAGCTCATGTAACCTCATTGGCTAATAATATTTTAATTGGATATATGATAGTTCTTACCAGTAAATGGAAAATTTGAGAACTTACACTTTGAAGTAATTGTATGGTAGAATATTTACTTGTTGCATTTTGATCAGCATGCGCCTGATGAAAAATCATGTACGTTTTCTGTTGGTTGTTGGATGGAGTAACCATTTCCGATTTGACTACAAGACCAAAATATAGGGTCAGCAATGTCTTCAGTAGTTCACGAAAAGCACAGAAAGGTCAAAGATCAGTTTTGGCGCCTGTTTATCAAGTACTTCCTTGATGTGACAGTGAAGGAGGGCTGTATCACTATTGGTTCACAAGCTGATTTAGAAAACAGAACCTAATGCAGAACAATGGAAAATACAGAGGAGGTTTTCTTAAGTGAGCATACTGATCATGCTGGTTGCCTTTCTGGGTCATGTTCATTCCATGAACAAACAGTTGATTTCCTCAGCGTTCCCAGAAAAGGAAGTGGTGAAGGCCCTGGCTATGTTGGGGGGATGGGTGTGTGTCTCATGCCATTTCATTCACAAGCACAAGGATGGCAGTGGGCCCAGACTCCTCATAGAAGTCCCCACACAGCAGCTTTGAGTCTAAATTCATGCCACTGATTAGATGCAAAAGTTCTTTTCATTCATAGCAGCCAATTCGTTCCAGTGAGCAGAGAAACATAACATAAAGTATAGAAAACACATCAAATGCTTGCCAATTTCTAGGCAGATTAAACCTTTTTTCTGTATTTGAAGTATGCTTCCCATGTAGATTTCCCTAATCATGAATTGTTTTCAAAGTGAGAAACAATAGCACAGTGAACCCTAGTAAGCATTTGGTATGCTTTGAAATTTTGCTGCCAAGCTAATTAATGTGATTTCAGATTGGGGTGGGAAGATGATGTTTATGTTGTTGTTGTTGTTTTTATAAAGAAAGAAATCCATGTAGAATCTAGAATGTGCCTTGAATAATAAGTGTAGTTGTATTCAACTTTTGACATTTACAGGATTGAAAAGTATATACATGTTTTTCTGTACATCTCTAATTAGAGTCATAAACCTGAAACAAGGATATAAAAGGTATTCTTAATGACTGAAAACTCTTTACATTAATGCAACCAAAAATTCCTTCCTTTAAGTGCAAAGAATATAGTAATGGGAAGAACTGTTAAAATATTTTTGCGAAGCAAAGTTTAAATTCACTAGCTGGCGAGGCAGCTCTTTACACTATAGGATGAACACAACTAGTGTGTTTGCACTAGTCACAGATGAAGTTGCTTAACAACACTTCAGATATGTGGGACAAATTCTACTCTCTAGTACCATTGAACTTTACTGAAGTTAATAGGACTCCACAGCTGTAAATAAGAGCAGAATTTGTTTTTTTGTTAAAGATCTGCATGCGTCTTTCCCAAGTTTTGTGACTCAATACATCACACTGGATATATGAGAGATTCAGGCTTAAGGTTTGTCTTGGGCTTTTATGCTCTGGGTGACGAGAGGCCAGGAAAACAAACTCCAGTGGATTCTCTCAGCTTTTTTATGGAATGAAGAAAGATGCACTATGTTCCTCATGAGTATTTCTTAGCAGTCAATAAAGAGTATGCTTATAAGTCTTTGAGCTACTTTGTTTCAGATTTGGATGTAGTCATATATTCAGGCTACGACATGTTTGTGAATTAAAAATGAAAACAATGGACCAGAATGAAAATGTGTGTGGAAAAATCCTCATGATTTTATTAAACTAAACTTGATTCATATGTCCCTGCCTGGAAGAGCTAGGAGCCCTAATGCATGGGCCTGACTAGGACTGAGCAAGGCAAAAGTGCATTTGTTGCTTACTGTCACCAAAAGAGAATTGTCTTCCACCATCACACCAAACCCTCTGCAATTCCTTAATATGGGCAAAATAGGAATAGGTGATTTCACACTTGAAAAGTCTGTTCCGATATGTTTGATTTAGCCTTTAAATGCATGTTGAGGTGCAAAAGCAAAATTCAGAGGCCCTCTCTGAATAGTGTGTATCCAATGCACAAGATATACAGGAAAAAAAGGCCTGTGGGTGTGTGAGGCAGGAAAAAATCAATACCTGTGACAGTGTTGTAGAAGATTACGATGATTGGACTAATAGTCCTGTCTTTTTTTTTTTTAAATTGTAGGAAATGCTCTAATTATTTGTTTCAGAGTAGCAGCCATGGTAGTCTGTATACGCAAAAAGAACAGGAGTACTTGTGGCACCTTAGAGACTAACAAATTTATTTGAGCATAAGCTTTCGTGGGCTACAGCCCACTTCATCAGATGCATAGAATGGAACATATAGTAAGAAGATATATATACATACAGAGAACATGAAAAGGTGGAAGTTGCCATACCAACTCTAAGAGGCTAATTAATTAAGATGAGCTATTATCAGCAGGAGGGAGAAAAACTTTTGTAGTGATAATCAAGATGGCCCATTCCAGACAGTTGACAAGAAGGTGTGAGGATAATTAACATGGAGAAATAGATTCAATTTGTGTAATGACCCAGCCTCTCCCAGTCTCTATTCAAGCCCAAGTTAATGGTATCTAGTTTGCAAATTAATTCTAGTTCAGCAGTTTCTCGTTAGAGTCTGTTTTTGAAGCTTTTCTGTTGCAAAATTGCCACCTTTAAGTCAGTTACTGAGTGACCAGAGAGGTTGAAGTGTTCTCCGACTGGTTTTTGAATGTTATAATTCTTGACGTCTGATTTGTGTCCATTTATTCTTTTACGTAGAGACTGTCCGGTGTGGCCAATGTACATGGCAGAGGGGCATTACTGGCACATGTCATATATCACATTGGTAGATGTGCAGGTGAACGAGCCTCTGATAGTGTGGCTGATGTGATTAGGTCCTATGATGGTGTCTCCTGAATAGATATGTGGACAGAGTTGGCAACGGGCTTTGTTGCAAGGATAGATTCCTGGGTTAGTGTTTTTGTCGTGTGGTCTGTGGTTGCTGGTGAGTATTTGCTTCAGGTTGGGGGGCTGTCTGTAAATGAGGACAGGTCTGTCTCCCAAGATCTGTGAGAGTGAGGGATTGTCTTTCAGGATAGGTTGTAGATCTTTGATGATGTGCTGGAAAGGTTTTAGTTGGGGGCTGAAGGTGACGGCTAGTGGCGTTCTGTTATTTTCTTTGTTGGGGCCTGTCCTGTAGTAGGTGACTTCTGAGTACTCTTCTGGCTCTGTTAATCTGTTTTTTCACTTCAGCAGGTGGGTATTGTAGTTTTAAGAATGCTTGATAGAGTTCTTGTAGGTGTTTGTCTCTGTCTGAGGGATTAGAGCAAATGTGGTTGTATTTTAGAGCTTGGCTGTAGACAATGGATCATGTGGTGTGTCCTGGATGGAAGCTGGAGGCATGTAGGTAAGTGTAGTGGTCAGTAGGTTTCCAGTATAGGGTGGTGTTTATATGACCATCGCTTATTAGCACAGTAGTGTCAAGGAAATGGACCACTTGTGTGGATTGGTCTAGGCTGAGATTGATGGTGGGATGGAAATTGTTGAAATCATGGTGGAATTCCTCAAGGGCTTCTTTTCCATGGGTCCAGATGATGAAGATGTCATCAATGTAGCACAAGTAGAGTAGGGACGTTAGGGGACGAGAGTTAAGGAAGCATTGTTCTAAGTCAGCCATAAAGATGTTGGCATACTGTGGGGCCATGTGGGTATGTATTTTTTAAAAGTAAGTTTTATTAAATAACCAAACAAACACCTGAGATTTTCAGAAGGAATCTAAGGAAGTTTGGGGTCCAAATCAAATGGAAATTAAATGAGTTAGATGTACAATTCCCTCAGCTATCTGAAAATCAAAGGACAGAGGTGGCAGTGTTGCCCTGGATTTGAGGGGTATGTGGACCCCAGAATGTAGTCAAGCCAATTGCAACCATATTATGTACATTCAGCCACCATGAATTAATTAAATAAAACACCACATAGTTAAGGGTTAATTTGAAGCAGGCTTTTAGATACAAGGTCATATCTAGCTGGCAGTTTCTGCTAATCAGAATGGGAGGAGGGGACAGACAAGTAAACAACAGAGACTGAAAACTTTGGTGGTTAAAACCCCTTAAATCTAGATGCCTCTAATATTAAAAGTTTATTAAAAGTCAAAGTAATAATCCAGTAGGGGTCATTATGACCTATGTGTTTTATAAAAGTTAGTTATAAAAGATTTGTTAATAAAGTGTATTTTGGAGCAGTCCTCTAAAGCCATCTTAAGACATTTTTCCTGACACCCATTTTCCCTGGCAGGTGAGCAACTGGCCACTGTGAACCTGCTGTTAATTACTCACTACCATTCCAGATGTTGGGTAAATATCTGGGATGTTCTAAACCTATTGCTTATGTCTGTGTGTTTAAATCTAATAAACGGCAGTGTTAGACAAGAGCATGTTTACTTGCATTTAATCATTAATCAGACAAAATTGCTGTGTTCCTATTAATTTATTCATAACACTGCCTAAAGTATGGCGAACTGCGGCCACTGGGAGCTGTGAGCGGCCGTATCTGCGGATGCTCAGGCAAACAAAGCGTCTCACAGACCACCAGGGGCTTACCCTGAACAAGCCGCGAACCAAGTTTGGGAACCCCTGAACTAGATGGTCACCATGGTCCCTTCTGGCGTTGAAATCTATGAATATAAAATAAATTGCTTAGTCCAAACAATAGTATAAAAACATATTTTTCTACATCAACATCCTCTATACTCCAGAACATATATATACAGAACTTGGTCTTCAAAAGCTATTCTGAATCTCAAAATTCTAGCCATATGAAAATTTAGATTTATAATAAGTCAGAACCAGAAAAACAATTACTATAATCTTGCTAACAAGATCTTGAAGCAGTACATACCAGTAAAATGCTTCCTTAATGTGACAGTATAATAATGATTTATAATAAAATGGTAATGTAAAATGTATGTAGAAAAGGATCTATGTTTCAACGTATGTGATGTTAAGTGAAGCACATCTAAATTTATGGTTAAAGTTCTCTGGGTTTTGAAGAGCAGGTAGTTTCTTCTGTCTGTCCTGCAATTGGATTCAGTCCCAATGGGTCTGACTGCAAGATTGTGGCTTTAGGCTCTGACCCAGTAAACTGCTCTGTGAGGGTGGACCCTTGTGCCCATGCAGAGCCCTACTGAAGTCACTGGGAGCTGCTGCGTGCTCACTCTTTTGAAATCCAGGACACTTAGTTAGGAGTCTGAATTCATATTTAGACATCTAACATTTTTGAAAATCTTGGCCAAAGTTTTCATAATTCAAAGATCGAAGGATATACATATCTTTTCTAACAGAAATTAATGGGAAACTCAAGTTCTTATGTTGAAACTGTTAGATTTTTGCTCACATCTGTTACATTGTGCAGTTAACAAAAAAAAGGATTAAAATAAATGTTATAATGTGGTTTAAAATACTGTTGTATTGTTGCAAATAGTAATTAGTGCATAATCTGCTTGTCCTTAGGCATTTACAAGACAGAGCATCAAATACATTATTAAAAATCTTAAAGTAATTATACATCTGCATGAATTTTTAGATTGTTAATTAGAAAGGTACATTGGTAGGCAGTATGTGAAGTAATTTTTCTAAATATGATGGACACAACTGGGCAATAACTACAAGTATTCTGTTGGAAGATGTGTATATAAAGTAGCCTCGGGACATTTTTGCTTATACATGAATAGTAATTTAACCATCAATCAATGTCTTGGTCATCATTTCTCTTAACAAAGTGTGTGTGAACTGTGTTCTATGATCAGATAAAAAAATTCAGTCTGTTCATTATGGCCTAGTTCAGCATTAATGTGCAATTAGTGTTTTTTTCTGTTTATGTTATAATGTATTTAAAGTGTAGCTCTTCCATAAAAATTACTAAAGTGGCATTGTATTGGATCTGTTTATTGTTTTTCAACGACTTTCAGATCAAATATACACAGCTTAAAAGTATAAAGATGCTTGTTGCCAGACCTACAAACTCAGTCTGTGATCTGAAAGTCAAATTGAGTTCTTTTCTCCCTGTGTTCTATTAGATTAATAAAGGTGTTGCAGGCCAAATTCTGTCCTGAGTTATACCTCAGAAATCCCATTGTCTTTAATTTAGGCCCCTTTAGACACCTGACAACTTATTGCATTTAGTGGATTTGCCTAGGCATAGCTGATTGCCCTGAGATTGGAATTTAGTAAACAATCCTTTTGATGCACAAGGAGTAGAATCCTGATGATTGCCTCATAGATGTGTTGGCTGTGCAGCGCTAACAGGAATAACAAGTCTGTCTCACTGTCTTACACAGCAGATCTGCTTCTTGTCAATATTCACTGTCATATGATCTTATTTTAGGGATCAAAATAAATTACAATTTGACAAAGATTATGTGGCATTGAATACTCAAGGAGCAGATTTGCTGCATAAGACTGCTTCTGTGGAAACAGAATCAAAACTAAGCTGTGAGAGGAGCTTGTACAGTCCCCAATATACAGTTTGGATCTGGCTTTACATTCTAGTTGGTAGAAGGAATGCAATAATTAAGAATCAATTTGCAAACATCTAGAAGATAATAAGGTGATAAGTAGCAGTCAGCATGGATTTGTCAAGAACAAATTATGTCAAACCAACCTGATAGCTTTCTTTGACAGGGTCACAAGCATTGTGGATGGGGGAGGAGGGAATGCTAGATGTGGTATATCTGGATTTTTAGTAAAGCTTTTGATACTGTCCCACATGACCTTCTCATAAACAAACTAGGGAAATGCTACCTAGCTGACACTACTATAAGGTGCCTGCATAACTGGTTGGAAAACCGTTACCTGAGAGTAGTTATCTATGGTTCACAGTCATGCTGGAAGGGCACAATGAGTGGGCTCCTGCAGGGATCAGTTCTGGGTCCAATTCTGTTCAATATCTTCATCAATAATTTAGATAATGGCATAGAGAGTACACTTATAAAGTTTGTGGATGATACCAAGCTGGGAGGGGTTGCAAGTGCTTTGGAGGATGGGATTGAAATTCAAAATGATCTGGACAAACTGGAGAAATGGTCTGAAGTAAATAGGATTAAATTCAGCAAGGACAAATGCAAAGTACTCCCTTTAGGAAGGAACAATCAGTTATACACATACATAATGGGAAATGACTGCCTAGGAAGGAGTACTGCGGAAAGGGATCTGAGGGTCATAGTGGACCACTTATATTTAGTGGCTAAATATAAGCCAACAGTGTAACACTTGCAAAAAAAGCGAGCATCATTCTGGCATTTATTAGCAGGAGTGTTGTAAGCAAGACATGAGAAGTCATTCTTCCGCTCTACTCTGCACTGATTAGGCCTCAACTGGAGTATTGTGTCCAGTTCTGGGTGCCACATTTCAGGAAAGATTTGGACAAATTGGAGAAAATTGAGAGAAGAGCAACAACAATGATGAAAGAACTAGAAAACATGACCTATGAGGGAAGATTGAAAAAATTGGGTTTGTTTAGTCTGGGAAAGAGAAGACTGAGAGGGGACATAACAGTTTTTAAATATGTAAAAAAGAAAAATTGTTTTTCTTAACCTCCTGAGGATAGGACAAGAAGCAATGGGCTTAAATTGCAACAAGGGAGATTTAGCTTGGACTTTATGAAAACTTCCTAACTGTCAGGGAGGCTAAATACTGCAATAAATTGCCTAGGAAGGTTGTGGAATCTCCAACATTGGAGATTTTTAAGAGCAGGTTAGACAAACACCTGTCAGGGAAGGTCTAGATGACCTCTTGAGGGCCCTTCCAGTCCTATCATTCTGCTTATGAAAGCCCAGACACGCTGGGCAGGCCATGTTGTAAGGATGCCAGACCACCGCATCCCCAAACAGCTCTTCTATGGTGAGCTGTCTCAAGGAAAGCGATCGCATGGGGGACAAAAGAAGCGATACAAAGATACGCTGAAAGCCTCTCTTAAGTCCCTGGATATCGACATCACCTCCTGGGAAACCCTGGCACAAGACCGATCGACATGGCGTACGCTGATCCACCAAGGCTGCCAGACATCTGAAGCCAGAAGGATAACCCTAGCACAAGAGAAGAGAGCACTCCGTAAAGCCAGAGCTGCAAATGTTGTAACAGTGGTGCCCACACATGTCTGCCCGACATGTGGCAGAACATTCCGTGCCCGTATTGGCCTTACCAGCCATTTGCGGACGCACTGTGGACAGCTCACAACCTGATAGATGTTAAGGTCTTCTTCGAAAACGATGGACGAACATCATCATCATTCAATGATTCTACGATTAATTTGTACAGTAGTTCTAATCTAATATTTTGTGGGATTAATGAATGGAAAATTAGGGATATGTCACCCTCTACATCTATCCATTTTACATCAGAAGTATACAGTCTGAGATCTTGCTTTAAATATTTCTTCTGTAATGCATACAAGTTAATATGTAGAAGTGAGCTTCAGAAATGATAATGTAACAGAAATTTTGTCAACCATTTTGTCCCCTCAAAGAAAAATATTTCTTGTTTATTGTTTTCCATGATTTATCAACAATGGTAGAGACAGAGGGATGTGTTCCTGTCCTCTCTCCGTTAAACAGGTGATGACCAGTAAGGACACAAGAATTTTAGTGCTCATCTTCTTCCCTTCTGAGCTCCATTGTCCAGTGTCCCTCTCTTCAGAGAGAGGCTCTACTAGGATGGAAGAAGAGATGGGCTCCTTGCTTCCATCTGGATGGTCTCATCACTGCAGCTGTTTCCTCCTCTTCTTATCTGAAAAGGAGACTGAGAGAAAAGGCTCTACAGGAGGCACCTGAAGCATGGCAGGGGCACCTAGTTTGACCCGATGTCTGCTCACACCAGCAGCTGCCTACAGCGAGAGAGAGGGAACCTGGAATAGTGGGGAGCTGGAGTTCAACATACAGGGCCCGTAGCGTAGGGCTGAAGAGGATTATCACAGCCAGGCTGCAGTTCCTAGTCTGCTGTGGCCTCTCTTCCTGCTCTTTTATTCTGAAGACTAAAGGCCTCAAAATGTCACTTCAGCCTAGGATTCCAGCTGCTGTTTTCCTTGGAAGCAACTGGAACTAGGCCTGCATGAGTCTAAGAAGGGAAGGAGCTGGACATGAAAATTCCTGTTTTATGATTGGTCACCACCTACGCAAAGTATAGAGAACAGGAACGCACCCCCACCCACCTCCAGTTGTATAGTTGTACCATAGGAAATATAATACATATATGTTACTTTTAATAGTCTTTATCCAGAAATATTCTTCTGCCATATCATTAATAAAATGTGCCAGTACTTTTTCTTGTAATGCCTTTAATCTTCACACATTAATACATCCTACTAGTTAACTAACTAATACATTCACAGGTTCTTAATATTAAAATTTGTCATATTCCGCATACAAGCCCATGAGGGGATTCACTCAATATTCCAAAATTCTGAATCGTAGTTCAGTTATAGTTCAGGATCTGAAATCTTAAGTATTTTATTAAGAAACTGAAAAACAAGCCCTGATGGTCTCATTTTATATGGAAATGGTCACCAGCAGAAAATTTACCCATGTGTTTGGGCCTAGTTCTGACTCTTACATGGATTCATTTCCATTGATTTCACTGGAGCTACTCTTGATTTGCACTGGTATAATAGGGATCAGAATTAAGCTCTTAAATTGCCAAATTATATTAACAACTCATACAGAATCCAGCTTAATGAGAAACTGCCAATTGTGGCTATCAGATGGACTTTCAGCGATTTGGTAAGTAAGTATGAAAATTGATTATCAAATCAGATTGCATCTTCTTAAATTCAACATTTACAACAGAATAAATGCCCTGCATTTGCCTTCCTAGTTTACTTTGGCTTGTACATACTTTAAATTTATGTTGGTTGAAGGATCATATTCAGAGAATAAGCTGCACTCATACACTAATTTAGATTCAAGAATTTTAGTCTCTGTGAAAAATGAAAGCAATGACAACTGGTATGGAAATTTTGCCTCGGTATAATCATGTCAGGTATCCTTATTCATGCAAAAAGCTTAAAAATAGGTTATGAAAATCAGTGTAGTGATTCAAGCTAAATTTGAAAAAGAGCATTACCATTGTTATCTGTGCAAGATGGAGCTCCACAGGGAATTTGGAATACTGCCTCGATAGTACCAATCACTGGGCTTTTATATGTTTTATGTTTTGCACAAACCTAATCACTCTAACATAATATAGAGAGCATATGTTAAATTGGTATTCAAGTGTATTTATGGAAAATGTATAGTAAAAAATGTAGGAAAATGTTTTTCTTCATTTTTTAAAAATTTTTTGGCCTCCAGCTGTACCCTTTCAGACTGAGAACTCTGAGGCCATTTAGACCCTACAGGTTGAATATGGCACGGCCTAGAATGCCAAATTGAGGGTAGAAGAGAGAAATGAGCAAAAATAAACAGAACAGAATTCCTCCCCAACCATATTTGAATTTAATCTCCCTCCTAATTCCTGCATCCGTAACACTCACTCAGTGTGGTACTCTGTACCCTTCTAGTGGTGGCTGGACCACAGATAGATGTTGATTTGTTTGTTACAGGTGTGGCTAACAGAACTGGGTCTTTTAGCTCAAGCAGTACTGGTTCATGTATTAAGATCCAGAGGGCCCATATTCAATCCCTGCTGCTGCTTACCCACCCAGGTGTGCAGCATAAGACACCCTCCTTCTCCCTTCTGCCAGCTGGTGGGTCCAACTCCTAATTTCTTCTCAACTCCAAAACCCTCTTGCTACCTTCCATCCTCATTCCCACTGCCACAAACTTAATTCCTCTCCATTCTCAGCAGAGCCTAATCACACTCCTAAGCATCTATTACAGTTTCAGCAAATTCCTGTATCGGATCAGTCCCCTATTATAGCTATTGAATGGATTCTCC
This sequence comes from Mauremys mutica, assembly GCF_020497125.1. Taxonomy (NCBI): domain Eukaryota; kingdom Metazoa; phylum Chordata; order Testudines; family Geoemydidae; genus Mauremys; species Mauremys mutica. The sequence continues at coordinate 62,492,356 of NC_059073.1, read as the reverse complement.
CCCTCTCTCTTTGAAATATAGGTGTGTATTCTAAATGTAGAAGGTTTAAGGGAGCTTCTCACTCCATAGCTGTACTAACTGTGCCACAAGTTTTTGGCTTGCTCTTCTGTGAACAAAATGATCTCTTTGGATCCTTTGTTCCTTCCACCGCAAAATATCAGGTTAAGCCACAGACCCAGGAAGCTGTTGAAGGTACTAATGTGCCCCACAGGAAGAGAAAAAAAATGTGTTCAGAGACAAGATCCAGGGCCTGAACCAAAATGCCACCTATTATCTGCAATTCCCACTGATTTAATGGGGACTTGCAGGTGCTCAGCACCTTTCAGGACCAAACTCAAAATGATCAAGGACATTGACAAATTATTTTATTCCAGTAGAAATAAACAATAAAATTAATTAAATGGAATAGAATAGAAATGAATGGGGAGTGCACATATTGAAATTTGAAAGAACTTGGGCCTATTCACTTCTTGGTCAAAAGGCCTCAAAAGGAAAACCTAGGTGCTGCAGATATTAAGAGACTATTTCATACTCTAAACATTATTTTTGAGAGAAATTCACAACACAGATGCAGAGGAAGAGTTTTTTCAAAATACTCTATGCAAGAGAAAACTGGCACATAAGTAGTAATGAAAATTGAGACTCATGCCCCATGAGAAAACACCACTTATCACTGTGTTTCTTATTCTTTCATCATTAGCTTTCGAAAAGGATGGGTAAGGTACAGAGGACTGGAGAAAGGTACTATATTCGCCTATCTTTAAAAAGGGGAACAAAGAGTACCCGGAGACAGGGCCACCGAGAGCAGGTTCGGGCCCCAGTGAAAAAATTTTTTCGGGCCCCCCAGCAAGGGCGGACCGGCTAAACAGGGCCGATGAAGCCAGGGAAGCCGGGCCCCGGACCCCCTTCCGGACTGCCAGGCCCCGGTAATTTGTACCAGCATCCCGCCCCTCGTCGGCCCTGCCCAAAGAATTATACACCAGTCAGCCTAACTCTGATACCTAGAAAGATACTGGAACATATTGTTAAACTAATAGTAATAACCAAGAGAATAATAGGGTTATAAGTAATAGTCAACATGCCAAACCAACCTAATTTCCTTCTTTGACAAGGTTACTGCCCTAGTGGCTAGAGAAGATGTAGACACAATATACTTGGATTTTAGTAAAGCATTTGACAGAGTCTCAAATCACATTCTCATAAGCAAATGAGAAAAATGTGGTCTAGATGAAATTAGTATAAGGTGGATGCAAAACTGGTTGAAAGACCATACTCAATGAGTAATTATCAATAGTTTGCTGTCACCTAGTTTGCTTACCTAGTGGAGTCCCCTAGGGGTTTGTTCTGGGTGCAGAACTATCCAATATTTTCATTAATGACTTGGATAATGAAGTGGAGAGTAAGTTTATAATATTTGCAGATGACACCAAGTTGAAAGGGGCTGCTAGCACTTTGGAGAACAGGCTAAGAATTCAAAATTAAATGACAAATTGGAAAATTGGTCTGAAATCAGCAAGATGAAATTCAATAAAGACAAGTGCAAAGTATTACATTTAGGAAAAAAAATCAAAGGCACAACTGCAAAATGGAGAATAACTGACTAGATAGGAATACAGTTTGAAAAGGATTATAGTGGATCATAAATTGCTGACTTATATTTAACATGATGCAGCTGCGAAAAAGGCTAATATTCTGGGGTGAGGGGTGTTAACAATTAACCATTGTTAACTGTCCCACTCTCTGAGATGCTTAGGAGTGTGATTAGCACTGGTGAGGCCTCAGGTGGAGTACTGTGTCCAGTTCTGGGCACCACACTAAGAAAAATGTGAAAAAATTGGAAAAAGTCCAGAGGAGAGCAGCAAAAATGATCAAAGGTTTAGAAAACCTGACCTATGTTAAAAAAACAAACAAACTAGGCATGTTTAGTCTGGAGAAAAGAAGAATGAGGGGGACCCGATAGCTTTCATGTTAAGGACTGTTACAAGGAGGATGGTGATCAGGGGTTCTCCATGTCCACTGAAGGTAGGACAAAAATATTGGGGTTAATCTGCAGCAAGGGAGACTTAGTTTAGATACTTGGAAAAACTTGGTAACTATAAGAGTAGTAAAGTTCTGGAATAGGTTTCCATGCAAGGCTGTGGAATCCCTGTCATAAGAACAGGTTGGACAAACACCTGTCAAGGATGGTCTCAGTATACTTCATCTTGCCTCTGTGCAGAGGACTGGATTAGATGACCTCTAAGGTCCCTTCAAGGTCCCTTCCAGCTGTACATTTCTATGATTTTATAAAATGTACTATGAGCTCAGTATATACTAGGTGGTATTAAATGTGTTGTGGCAGAGCTCTGACCTTGCTCCTGTGGGTCCTGTGCTTCTAGGCAGTTTATGCTTAGCCTCAGTGGCTCACTGTGACCCTCTACGTAGCCCTTCTCTCTCTAGGGCCAGGGTTACAGTCTACTGAGCCCTTTTCATCATAGGCTGCAAGGAGGTTGGTGAGAGAACTCCCACAGTCTCTGTTCAGCCTCCTGTCCTGACAGGGACCTGACTTCCCCTTCCAGGAGCTGTTCCTGTAGTGGGGGTTTGGGGGGAACCCAGGCCCACCCTCTACTCCGGGTTCCAGCCCAGGGACCCTAATGGTAGCAGTTGTTGGCAGCCAACCTTTCACTGCCAGAGTTGCTACATTTCCCTGGGCCACTTCCCCACAGATCTCCTGCTTCTCCCTTCTTCACCCTTACCTTAGGGCTCCTTTAACAATGTTTTAGGATGTCTTCAGTAACCAGCCCTTCAGCCGCACTTCCTCTCCTCTGGCTCCTCTGCCTAACTGGAGTGAGCCCTTTTTATAGTAACAGCAGGGCCTTAATTAGAGTCAGGTGGTCACATTAACTGAATGGCCTCACCTGACTCTTTACAGGTTAATTAGAGTCAGGTGTTCTCATTAGCCTGGAGCAGCCTCTGCTCTGGTCAGTCAGGGAACAGAAAACTGTTAATCCAGTGGCCAGTATATCTGCCTTCAGCTATTCTGCTGTACCCAACTGGCCTGAGTCTATCACAGTGTGAAATAAGAAAAAGAAACAGAAATCTGAGTGGTACATAGAGATACAATGTGTGACACTGGCAGACCAGGTGCCAGTTAATGCCAAGGCCTCAGGCCTCACCAGGCTGGCTCCAGGCACCAGCCAAGCAAGCAGGTGCTTTGGGCGGCCAATGGAGAGGGGCGGCACGTCTGGCTCTTCAGCGGCAATTCTGTGGCGGGTCCCTCACTCCCTGTTGGAGGGAAGGACCAGCCGCCGAATTGCCACTGCCGAAGACTCAAGCAGCGGTGGTAGAGCTGATCGCGATCGCGGCTTTTTTTTTCTGCTTGGGGCGGCAAAAACCCTGGAGCCGGTTCTGGGCCTCACTAAACACTGACAAATGAATAGCTGAAAACAAGTCTGGCTTACCTATGTGTTAGTATAGTTAAAATAGATATTTGGGTTATAAGAATGTTTTTAGTGTTTACACTTTAAGGAGTGCTTGTAGAATGCTGCATGTATTAATTCTACCTATAATATCTGAATACAGTAAGGTAATGTTTCAATGTTTGCCCTGTAAATATAAAAATGTTTGCTAAGACTGCAAATCTCCCAGTCAGGGGAGAAGCATTAACAAGTGTGAAATACGAGTTCACCACAACAGGTGTTATCTCCTCCCCAACATGAGAAGCTATTGTGGATAAAAGACTTTATTGATTGCTTCCCCCCACAGCCCTGAAGAGGATACATTCCCAAGTCCTCCTCCCATCACAACTAGAACACTTGAACAGAAGGGAATAAAAATTCCTGTTAAGGAGAATTTATTATTCCTATGTTGCTTGAACTTTAAGGGGCAAGGATTTCTAAGCATAAGCAAGGAGTCCCCAGCAGTTTTGCGTGGGTTAGCCCTAAAAGATATAGTCTGCTTACTATAGAAGTTTTTATTACCTTTTTTAAGCCTGACTGGAACTCCTTTGTGTGTGTATATGCTTACCTGCTTTAACCTTGTAAATAACTCTTTTTCCTAATTGATGAACTTTAAGTTAGTCTGTTACACAGTTGGCTATGAGCATTATCTTTGGTTTGAGATCTGAATATAATTGACCGAGGGTAAGTGATTGGTCCTTTGGGACTGGAAGTAACCTGAGTATTGTTCTGATTTTAGGTGTAAAGCAACCATCTCTGACAAAGTCCTGCTTACCTTGGTGGCAAGGTAGACTGGAATGCCCCAGGGAACTATCTGTGGCTCACTATTAAGGCTGTTGCAGTGCTACAGAAGTTCACATTGTTACTGTGTTGGTGAAATCTAAGTATAGAACACACAACCAGTTTGGGGGTTGTGCCCCGCCTCTTGACAGTCTTCCCTGAAGTTGGCACTCTCAGTTATGAGCCATTTCAGGCAGTGTGACACAATGTGAAATATTTTTGTACCTACCATCAAAAGGATTGTCCCCATCTAAAGTATTGTGGGCTGAGCAACCCTGAGCTTCTGGAGCTTCTGACACTGGACTAGAAAAACAGGAGTCTGAGCTGCAATTCAGTTCTCACTCTAGCAGATGATGTAAAAAAGGACTGAAAGAAAAATCTAGTTGTTTGAGCAAGGTGGTCTACTCTATTAGCCTGCACTTCCATGAGATTTTCATTTGAAGAGAGAGGTTCTGAGATGGCTACGGTCCCTTTTTTGTAAAATGCATATATTTGAGAGAAGGAACATCAGTCCTTCTGTATACCCAAGAGACAAAATAGCTCCATGTCCTGAGCCTCCTATTTTAGGATGTTGTCAGGAACTGAGTCCAGGATGGCCAGATATAAGTGTACTTCATAGGTCAGAATTCTCAGCTCTCTAGGTATTCCTCCTCAGCGAGGTCAGTGAGTTCTGGACTTATATCCTGAGCCACAATCTGTTTTTACCCTTGTCAAATTCCAGGGCGAGGCAGGCCAGATCCAATGCTTCTTTAAGGTAAAGATCTGGTGTGGGAGAGGAAGCAGAGCTATAGTAACAGAGTTTCAACAGAACTGAGTTCATTGTTCATTTGTCTTAATTACAGTAGTTTCACAACACTTCAGAATGTCAATGACCAGAGCATACAAAGAAGAAGGGAATTTAACCTATATTTTTGCAGGAAATGCCCCAGGGGGCTTCCTATTGGTAAAGCCTTGGAGAATCTGGTTAATCAGGACTAGGAGAGACCATATTAAAAAGCAGCTCCAAAGTTTTCTCTGAGTTTTCCAGGATACCATTTAAAATATAGAGAGTAGATTATGAGTGCATTATCCCTGGAATAGAAGACACTGCCCATGTGCATGAGGGAGCTGCACTGTTCCTGTGGAGGACTCATTTAAATTAACTGTATGTTGCATCAAACATTTAAGTGTTACATAAATGCTAAAGAAAGAGTTACAGAAGTATTTTTGGCCTCAAAACATTTACTGGATATTAATGCTGATGTGGGCTTTTAAGTCTCTGTAGTGGTTTCCAGGCCTCCATGTTTACCTGTCAAAACCAACATCCTTTTCAAGTCAATAAAGATGTTAAGAGTAAATCCTTGTCACTTTGTGTTTAGAAAACACCAGCTTTAGTTACCATGGCAGCAGATCTTATAGCACGCTGGACCTATGACTTCCTGTCAGCATCTGTATAAGTAGTGACAGGTAGAGTAGGAGCTTGGAGAACCAACAAGCTGTGTATGTAGTCAGCAGATATGTGGTGGCGTGCCTAAGACTCTTCTAATTGGAATTCCCTTTGCTGAAACACAGACTCCTACCAAAATTTTGCACAAGTTATTTACAGAGTGTCAGTAAACAAAATTTGTCTGCCCCAGGATCAACTGTAGAGAGACAAGTTGAGTGAGGTAATATCTTTTACTGGACCAACCTCTGTTGGTGAGAGAAACAAGCTTTCAAGCTGCACGCACGGAGCTCTTCTTCAGGTCTGGGAAAGGTGCTCCCAGCATCACAGCAAAATACAAGGTGGAAATGTTTAACATAAGTAGTTAGCACATATTGTAAGGGACCATTCAAGGCAGAGTAGCCTTTGACACCTCTGCAATCTTACGACAAAAAGATGGGGTTAGTGGGTTACAGATTGTTGTAATAAGCCATAAATTGAGTGTCTCTGTCCTGTCCATGATTTTCAGTGTCTAGCAGAGTAATAAATTTAAGCTCCAGCCTTGTCTCTTGAAAGTGTTTGCAGGTTTCCCTTGTGGATGAAGACTGTATATCTCAGGGTTTCTCAAACAGGGGTTGCCGCTTGTGTAGGGAAAGCCCCTGGCGGGCCAGGCCGGTGTGTTTACCTGTCCCGTCCGCAGGTCCGGCCGATCACAGCTCCCACTGACTGTGGTTCACTGTCCCAGGCCAATGGGGGCTGCAGGAAGCGGAGGCGCCACTTCCAGCAGCCCCCATTGGCCCGGAGCAGCGATCCGTGGCCAGTGGGAGTCGCGATCGGCCAGACCTGCGTACGGGGCAGGTAAACACACCGGCCCGGCCCGCCAGGGGCTTTCCCTACACAAGTGGCGACCCCTATTTGAGAAACCCTGGTATATCTGATAGTCAGATATAGATTGATCGCTTTGTGAAAAATGTTCACCCACAAGTGATATCAGGTTTTTGTCTTTTATCATTTTCCGGAGTGAGTTCATATGAGCGTGTAATGATTGTCTGATTTCACCCACATAGTTGTTATTGGGATGCACTGGATGAGGTATACTACTAGTTGTGATAGGTATGTGTAGCATCCATGGATCTTGAAAGGTGTGTTGTGGGGTGTGTCGATGATTGTAGCAGTGGAGATATGTCTGCAGGTTTTGCATCTGTTGTTCTGGCTGGGTCTGGTGCTTCTTTGAGTTGGTATGCCCCGGTTTGTGGGGAGCTTGCTTCTGATGATGATCTTGGAGAGGTTGAGGCATTGTTTGAAGGCCAGAAGTGTGGGTTCAGGAAGGATTTCTTTCAGGATATGGTCCCCATCAAGTATGGATTATATATCCCGGACTTTCTCCTCAGAAGTATGTTTCAGAGTATATTCTGTGGTATCTGAGTGTCTGGCTGTAGATAACAGTTTTCTTGGTGTGTTTGGGGTGGTTACAGGACCTATGAAAGTCAGTGTGGTGATCCAGGGGTTTCTTGTGTGTGGTTCTCTGTAGGGTTCCATTTTTGAAGCTGATTGTGGTGTCCAGGAAGTTGATGCTAGTGTGGGAGTGTTCCTGAGAAAGTTTAATGAATGGGTGGTGGTGGTTGAAGTTGTGGTGGAAATCTAAGAGGGAATTTAAGCCATCTGTCCAGAGGATGAATATATCATCACTGTATCTCAGGTATATCATTGGTTTTATGGTGCATTTGTCCTGTAATTCTTCTTAAAGGTGATCCATGAAGAGGGTGGCTATTCCCATGGTTTAGACAAAGTGTTTGTTGTTGAATGTAAAATAGTCATGGGTGAGGATGAAATAGATGAGTTTGGCTATGTGTTTGGAGTGGATATCTGAGGGTTGTCCATTGTCTTTCTATGCCATCATTGTTAGGGATATTGGTGTATAAAGGATAAACCTTTCAGCCTGTTTATCTGGGTCTACCTTTCACAAACAGCAGAGAAATTACAGAAATATTAGGTTAGGATAGAGATGTTTTTTCCAGGACTAAATATGGACAGGTTTTGTAGAGTTCCAGAAACAAAGTAAAGATAAATCGTTGCACAGGGAAGGAAGAACTAGATTAATCATAATTGTTACTCAAGCAAGTGGTGAGACGTGGGGGTATGTTCTTTCATGAGTGAGAAACAATCCCTAATGTGATGGAGACACAAGTCTAGTGTGTCTGTTAGCACTGGTGAGGGTTGTGTTTATTCAGTCTGTCTCCAGTATCCAATAATATAAAAAAACAGAGTATACCTTGCTTTTGTGCAGATTTGCCCAGCTCTAGGAATCAATCTGATACAGGCGATTGAATAGTTTGAAGGAACAGTTGATAATGTTATTTAGCCCTTCTGGTAATGGTGGAAGGCTTCATAAGACCATTGCATCTAGTGGCCTCATCCTGTGGGCCAAGTGCATTCAGGCTCAGCAATTTTAACTGGTTTATAGGCATGATGGTACACAAACTGAAAAAAAATCCAAGTTATACAGAACTCAGTAGGCTGACTACAAGTCAGTTTCCCATTTGGAGAAAAAATTGATAGTGTGGGGTCTGGGTATATTTTAGTGTAATGTACAGAATGTACAGAGCTCCTGTTTCCTTGAACAGAGGTGTAACAAACTGCTTACGGGCAACTCCCTTTTACACAGATTGTATCTAGAGAGTCCCATGGCCTGTCACCAAAAAGCAGCTCTCTTAGGTGTCTACCACTCTTGGACTCTCAAAACACGTGGTTCCTTGTTTCTCCCTCTGCCCTAGACCAAGCTGCTTACCCAAAACTGCATGGTCTGGAAAGATGGCCCGGCCATTAACCCTTGTTTTGTGCAGCTGGTCTACAACACATGCTGATGTACTCTGTTTCTTAAGGGCAGTTCAGTTAAGAGCAAGTTTGTTGTGTTCTTTTGGGAATTCAAGTTAGCCTTCCCTTTGAATCACTGCATGAGGCATCCTTGTTCCATTTGCCTCTCAAGGTTGTTTATCTGACAGTAATCTGTTCAGCGCTGAGTCAGCAAGTTACAAATTCTGTCTATTTCTGGACACTTACTGCAGTTCCACTGGGACAAAGTTGGGCTGAGGACTCCACCCTCCTTGATTTCCCAGGGTGAACTCTGAATTTTCATGTAGTCAGGAAATTATGCTCCCTTCCTTTTGTCCATTCACTAAGATGATAAGAGGAAAAAAAGTGGATGTGCTAATTAAAAGGATAGCTGACAAACCCTCTGTTTTTGTTTTCTTTAAAAAAAAAAAACCCAAAACAACCCCCTGTCCCCACCACCATCATGCGGGGGTGTATTAGCAGGAATGTTGTAAGCAAGACACAATTCTTCTGTTATATGCTGTGCTGAGTAGGCCTCTACTGGAGTATTGTGTCCAGTTCTCAGTGCCACATTTCAGGAAAAATTTGGACAAATGATGAAAGGTCTAGAAAACATGACGTATGAGGGAAGATTGAAAAAATTGAGTTTTTGTTTTGTCTGAAGAAAAAAGACTGAGGGTGGACATGATAACAGTTTCCAAGTACATATAAGATTGTTATAAGGAGGAGGGAGAAAAATTGTTCTTGTTAACCTCTGAGGATAGGACAACAAGCAATGGGCTTAAATTATAGCAATGGTGGTTTAGGTTGGACATTAGGAAAATCTTTCTAACTGTTAGGATAGTAAAGCACTGGAATAAATTGCCTAGGGAGGTTACACAATCTCCATCATTGGAGATTTTTTAAGAGCAGGTTAGACAGAGACCTTCAGGGATTGTCTAGATCAGTGGTCCCCAAACTTTTCATCTGGCAGGCGCCAGACGAAGGACCGTGGCGGCGGTGGAGCATCCGCCGAAATGCCACAGAATTTCTGTGGCGACGCCTCTCGATGACATCGTTGGTCGGCGGCAAGCGGCATCATCGAGAGGTGTTGCTGCCGAAATGCCGCCGAAACTCAGCGGCATTTCAGTGGCTGCTCGACCGCCGGCCAGGACGCGGGCACATTTAGATGCCCCGGCACCCACGGGCACCGCGTTGGGGACCCCTGGTCTAGATAATGCTTAGTCCTGCCTTGAGTGTAAGAGACTGGATTAGACCTCTCCTGAGGTCCCTTTCAGTCCTACAATTCTATGATTCTATGGATATTGTCCATCCCCTCAGAAAGTCAAATGTGTGTGGTGCTTCCAAAAATAATTGTCCTCTGCCTACAACCTCACTTCAGCTATCAGGAAGGCATACAAGTAGGCTTGAAAATTTCCCTTCTCTTTTCTGAAGTCTCTCTCTCTCTCTCTCTCTCTCTCCGAAAGCTATGCTAGTCACTATCCAGAACACTAAATGGAGATGTTTCTGTAAAGGAATTTTGCTGCACTGCAGCTTGAATTTGTCTGCACTCCTCTGTCAAATCTGACCAGTCAATCTGCTGTTCAGGCTTCTCCCGGGAGAAAGGTGTTCAAGCAGTTGTCACGTTACTGTGCCAGACTGTAATCTTGTCTTTGCTGCTCAGACCTATTTTTCCTGGATTCTTCACTTCTCTGGGCAGAGATGTCACTGTAAAGTTTCAGATGATACAGAGTGAAGCAGGAATGGAAATTTTCCTTTGTACAAAACAGTTTGCTGTCAATTCCTCTGTTCCAGTCTACAAACTCTCTTTTTTGTTGTTTAGCTGATAACTCCAACTTCCTTCTAACAAAGTATTCTTCTTATCTTTTAAACTACTGCTATATTTTCAAAGTCAAGTGTAATTGCTGTAGAATTCCTTGTTGTGAGATGACACCCAATGTCACACATTCAGATTTCCATTGTCTCTACTTGTTGGTTGGCAGGGTTAATGCCATTATCCCATATTGGAACAGAAAAATTTCCAAAGAACCTTTTCAAAGGTAGGACAATGTCCATTATTTAGCCAGCAGCACATTATGTTCACATGGACGGGGGAATCACAGATTTGTTCCTTCCTCACTTGGCTGGGAGGAGCTGAGAGTACTGTGGAAATAGTCAGGCTTACTGTCTAGTGATTTGTGATTTCCTTGCAGCTGATTTGTTGACATGCTCCTGAGGGAACTATATCAAACTCTGATTCATTTTGGAGAAAGATAGTGTTAATGGAGTAAATAGGGAAATCCTATGAATATGACATCGTTAGAGATATTCAGAGTTCAAAATCATTACTATACATCAGCCAGCTAGAAGCCTAAACCTAAACCAGTACTAAAGGTCTGATTCTGCTTGTAGTGGCCTATTTCTTGGGTCCCAAAGGAGTGGAGGAGCACTCTGTGTACCACATTTTGGTTTGGTTAGTGGATGTCTGATAAGTGTAGTATGTTGTCTACATCGGTGCTCCTTTCTTCACCCTCACTTAGGAGTGGGTGCCAACACCTCCAACATTACTCCCTTTTAGGTGATGGATTTGAGGAAGGAAGTGCAAATCTTCTTCCCATACACATATCCTTGGTCACTTTATCTTTTATCTACAAGGGAGGAGTAGTTCTTCAGTTTATAGGCACTGTATGCTTCAGTCCCTGCTCTTCCTGGAGCACATAAGCAAAACAGGAAGAGTAGTGTCAGTTTGTGATGAGAGGTACAAATCCTGGTAAAGGAAGGGTTAAGGAGCAGCTCTGGGCCCGGAAAGCCACGCCCAGCCACCCCTGCTAGGCATGCTCACAATGGAGGCTGAGCTCAATAGGGGGCAGCTCAGCTCAGTCTAGTCTGACCAAGCAGGATAACAGTTGTGTGGTGCAGGCTCCTGCCAAGAAGCTGCCCAGGGCCCTATGTGGCCAGGCCCAGGCCCCACCCCCACTGCCAAGTTGCCACAGGCCCTTCAGCCATGGGGGGAGAGCAACAATGAGCCCTGAGCAAGAGAGGAAGACCCTCCAGACTGTGACCAGAGAGGATTCCAGGGGGAACTCAGAAGCAAACCAGTGGCCTCAGCAGAGGAACTAAAGCGGGGCTAGGAAGTGGCCCAGGTGTAGGGGCACCCACTCCCTGGGATGCATATTTTGAATTATTATCTCATTGGGGCCTGGGTTGGAACCCAGTGGAGTGGGGAGGTCCTGGGTTCCCCTACCCCTGGCCATTGACTCCTGCCTCTGGATGACGTGTCCATTGGCTCCTGCCATTGGGCAATGCAGCCCAGAATATCACCACTAGGTGATAGTACTGGGCATGGCCAGCAAAACACCCCCTGACACAGTTACATTTGGAAAAGCAGAATTAAACCCTTATTTGGTGTTACATTCCCACTTGGTCCCTGCATTTCAAGCAGAGCAGAGAGTGGAATGCTGAACATCCATTCAGGACTGTATGTGCCTGCTCATCAATTTGCTACAATAGTGATGAGCTGGTGAATGCATTTCTTGAGCCCTGCTTGTTAACAAAAATGTGTTTTAAATACAGGAGTTATTGTTATAATATTAAAATTTGCCAGCAGATGCCACAGAGTTACCACTCAGCTAAGGGCTGGCACTTGTCTCCTGACAAACCTGATGCCTCTGAGTGCTTTTTGGAACATTAAGGCTAGTAAGATTTTGGGATTGCCTACACTGAAACACTACAGCGGCACAGCTGTAGCATGGCAGCTGCACCATGTAGCACTTCAATGTAGACACTACCTGTGCCAATGGTAGGGCTTCTCCCATAGGCATAGATAACCCACCTCCCCTTGTGGCAGTAGCTAGGTTGACAGGAGAATTCTTCCATTGACCTGGCATTATCTGCACTGGAGGTTAGGTCGGCTTAACTAAGTCGCTCAGGGGTATGGCTTTTTCACACTTCTGAGAGATGTAGCTGGGGCTGTCTAACTTTCTGGTGTAGCCCAGGCCTTCCTCCAACTGATAGGAGCCTAGCAAATTTCTCAAGCCATGCAGTGATCAGTGTTGCAATTTAATTGTAACTATTTTAAGGATGTGTGCTGTTGGTATTTAAGTGGCCATACCATTAAAGGGGAAGGTCAAACCTCCTTTAGAACTGATGCCTTAGTTGTCTGTCTGCAGAGATAGTGCTCATTCTATAAACAAGTGCATGGCTTTCTTCATAGCAGGAAGCTCTAGAAAAGAATTTTTACATGAAAATTCAGCTTTCTGGAAAACATTTGTGGAAAGTTCTTAACGCTGAAGAATTTTGAGCCTTACCTCCACACTTATCCCAGCTTCTTTCATGTATGAGGGGAGGGATAGCTCAGTGGTTTGAGCACTGGTCTGCTAAACCCAGGATTGTGAGTTCAATCCTTCAGGGGGCCATTTAGGAATCTGGGGTAAAAATCTGTATGGGGATTGGTCTTGCTTTGAGCAGGGGGTTGGACTAGATGACCTCCTGAGGTCCCTTCCAACCCTGATATTCTATGATCTTTCTTAGTGGGGGAGGGATAGCTCAGTGGTTTGAGCATTGGCCTGCTAAACCCAGGGTTATAAATTCAAATCCTTGAGGGGGCCACTTAGAGATCTGGGGAGGGAAAAAAACTGTCAGGGACAGTACTTGGTCCTGCTAGTGAAAGCAGGGGACTGGACTCCATGACCTTTCAAGGTCTCTTCCAGTTCTATCAGATAGGTATATCTCCATATATTATTATTACAACTAAAAAAGCCAAAATGTAAGAATTTTTTTTTCAGAGTGAGTTTCTAGAGAATAAGATTAAGTCTGAAAGACAAAGTAATCTGGTTTTCTTATTGTTTCTTTCTGACAGGATTTCAGCCTGTATAGCATAGAGCCATCTCTGCAGAGTGCGGGAATGTGTTGATGGTTCCCTGCCTAGAGACTGATTACTTTTTCTTTGTTAAACCACTCTTTAATTTTAAGCAATGAGATTTCTTATCATGTTTACTCTTCACCCACATCTGTGGTGCCCAACAAATACAGTGTATTCATTTTTTCTCTGTGTTTGCACTCCCTAGTTTAAAAGAGACACTGTCTCGCCAAAATCTGTCTCTCCAACTCCCTGGTGTCCCTCATCCCAGTTCTGGTGGAACTGTTGATGCTTCATGCCTGGAAGCATGGCAGAGAACATCCTCTCCTACTTCCACATGTCCCCATTATAGACTGGTGATGGGGGGAGGAGGAATGTAAAAGATGCTTCTGTTTGAGGAAGATCAAACTGAAGCACTGGTTCCTGCATGTAGATCTGAACATAGTTGGGCTTGAGCTCAGTCTGACCTCTGCTCCCCCTGGCTGGGGTTCTACTATTGAGGTTGCTCTGTCCCCAAGAGTCTACATCTGAGTCTGTTCCTGTGTAGCATAGTTGTTTTTGTGTGATATGCATGAACAGGCAGTCTCTGAGACAGCCTGATATTGGTGCTTAAAGGGTAAGGATGACGCTTGGTAGATTACGACTAGGACTTTGAATTCAGTCTAGAAATGAATACATACACAATGGCATTCACAGAGCAGTGATATTTTCACGTCAGCTTTTATTGCTCCATAGGTAGGTAGCTGCATGCTATACTAGTTGTCATTTTTGCAATGTATTTATCTTCAGTTCCAGGTGGAATAAACTACAGTAGTTTAGCAAAGACATGATGAAAGCCTGGATTAGTTCTCATCCAAGAGGAAAGAGTGCAGCCTCCCAACAACCGAAGATACTAGAAAGCATTCCTCACCACTTTGTTACTTACTTGCTTTTTGTCTCAACTACTTTTGTTGTCTTCTCCATGTTCATCCTTTATCTCTAGTCTCTAAATGTCAAGGGGTTTGGATTGCCTATACCAGATTATTTACTTGCTTCAGGAAGTATACATGTGTTACCTTCTTCCACCCAAGTCACTGTCTTCCGAACCATTTAACAATCAGATAAAAAAATTAGTGTTCACCAACTATCCACCAACCTTAACCCAACTTCTTTGATCAGCTGTGAAAAGGTTCTTGGATACCATGGTGATGATGCCATATGAATAGATATTGTGGTAGACAGATGTCTGCCTGCTGTTTTATTCTACATAGAGTTCTTCTAGATTTTCTTTCTGTGGACTCTCCACAGATAGGAGTTGTTCTTTCACATGTACTTGGGCCCTATCCCCTTTTTAAATCATACGTATAAGTATCCTTTCCTGTTTAAGGTGAACAGTAATCTGTATAGCATTTTATTATATCCCGTAAGAAGGATAAGAAAAGGTAATAATGAGTTTAGCACACTTACAGTGTTTCAACAATTGACAGAAAACTTGCAACAAGAACTAAAACAGGTTACAAAAAGGTAGGATTCTGGAAAAGGGTAACCAGGTACTCTTCCTGATGATGATAATGTCAACAAAGAAATAAAAACTGGATATTTTGTGTATTTTCACAATGGAAAGTACTTTTTGAATAAAATATAAGCCATACAAAATTATTAATGAGGTCATTTCCATGACCATATATGCAGCAGCAAATTCACAGGACAAACTTCATGACAGGTCACAGGGTCATGTGGTGTTCATTTTATGCTTGCACGTAACAATGTATTGTATAAAGATAACAAACTTTTTATTGCTTTGTCTTTCTTGGGCTGTGATGAAGATAGCTCTGGTTGGTATTCAAAGTTCAGTTGCCAGGTAACTGTACTTTCTTATTTGTGTATTTTTGTGTACACCAGCTCTGGTAAAATGTATAAATTCTGTTATTTTAAAAAACACCAATTTTGAGTCTTTGATTACCACAGCTAATCAAGTCTAGTTCTATAGAACTAAGAAACTA
Organism: Mauremys mutica; assembly: GCF_020497125.1. NCBI lineage: Eukaryota > Metazoa > Chordata > Testudines > Geoemydidae > Mauremys > Mauremys mutica. The sequence continues at coordinate 62,477,086 of NC_059073.1, read as the reverse complement.
AACCACTTTTGAAATATAAAAAAGTCTACTTTGGAATTTCAGACATTTACAAATTAAATTAAAACAATTAAAATATCAGCATATAAACAAACCATCAATCATGACCCTAATGTGATTTTTTTTGTAAGTGGGGGTTCACTAAATCCAGCCCATTGTTACCAAAAAGCATTTTTAAAAACCACACATTTTAAATTGAAATTCAATGAATTATTTTAGATAATACATTTTTAGCACAAGTAGGCTGTTGTTTTGTGTGCAGAACTCTGATTCACTTCAATATGAATTTTTAAAATAAAGAGGTTGTGGAATCAGATTGTTTAAATTTATGGCCTCAGTACTGCAATTGCATAAACATGAGTAGTCTCTTGGGTTTGTGCCAAACCTCACTGATTTCAGTGGGGCTGGTTGTGTGCTCTGGGGTCTACCCATGTGGATCTGAGTGGAGGATCTGGGCCTAAGCTGGCAATCTAAAGATCAATTCATCAGCAGAACCATTTACATTTTTGAGGTTGGTTCAATCGTTTAATTTTGAATTAGTTCAGAGTGGCCAGTCTTGATCATTTGTCTAAGGAAAACAGGCAACATTTGGGTGAAACATTCCAAGAAGATAGGCCAAGGAACCAGGTTTTTACTAAAACAAGGAACAGCTCAGTTCTGACACTCATTTTGTCCAAACTACTAGGGGGCAGGAGTATTACCATAAAAAGTATTTGTAATGACCCATCTCTAATTCCAAAATGTGCAGGATTCAACTATGTGTGAACTACATGCTATTTTGGAAAGAGTTAAACTGCCAGCCAACAACAGGTGTCAATGGTTTTACTGAGAAATTCCCCACAATCTCAGTTCCTCCGTCTGACACAAATGATACTAGATTTAAGTACTATCAGATGCTATTGCTTACACTTAATGCAGCTTGGGTTTTGAGAAGAAACTTAATTTGCTTCCTGAAGATAAGGGAAAAGTACTTTCATATTTGACAATTTGTTTATAACATTCAGATGTGTTTGTTTGGCCTCAGATCACAAGATTATACTCTATTTCAAGTTCCAAGAGTTAACAGCATTCTTTGAAAATGCCTGAGTTTTAAGTTTTAACAAATTTTATGTAATTTTTAAAAAGGCTTGTTTAATTGTTTATAGGTTTACATTAACACTGTACTTATATGTTCCCAGACCTGAAGAATAGCTTTGTGAAAGCTAGAAAGCTCGTCTCTCTCACCAACAGAAGTTGGTCCAATAAAAGATACTTCACCCACCTTGTCTCTCTAATATTTTATTCTGTAATTGTAGTGCAAAATTCAGTACGATGGCTCTAAAAATGATTATTTTTAAAAGTAATTAGGTTGTATTACTCTTTCTGATTTTTTCTGTTAGAAGGGCATTCTTCAAATGTAGCATTTCAAAGAATTTGTAGCTGGTTAAAGAAATAAAATAATAGTTGAAGCTACTTTAAAGCTGTGTACCTATTTACAGAGAGATCCAACTGACATATTTGACTTGCCTTGTGAAAAAGAGCTAGTTGTCCACTGAGGTCCTTCTTAAATACTTCAAATTCTTACAAAAATATGGATTCAAAGGCCTGTTATTTTATCAGGGCAGACATACAGAGGATGTGCTCAACTTGCTTTCTCTACCTGCATGGACCTTGAGGTGCCTTTATGAATGGATGCACTGAAAATGTAAACTTTATGCAATATTCTCTAAAGTTTTAAACAAAAAGAAAATTACCCTTAAGAAAACAATTATCAGAATATTCAGTGGTATTATGCATAGAGTGAAAGAATTAAAGATTCTAGAGGCAAAACAATGAAGTTTGATAGTTACCAAGTAAGGACACAGATGTAACTACTGAAAAATTCAGAACCAGCTTTCAACCTTCTTGCTCCCAAACGTGTGGGGTATTTAATCTGGGGAGTTTGATTTAAGCTGTTCTACAAGTAGTTGGGTAGAATAATGATGATAGCAATGGTGGATTACAAAATTAGGGAGACAGGTGGTGATAATTATTCAGAACGTCATCCATCGGGGAGGTGCTTTTGTTCATAGACTAGCTTGTGTTAGAGAGGGCTTTTGGCAACAATGGGGGAGGAAGGATAAGCAGTGAGGGGGCTTTGAATTTCAGGTGGAGAATGAGGCATATGAGGTTGAGACAGCCATGTAGTCATATCCTACATGAAAATTTTGGTTAGATATTGGAAAGTGCCTTTATAAAATATTCTTTGTGATTCATAGAGATTTGAGTGACTATAAGATTATAGGTTGAATTTTATGGAATCAGTAGTATTGTGCAATTTTAATGTTAAGATTGAGTTCCATTTTGCATTTATAGCTGAGAATCAGCCTTTTGGACATGTATAAAAAATACAAACTTCTCACTACTTTCCACTCTCTTCAGACTTACACCACCTAGTTTTTGATCACAGAATTAATTTTCTCTGTATTTATAAGTAAATCAGTAATTAGTTAAAATTAGTTTATTTCTTATTAATGGCTCCAAATTGTGGAAACATTAATGCTTCATGCAAAAATATCATTATTTTGTGCTTATATATTGACCAAATCTGTAAATGTGTTTGACCCACAAGTGCTCTATACAGTGATCGGTAGAACAGAGGAAGTATGACCTCAAAAGGGCTAACAATGTCACTGCCCCATGACTCAGGAATTCCCCTTTGCAAATCCTATCAAATGTCCTACAGAACAGGTTTCCTGGAGGTTTTATGGGGTAGAAAACTTTTGTCCCATGCTCCCCTCTGCCTGTCTTTTATTCTGGCATATGCGTACATACAAATGGCACCCAGAATTTGGCCCTGAATATTGTGTGAGTAATTTACAGTTTTTACAAAATCCAACACACTTGAGTTCCTAATTTACATCTAACCACACTAAACATGAAGTAAGCCCATATTCACAGCTAAGCTTGCGTAATGAGAAGAAAGTTTAGTGTACATATGTGTACACTAAAGCAGGATTTGGTCAGTTGTGTGTGTGAAGGAAGTTAGCACTGAAATGAAAAGTATTGCAGATGTGCTGATTAAGTGCAGTTATACTCTGAAAGGTGAACCTATACAAATGGCAGCTTGGGATTCCATTTTATTTGTCTGGCAGTGATTTCCATATCAAGTTTGATCAGTTTAGGAGAAACAGTTGTTTTATTTTGCTAGCTGCAAGCCCTACAAACTATGGACTTGATTCTGCACCTTTAACTCTAATGGGAGCAAGCCCTAAGCCCTGTTTCTGAAAGTAGAGCAGTGTTTCTTTTGGTACATATGTCATCACCAATAATAAAGATTCTACTATTGGATATCTGTTAAAAATTCTGTGATATGGGAGCCAGAAAAGAGTCAAGCTCACTTTCGCATATCTGTGTAAACTATGCAGTGCTAAACAGGAGCAAAAGATAGTAAAAAGTAATATTGGTCACTAACATAAGCAGATATGACTTTGAATACACATGGGGAACAGATCTATCAAATTTGAAGGTTCCATGTTTATAATCATTTTTCTTTCTCTAATTGCACTTCAACATGATTGTATTGTTACTTTGAGACCTACTATTTATCTTTGGGTTTTTCCAGCTTGATTTGCCAGTAATGTGAATAAATGAACTGACTAAGTTAGATTTGTCAGTAATAATGTAGCATATTATAAATCCGGGAAACTGCTGGTTTCCTGTGATGGATACAGCAAACCTCTGTTTTGAGACTTCTAATTGTTTATTTGAATTCTGAATGATTTACTGTCAGTGTTATGAGCAATGTAATTGCTGTTCTCAGTGTAAACATTTCTTAGCAGAAGCAGATGATATCTGATCAGAGTCAATAATATATATATTATATTATATATGAACAAATCTGTTGGTCCAAAATAACTCTTCTTTCACTGGAAAATCCCCACAAAATAAACACAACTAAATTTTGTCAATAATTTCCATATAATGACACATTTTTGTAACTATTTTTCTCCTTGTTTTATAGTCTTTGTTATACTGATCAGCTTCTTGATCAGCTACTATTTTGAAAGGAGAAGACCAAATCCTGAAGTCTTTACTAAGATAGAACCCATGTTGTTGTTTATTTTATATTTAAGTGATGACAATGTACCCAGAGCTTTAAAAGACATTGGTAGGTCCCTGCCCTCATAAAGTTTTCATTTTAGAGAGATGGGGAAAAAAAGAAAATTCAGTGGCAGACTCAGAGACAATCTGAGAGCTTTTTCCTTTGTTTATTTCTTTAATAATGTTAAAATATGTTAGTATGAATCTCAACACATTTTGTATAAAACACAGAAAATAACTCTACCTTCTGATCAATGGATGAAGTTCATCCCTGTGCACTGGGTCAGCACAAGGCCTATACCTTACTTAAATTCCACTTAAGCCCTCACTTGATTAAGTAGGGCTTAAGTGATATGTACACCTTCTGGTAGCCCTCTGCACATGGGCAAATTTCACCCTAAAAATCTGTTTCAATGTACTGCTGCATCTGTGAGCCAGCCTGACATCCAGTCCCTGATTCAGCAACTCACATAAGCATGTACTTAACTTTAAGTAGGTGAATAATGCCATCCTTCTTCAGCAAAGCACTTAAGCACATTTAACTTCAAGAATGTGAATGCTCCTAATGAAGCGAGATTTGATGAAGGTTACAGAAATCAAGACAAGACATAAGGACACAAACAAGCGTTTTTGCCATCTGGACAGAAGAGGTTGGACTCGATGCTTTATGATTTGGCCCGGAGGAGGTTGTTCTATCTAAACCAAGCTTAGAATGGTTTCAGTGTACTAGAGGGATGAAAGTCACACTGAAGGGATCCAGGATGAAGTGGAATTTAATGCAATGGCTGTAAACTTTGTATTCAGTTAATTTGGAGGTAGAAGGAAGAAGGGAGAGGAGATGGTAACTGAAGAAAGAGGTAAATTTTAGAGGATGTGGGAGACAAGAACATGCTTGAATTTTAGAGGGGATGAACTGACAGAGGGTGAGGGCCAAGGAAGTCAGTGGGTAGGAGGGGATGAAATGGAGTGTGCAGTGGAGGGGTTAGAATTTGAGAGCAGGTCAGAAGCTTCACTGTCAGTGACAGGAGGAAGGTGATAAAATAGCTGCTGGAGAAAAGAGAGACAGAGAAAATCAGGGAGGGAGAGTTATGACAGATCTTGTTGATCTTTACTTTGAAAAAGCCACTGTGCAGAGAAGGAGGGCAAGGATTTAAAGAGAAGTTGTCAAAGGTTTCAAATAAATGATTAGGGGTCATGGTGTTTGGCAATGAATATGATAGTATTTAAGCAGGATAGATGGGAATGAAGGACTTAGGGAAGTAAGAACTATTTGGATGACAGAAGAAATCGACAAGAGCAGGATTTGGTCAGTTGTGTGTATGAAGGCTTAGCACTGGAATGAAAAGTATTGCAGATGTGCTAAATGACATCTATTCCTTTGGTCTTATAGGCCAGCTGGGACTTGGGACAATTTAGTATCTTTGAAGGTGACGCTAGGTATTGTAGAAAGAAGTTTAGAATATCACTGACCTTGGTTGGTGAATTGTGTGCTGCTTACAATGCATCCAGTATGGCAGACCAGTTTGGAGAAACAGGTGGTGACCCAGCTGGTGAATTACTAGAAGAAGAGTCTTTTTGTTTAGTATCAGAAGCCAGCATGATTAGATGCTGCCTCTGCTGCTGGAACAGGTTAATGGGAGGAGGAAGTGAAATGTGTGCAGTGATTACCAGAGCTGCTAGTGCTGTCTGAGCCCTTTCTGTCAACATTGTTTTTTGTGGCAAAATCAAGGCAATATGCTCCAACAACAGCTATATGTAAGGCTAAGATTTTGTCATGGATAATTTTAGTAAAAGTCATGGAGAGGTCACAGGCAATAAAGAAAAATGAATGGAAGCCCGTGACCTGTCCCTGACTTTTTTACTGAAAATATGCATGACAAAATGACAAAATGGGAAGCCGCTGAGTGGGAGAGGTGCGGGGCTGGGAGCTTGGACCTCCAGGGTACCCCGCAGCTCAGCACTGCAGAGGCTAGTCAGGAGCTGCAGAGTCCCTCCCACCATGGCTCCTGGCACACCTGATGGTGAGGAACTGGGTATCACTGCCTCCCTGTGGTGGGCGGGGAGCTGCGGGGGGCCATCATGGCTGGGGGCAGCGGGGTCCCCCTGCCACTCGCGGTGGCGGGGAGCTGCAGAGTACCCCCACTGCCGACAGTGGCTCGGAGTTCAGGGGGCCCCTCCACCTAAGGTGGTGGAGGTACCCCGCTGCTCCTGGCTGCCTTCTGGCTGAAATCATAGAGGTCTTTGGAAGTCATGGATTCCATGACTTCCACAACCTCTGTGAGAAAATCTTAGCCTTAGCTATATGGTGTGTGTGGTGGTGGTGGTGTGGGGGGGTGGGCTTAGCATCTGACACACATTAATTACACTGTGCAAAAATTCACATTATTATGCAAATGTTGCCTTAATGTCTGTAAGCTGAATTAGGTATGGCAAGTAGGATTCAAGAAACACCTCTAGACCTTTATGAGTTTAAAGTTATCTAGATCAACCTTCCCCAGGCTTGATTCTTCATGTTCTCTATGGTTGTGGTGAAAATGCATTTTGAAATAAAACAGTGTTCTGTACCACTCAGCATGTCTACAGACCTGTTAGGAATGTTAAGAGAAAATGCAAAAGAAAATATTTCTACTTTGATGTGTTTTGAACTTGAGGAATCTACTATGAAACATGTTAGCTTAGGTATGCAACCTACAATATTAATTTAATTCTCTCTTTTATGGTTGTGTTATTACAGTTTTTAGTACTTCATGTTACATCATTGATGTAAAAAAATCAGATTTTGTTCAATTTCAACATAAAAAAGTCTTTCTAGCTTTATTCAACAAGTTTATGTACTGTAGATTTATGACTTCAAATATAATACCATGTACATACACAGGAAATTTCCTTAGCAGAAAATATATTTAGTTTTGCAAGTTTGCCTTGGCTATTACTATATCATAAGTGATAGGGTCACAACAATGTTACAGCAGTGTTGAGTAAAAGTTAAGTGATCTTTTTCCTTCACTTTTTTCCCTTCTTCTGAAGATAAAATTAATATGTGTATGCAGGTATATAAGTGAAATAAGATTGCTCTTTTCTGTATTAATAAAATGGCCATGCATTTTATTTGTGATCCTTTAAAAAAAGACTTTAAAAAATATATATTGCAAAGTATTTTCAGTAAATAAATTGATAATCATGAATACTCTAACTTAGGTACTTATATGGGCCCATTCTCATAGCACTGCTTAGTCTTTAACATAGTCTTTTCCCAACACCTTTGTAAGCTAGGCAGGTACTATTGCCCTGCTGCTACTGAGACAGAACCAAAGCACGGAGAGGCAAAGTGATTTGCCCAAGGTCTATAGGAAGTCTGTGGTGGAGTAGGGATTGAATTCAGGTCTCCTGAGTTACAAGCTAGTGCCCAAAACCACTGGACGATCCTTCATCTACATTGCAGCCTTCATTTAAAGAAATGTGTCTGAAATCAGGGAGACTAAACATGCTTTGAATTTCAAATATGAAATAGCTGCATCAAGCTGCTTGCACACAAGATATCAAGATCAAGAATCATTCATAGAAATTATTCCAGAACTTTTAATAACAAGTGTATTTGAAAAAAACTGTAGGCTGCAAGTGGACACTTTACAAACAGGAAGGAAAAAGTGTTGAGTAAACTATTCATTCTGAATTATTCGCCTAGCTTCACTATATATTTTGATCGAAGGAAATATTTATTGAGGAATAAGGATCCCAGGATACTTTAAATATGTGAAAAAACTCTTCTGGTATTAGCTGATGCCTTTTTGACAGAGATGAGTGCCAACCTTCAAATCTTCACTGTTTGGGTCAAATCACAGAAAGCAACTGATAGCTAAGAATTTTATTCCTATATGGTATCTATCCATCACTGGCATCTCACATAAAACACAGCATGACCTCTTTTATTTCTTTTGCATCTGTCTTTTGTGTTGCAGTTGTCTTTTCCAACCTGCTCTCTGATTTATCATTTGCTACATTTCTTAGTTGCTTTGTGGCTAATGATCTGACATGTATAGATTATTTACTCTGAAGTCTGCATATATTTTAATGTGTTTAATATACATGCAAGTCACTCATGTATTGTAGTAAGAAAGGGATTAAGTCAGTGGGCCAAATTCTGTGCTCAGTTACAAATCTAATTAATAGAGTTAACACTGATAAAGAGGTAGAAAGAAATCACAAATGGGTAGGGAAGGTGCTTGCTTGTTTTTTAATAGGACTATAAAAATTGGTATTAAGCATTTAAATGGACCTGCAATATTCCAACTTAAGTGTTCTCTATATCTTGGAAATCTAGGGGTGTCTATTTCATCATTCAATAATAAAAATATTCCTAGTTGCATAGCTCTTTTCAGTGGAGAGAGAAAAACCACTTAGGAATTAAAATGTGTAAAGCATAGCAGAGTAAAAAGGGATACTGTGAATGCTATCCTTCTCCCCTAACAGGGTTATTTATTGCATCCTCTATGGAATTTGCACCACACTAGAATTTAGATGAGTTCATATACAGTATACAATGCACAGTGACTTGGAGCTAAGCGGATATGAAGGACATGACATTTTGAACACTTGTGGTGCCAATTTTTTAATAACTAAAGAATATGCATGTCCATGTGAACAGCCAGTGCTTTAAGACTTTAAACTTTGTTTGTAAATATCTTCAAAATGTACCTTTTGATAATGAAGTTAATCTGTAGAAATTTAATTACAAACACTTGCTACTTTAAACATGATTAAATAAATTGTGGAATGAGCCTCATTGCAGGTGTTTTTTGTTGTTTCCAGTTTTTTGTCCAGACCAAATATAAGAAGCCTAAACCACAGTGCACAAGCTTGTGCACCAAGCATCTTGTTTAAATCAATTTTCCTTCCAGCTGGTTCAGCTATTAATATATCAGAGGTTTGTGCATAATTTAGTGGCTTCTTGTGGTATATTTTATGCTTGTTTATAGTAGTTTAAAACCAGCTTTGATTTAGAAATTAGGGGCTCAATTCAACTCATCTTGTAATAAATGGAAAAATTCCAGAGGGAACTGGATTGAGCCTCAAGTTGTGGAAGAGATTTATCTATGTTAGAGTCTAACTGGTTTTAGTAATCGGAGCAATGAAAGAAAATTTTGGTTTTTTTGGCTTTTATTAATATTATGCTATGTATTTTAACAGTTTTTTCATTTTATCTTTTTGACATAGTTTCACACGGGTTTAAATTAACAAAGCTACTAGCTACTAATTAAAAGGAGTATTTGGGTGAAGTTTTGAATAGCGTTCTCATGGAATATTATTTCCATATCCCAAACATAAGAAAATTAGACAAACTAATTAAAATGTATAATACTTTTGCACAAGCTATGTTATTCCCTCTGAACTAACCTATATTAAAGCAGTGTACCATTTCCTCACTTGTATTGTTGTCTTGTTTCATGCAGGCATTCCTTCAGAGAATGATCCAGTTTGCTGCCTCCAAAGTGGATAAAAATATCACAGAGGAAACAGTTAAGGTTAGTTTTTACTTGCACACATTTTTCTTCTCTGTGTTCTCTTTTTATATTTATTTATGTTTTATTCTTTTACAGATGCTGTTTTCAAATATTGAAGATATTCTTGCAGTTCACAAGGATTTCCTGACCCTAGTGGAGGGGTGTTTGCATCCTGAACCTAATGCACACCATGAAGTGGGAATCTGCTTTCTTCACTTTGTATGCTATTCTTTAATACAACTTCATAGTTAACTTTTCTCATTCCTGATTGTCTTCATTAATTAATGCCATGGTGATATGTGTGTATATTCAGTCATGAGGACAAAATGACTTGATTGCATAATTTAGGTTCCTTTAAGGTCATTTGGAGTTTACATTCATTGCCAAAAAAAAACAAACCCCAAAAAACCTTACCATGTCATCTCACCCATTCTTTTCACTGTAGAATAAACAAGCTTTGTTGTTTTCAGCACATTAGCTTTCAGCATCCTCTGTAGCTTTGAACTGTTAGGAATTTTCAGACTACTTGTTCTGAATTGACTTTATTTTTCATTCAAACACAGAGGATGTTTATTTAAAATAGTAAAATTTTACCTAGTGATTACATAACTAAGCTTTTTTTCCAACCAGGCAAGTGCGCAAGCTCATAGATACTAGGATTTCCACCTGAAGTTTTCTTAAGGACCTTGACGTTAATGGGACATAAGAACATACTTATCTTTAAGCATGTGTTTCAGTGCTTTGCTGAATAAAGGCCTCAATGAACACGTTTGAAAATTTGGCTGTAGAACTTTTATTTATGTTCACAGGCAAAAATAAGAAGCCTGAACAATGAAATGCCATGTTGAGATGTGACACACCTAAAACTCAGTCAGGAAGCAGAATAAAAAAGAGAGAGAGAGAGAGAGTTTAGTTTGCAAGAAATAATGCATTTAAAAGCATTTTTAATATTAAATTTTTCAGGTACATATTAATATACTTCCTTGCTATTTATTATTATTGTTTTACCTGCCTTGAAATAGAAAATGCAGAGCAGTGCCTCAGTAAATCTCAGCAGATATGTTTCTAGATCTTCTGCAGCAACTATTCTCTAGGAGCATTGTTTTCCTGTCTGAGTGCAAGAGCATCAATGTTACAGAGCTTTGCTAAATCAGTCAGGACTGAGCCTAACTCTTTACACACTGTCACAGACCTAAAAAAAAAAAAAATCTAATTGGTATCTCTGCTTGGTTCAACCTTTGTTTGCTAAAGTCGACATTTGCACATTGTGGGACAAAAGATTAAAGGTCAGTGGAATGGAAGGGCTCACAAAAATGCTATCAACACACTTTTATTTCTTCAAAAATGTGGATTGTATCTGCAAATGCTTGCATGTGCCAGATAGGTAATGATGTCTGCAAATGGGTAGGTGTGTGTGCACTTTGTTGTCCTGTTTGATTTATTGTAATCCAGCCACTGGAATCTCTCAGCAGATTCTCCAGTGTTGTTCACAGACTATTTGTCTTTACAATTCTAATTAAGAGTAGAATTTAAAAATTCTAGAAGTGTTGGATTACAAACAATAATTAATAGGATTACATTAGATTTCTATCCTCTAAAAGTGTTCTGATATTAGTCTTTTGGCCTTAATAAAAACCTGAATATACAAAGTATTTCTTTGTCTCTACAGAAGGACAGATTTCGTATCTATGATGAATACTGTAGTAACCATGAGAAGGCACAGAAACTTCTGCTTGAACTTAACAAAATAAGAACAGTACGGACTTTTCTTTTGGTAAGTAAACTTTGACTTGGTGTTCTACTTTAATATCTTTTCACTGAATTAGTGAGTTGACAGCAGTGCCTTATTAGGTCATGTGAGAAATGATTTTAGACATCCTATGATGGTCACTCTAGGTGGTTATTGTTCAGATGTATTTTAGGTGTGCAGGGGCGGCTCCAGGCCCCAGCATGCCAAGCGCGTGCCTGGGGCAGCAAGCCACAGGGGGCGCTCTGCCGGTCGCCGCGAGGGCGGCAGGCAGGTTGCCTTCGGCGCATGCCTGCTGAGGGTCCGCTGGTCCCGCGGCTTCGGCGGACCTCCCGCAGGCTGCCGTTGAATTCCTGCCGTGCTTGGGGCGGCAAAATGCCTAGAGCCGCCCCTGTAGGTGTGATGTTTTCAGAGGTAGGGGCTCCCTACATCACACACTCAGTGCTACCTCCTGACCAGTTTGCAGACTAGTACTGGACAATGTGCCCTATACAGTAACTCCTCACTTAACGTCCTCCCAGTTAATGTTGTTTTGTTGTTACGTCGCTGATCTATTAGAGAACATGCTTGTTTAAAGTTGCACAATGCTCCCTTATAACGTTGTTTGGCAGCTGCCTGCTTTGTCCACTGCTTGCAGGAAGAGCAATGTGCATCTTAAAGGGGCAGAGCTCATCTCTCACTCTATCTCACACACACACACATGCCTGCATGGTGTGTGTGTCTGTCTCACATGCTTCCCCCGGTGCACTCCAGTGGGATAGCGTGGGTTCATCATTACGTTCAGTTTCCGCAGGGAATGTTCGTAGCCACTGCCATGCATCTATTCTGTCTACTCCCTCCATACGTGCTGCCTTGTAGAATGTAAGGCTACATTAACAACAATGTGTTAACCCTTGAGGGCTCAGCCAAGTGCTAGTTCATCATTTAGCAGCAAGGCATTCCCTGGGAAATATCCCATCCTCTTCCACTCTCTGACTCCTCCACCTCAACCAAGTTTCACAATCATCATTGCTGTGTACAGTATTAAATTGTTTGTTTAAAACTTGTGTGTGTGTGTGTGTGTGTGTGTATATATAATCTTTCGGCTTGCGAAAAAAAATTCCCTGGAACCTAACCCCCCCATTTACATTAATTCTTATGGGGATATTGGATTAGTGTAACATCGTTTTGCTTAAAGTAGCATTTTTTAGAAACATAACTACAATGTTAAGTGAGGAGTTACTGTACTCCCTGTTTTGGAGGCAATGCATAATGATGCCAGCCATGTATGGCAGAAAGACTGGAGAGAAAATGGGATAAGTGGTGTGGGGAGGGGTATGGAAGAAAATCAGAGAACTGACCTGGAAGGAAATTTAAAGACTTACCTGTGGTTAGAGCCAGGTTTGGTAAAGAAAAATCCATACTTTAATACTGTGGGAGCCGCAGTGCCAAAGGAAAAAAATGTTCTGCTGTGGATTATAATTAGCAGCAACATACTGAATTGGCTTAAACTGAGTTAAACGAAACAGCTACACAATAAAAGTCTTTAATTTTTACAACACAATTAAGCAGATATTTTAAAATGTTAAGTATGAGAGTCCTCATGAATCTTCCATATCAAGATCAGTTTCCTTAGAAACATGGAGTTTCTCAGTGGTTGACATTATTAATTAAAAAGGGAATTTAGTATGAACTGTTTCCTGGATTTCCCCAACTCACACTATATGACTTCCTAACAGGGTTTTTTTGTTTTGTTTTTTTGATGTAGATAATGCTATATTAGAACTTTAAATTTCTGGCAAAGGAACATGAGGTCTAAGCTCAGATTTGGGAAATATGACAAACATTTCAACTGAAAACGGTTTAAGTTAAAGAAACGATGAACAAAACATTAGAGTAGTGATAAAATAAGTATAACATCTGAACTGTTGTGATTTTAATTTTTTAACATGGCACATCTTTTCAAAGCTGTTGCCCCACACTATCTGATAGAGTACAGCCATAATGTTTTTGATTGGGTAATGCAACGTGCTGTTTGCTCTATCATTCGAATCTATTGGCCCTGATTCTCTTGTTTCTACAGTCCCTTAACATGAACTTAATGGGCTAAGAGGGAATTTTCCTGTCATAGGGAGAAATCACAGAGTGACTTAGAGTTCTATGCCACCTCTCTTGTCTTTACACTCCAGTGATTTTTGGCAGCTGGAACACCCTCTCACTGTGGACATCCAGCTGCCCCAATTTAAATCAAGGGCTGAAATGTCATTCCCCAACCTGCTCCCAAATTGAGGGGTTGCTAACATGACATAACGCCACGTTAGTTCTCTCCCACACCACACGCACAACTGGATCCTGCACTGAGAGTAATATGAATTGTGGACGCTGTATGTGGTGGTGAGGAACAAAATATGCCTAAGAGTGAATCACGAAGAGCTTATTTTGTGAGACAGGATGTGGCTATTTTAGAGATGAGTCCAAACTGAAATCCTCGATCTCTGATCTCCACAAACAGATCTGGATTTGGATCCAAATGACTGTTCCTATAATGGTACTGAATCCAAACACTATATTGGAACATGGTGAAATTTGAGAAGATTGCAGCACCTTTGCAAAAAATGTAATAATAATCACTGTACCTCAGTAGTCAAAGAACCCCCTCTACTCAATATGCTTTAGAACAGGGGTAGGCAACCTATGGCACGTGTGCCGAAGGTGGCACACAAGCTGATTTTCAGTGGCCCTCACACTGCCCGGGTCATGGCCACCGGTCTGGGGGCCTGCATTTTAATTTAATTGTAAATGAAGCTTCTTAAACATTTTAAAAACCTTATTTACTTTACATACAACAATAGTTAAGTTATATATTATTGACTTCTAGAAAGAGACTGTCTAAAAATGTTATAATGTATTCCTGGCACGCGAAACCTTAAATTAGAGTGAATAAATGAAGACTCGGCACACCACTTCTGAAAGGTTGCCGACCCCTGCCTTAGAACTTCCCAAGTGTGTGTCAAAAAGGTATGCTTTATGCCATGCCCTGAAGGCCATGTAATTTGGGCTATTTCAGACTGGGGAGACAAACTTATTTTTTTTTCTTTTGGTTCAGCTATTGGACTGAAAAATAATTTATTCACATAATTCTAGTCAAAACCAATACCTTTAATTCCATCTGAAAGCCAATAGACAGTTAAAGAAGATCATGGTGCACCAGTGTAACATACTCAGAGAGAGATACTTCACCTAGCAAATGGGTTATCACAATGCACTTGATTCAGCTTCCAGATGGATTTCAGTTTTACCTTTGTGTAGAGTGCATTGCAGCAGGCCAGTCTATCTGCAGCGAATGAATAGGGAACTGGGCTTATTTAGTCTGCAGAAGAGAAGAGTGATGAGGGATTTGATAGCAGCCTTCAACTACCTGAAGGAGGGTTCCAAAGAGGATGGAGCTAGGCTCTTCTCAGTGGTGGCAGATGACAGAGCAAGGAGCAATGGTCTCAAGTTGCAGTGGGGGAGGCCTAGGGTGGATATTAGGAAAAAACTATTTCACTGGGAGGGTGGTGAAGCACTGGAATGGGTTACCTAGGGAGGTGGTGGACTCTCTATCCTTAGAGGTTTTTAAGGTCTGGCTTGATGAAGCCCTGGCTGGGATGATTTAGTTGGGGTTGGTCCTGCTTTGATCAGGGGGTTGGACTAGATGACCTCCTGAGGTCTCTTCCAACCCTAATCTTCTATGATTCTATGAATACATCTTGGTAGCAGGTCAACATCCAAAAGATGTAGTTGCAGCCTCCTGAACAGATACAGATAGATGGAGAACAAAAGTCTTTGTTATTACTGTTATTAGATCATCTAAAAATAATTGGAAGGTTAACCAGGCTCCCTACATGCCCCCACAGAGTAGCTAAAGATGGGGACCCACACATTGTTTTAATTTAAATAAATCAGACTTTATTGTTTGGTTTACTCTTTGAATTTAGGGAGACCTTCCAATATGCCTTCTGTGTTTGATGGGTAAAGATAGACCCTACTTACCTGCCTTTTAAAAGTTGAGCAGTTGTAGGGGTGTTATCAGTCTATATTACACTATTTTTGATTGTATTGGTATGATGTTCTCAGTACATAGAGCTTGATTTCATATAGCTTTAAAGTGTATCATATCACTATTTCCTCTATTGTCCCCATTCCTACTACTGCATATACACATTCATTACTATTAGTATTAGGTCCATTTTTTTTAAATAATTCCAACAATTAAATATTTGCCCTAAAGCCACTTGCATATTTTGGTTCTCTGAATGTCTTTAATCCTATCTCTTCCTCTCGCTGAATTGTGTTTGTGAATGCTTCAAACAAACGTTCCATATTTTTCTCTGCTTCCAATACTGTGCTCTTGGTTGTTACCTACATTTTTTGTAGATCATGGCTGGAAAAATTTATTTAGTTTGCATAATATCAACAATCCAATAATTATTTCTTTTACTTTATATATGTAGAACAGCGTATACCTAAAATGGTTAAATGAGCTTTAGTACTGATTTGTTTCTTTAACACATCATTTGAAAATAGCACTCAACAATGGCAGTTGGGTAATTGTTTTTGTGTGTGTCAAAATAAAATGTTAAATGTTTGGTTTAGTGTCTTCAATTATTATAGTAAAGAGTAGACGAGTAGATTATGTATCTGTTCATGATAGTTTTGCAAGTTTACTTTAATATTATCTTTGTATATGGTAATTTACAATTCTAGGCAAGCGTTTGCGTCAATGATTTTGGGAGAGCTTTTTTTATGGCAATTGCCTATATTTTAGAACAGTGATTTCTCATAGGAAACCGCAGGAAAGAGTTTAATGTAATGCATTTCTTTCTTGAACTCTTGTAGAACTGTATGTTGCTTGGAGGACGTAAGAACACAGATGTTCCATTGGAAGTATATCTAGTAACACCAATACAGAGAATATGCAAGTATCCCCTCCTTTTGAAGGTATTTATATG